>NC_052499.1:89271318-89871318 GCF_016617805.1 Bactrocera tryoni
ACCCACACATGTACAGACTTAAACATCGTGAAATGGAGCAAAATATGGCGAAAGTTACGAAAGAAAAAAATCAGATAACGGCACATCTAAGTATGTAAAGCCGTAATAAAGTCTAACTGAGCAGCTGAAAAGCGATTGTGAAAAGCAAGTGATTGGCAAATAAAAGGACCCACTGGCCAAGGCTGGTTTAAATTGTTGGGACACTGGGTACCTCGACCCTCCCAAACCACTTATAATAAATAGAAGGATGTTTATAGTATTAGAATTTGATTGCGGAGCGATTTAAGCTTATTATTATTATTATATTGTACATTGTAAATACAATGATCAAATGAAGATTTACTTCGTTTTCTTGGCAAATGTGAAACTGTCATTCCGAGCCAAGGGCTTGAAAGTAATCGCTGATATTACCACGAAAAAGCAAAATAACACTGAATCACCGATGTTTTGCAATCAAGAACTGGCTTTCGTCGAAGCACCTCTATAAGTTGCGCACATGTTCGAATCTAAACGAAAATATTTGTAACTTATTTGAACTGAGCTGGCAGAGAAAGCATAGTTTAAACCGGACCAAAGAATTCGGCGTTTCTTGCTGGATTTAATGAAATGCATGCAGCGATTTTTATAACGGTAAGAGCAAGATAAAAGTTCCTTTCGAACTCCATTTCTTTCTTTTTTTACTGTTGCTTTTTAAAGAAAGCAAACATTCTTCTCCATTTACCGCGACCCATTTATTCACAGCTTCATTGGGCACGCAAATCCGCAAGATTAGCGAATAGGACTTTTATTCAAGCCAAAGGTTCCGTCCTTTTTTCATCACTGTCGCCTTGTTGTTTTCGTTCATAGTATGGCGTAACTGCCGTTACTTAAATGTTAACATTTGCTCGCCTCTTCCTTGATTAAGGGCAAAACCCACCGACACATGCGCTTTTAAACTGAAAAATTACTAATTTGGATAATGATGAAATTTCTACCCGAATTAATGGTTTAGACGTACACATAAGGAGCATTTTAGATGATATCATGCTGTTATCGGAGGATTTTAAATAAGGTGCGTTAGGTTCATAAAAATAATCCTGCCGAAGAAATGGTTCCAAAAGTCGAATATCCTTTCAACACAATTAAATAGGATTCCATTGCTGCACTTTGCACAGTAGCAAATTTTAGAGGCGAGGTCATATGACTTAGGGTGTTAATGCAGACCAGTAATACTTTCCACACATTAAAGTGTGTAATAGTCTGGGTATTCGTAGATTTGTATACCTAAAGATCCTAGCAAAGCAAATGAACCACATACAATTACAAATTTTAATACACTCGAAAAATTTAACGAAATTTAGAAATAAATATAAAACAATTCTTATCTGGGAAGTCTCGTATTGGCTTTTGTACTTCCCTTGGTGCGTTTCATGACCTTCCGCGCATTCCTTCCTCCAGCCGCGCGGTTCTTCCCTACAACCACTGGTTCAGCACATGGGGATCGAAAGTTTACAGCTACATCTGGAATTTGCTTTTTGTCTCTAAGAAAATCCGTCAGCTTAGGGTATTCGGACGTCATTTTTCTTGTGACAGGGACTGGACTTGATATCGGACTTCTTAATGTTCTCTCATACTTTATAGGCATGTGCCTAATTGATGGGGTACGTCTTGAGGAGTTATTATCGATACCTATAATATGCGGTACATATTCGGTGGCTTTAATGATTGCATGTTTTAATTGTTCCGAACTGATCACTTTAGCCGTTTCCAAGGCTGCGTCCGCATAATCAACGATCTGAGGCCTTTGTGTTATTCCCTTCGAAGTGCCGGCATCCAACCGTAAGGAAGGTACGAAATCTCCCGTTTGTTGTTGAGCGAAACTCAAAATTTCCCTGGCAGCCTCGGCAGTCAGACTGGCTTTTGCTGCTTTAGCCGCACTCGCAACTTCTTTTCGTCGTTTCCGCTGAGCTGCTTGATTTTCTTCAAAGACTATATGTCTCTGAATATCCCTCGCCCTACATTTCATCATTTTCCTTTGCTAAACATCGGAGGAGTTATTCTAGCACACTTTCTTTATTTACACAATATTAAAGCCTTACCAATTCCTGCTTTTGCTGCTCTCTTAATTTGATACATTCCTTAAGGTGCTTAAATTGCTGCTGTTGCTGCTCTGCACGTATTTCTCCAGCTGATATTTTGAACAGTCCCTCCATGTTCTTTCCCTGAGACTGCACAATTTTCCCTTTGAGCAAAGCTTTCTTAATGACCCTCCTGATAACAGGCAGTGTAAACTTTCCATCCACATATGGATAGTGGTTAATTATGAATTTCTTGACCGCGACCACCGATGAACCGTTGCGCTCACAGAGACCTTTCAGTGCTCGAAGCACCAGGGCCTCCGCGCTAAACTTTCGATATTGCAAACAGGCATTCGAACTCCAAGACGTTATGCCGGAACTGTTATCTTGAACACATTCGTGAGCGGACCTGTTAGCTGGACGCCTTTTCAAAAACTCCAGATCACTTTTGAGCATTTGTTTGGGCTTGTCTATATTTTTATGATGCTTTTTCATTTTCCTCAATTTTTTTGTTTGTAGACTTTAATTTACGAATTTCACAAAAATTTATTTATTTACATTTATTAAGAATTTCAACGCAACGTTTTTTAATATTTATTTATGTTTAATATTTTGAGCAAATCTACTAGATGAAACCCGAATATGTTTCGATAAATATTTATTTTTATTTCACATGTACATGTTTGTGTTCGAACGGATGAGCTGCTCCAGTTGACTCAAGGAAGAAGGACTATATTGATAACTCGTTCTTTGTGATAAGCCGATCAGATGCAAAGGTACGTTTAGAAAATAAATAATTCAGTGGGTCATATTGCATTCTCTTGTGTGTCTCTTCCCTCTCGCTGTAAGACTGATGTATTTGGAAGAAAACTACCCTGTTCCAAAATTCATGTTAATATGTATGGCATTTATTAATTAATGTCTAATAAAAATCTCATCAAAACCATTTATTGTAAAACCAAAAAAGTAAAAATTCACATACAAAGTATAATGTTAACACTACATAATAGATACTTATTCATCCCAAGGAGAAACCGTGAAAATCATAAACATATCCCGCCGCTCTTTACTACAGTTGTTATTTTGTCTTGACTTTCTTTGCTGCAGTCTTCTTATTGGGTTTGACGACATATGCATCTCCAGAGCCCGTTTCGACATTTTCCATAGCAGTAGCTTTACCTTTGGCGGTTGCTTTCTTTTTTGATGTCGTTGCTGTTTTTCCCTTTTCCTCTTTCGTTATAGCGGTCGCTGACTTGGGAGCTACCAGGTTATTATTTTTGTTTGTTTTTTTGGTAGTGGAATCTACGTTTTGAGCTTTGTATTGTTCGGCCCCTTTGGTTTTTTTCCCCAGTTTACCATTAGCAAGAGGTGCTTCTTTCGCTTCTTTCGTTTTGGTAGTTTTCTTCGCAGGTGGTGGATCGCTCGCTTTTAGGGCAACGGATATTTTTGGCATCTTCGTTGTCGATTCACTTCCGTCTTTCAATTTTATCGCACTTTTCGAACCTTTTGCTTTTGCTTTCTTTTCTTTTGCTGATTTTATCTCTCCTTTTTCAATTTTTTTTGCTGCCGTTTTGAGTGGTTTCTTTACTTTGTCAGCAGCCTGAATTAAATAATTTCAAAATTTTTAAAAACCATATCATAAGTGAAACCATTGGTACTTACTTGATCACTTTTAGGTTTTTTGACTAACTTTTTCCGATTCTGTCGCTCTTTCTGCTCTTCCAAGCGATTTGTACCTGGCGATACCTTAAATGAACCACCCAACCCAGTGCCCTTCGACTGCACCAACTTTCCACTAACCAATGCTTTCTTAATGTAGGCCTTGATCAGTTTCATTGTCCGTGGTCCATCTAACTGGGGATAATTGTTCATTACGTATTTTTTTATGGCAATGGCCGAGGAACCGCCACGCTCGTTTAGACTTCTTATCGCAGCAAGAACCATGATCTCGGTACTGACATTTTTGAGACGCGCAGGCAAACTTACGCCATTCGCCATGGGTTTCGTCTTACTTGGGGATTTGGCTAAATTGAATTCCGGCCCTTTCATTGGTTGTTCTTCTTTTATACCACTGATTTTCTGTGTACCATTAACACCTTTGAATAAAGTATCGACCTCAGTAGTTGAGGATGCTTCGGAGTTATCTACATTTTTATTCGCCAACTTCCCTGCAGTGTTCTCTGCCCCAGATTCCTTCTCATTGTCAGTATTGTCTGAGGCCTGTTCATCTCCATCGGATTCATCAGAATCGGCTTCTTCTTCTCCTTCATCCGAATCACCTTGAGATTCCTCCGCACTCACTTCTTCATCTTCATCATCATCTGAAGTTTCAACTGAACTGTACACAAATAATTTCATAATTCAACAATTAATTTTCTGTTCACTATAAAACAAACAAAAACGAATGTTCGAAATGATTACTGAAGCGATATTGACAGCCAATTTTGTGTAAATGCAGTAATGTTTGAAACGGTTTATTTAACCCGCAAAATGATCGCATTAACTGACAAACAGATTGAATCAAATAGAAAACTTATTTACACATTAAAAAAACGAAAATCTATAGATAGTAATTTTGACAAAATATCACTGATTTAACTATTTTTTTTTTGTATTATCAGCAAAATATTAAGGAATGCGTAATAGGAGTAGGAATTTTAGCATCCCTGCTCGACCCTTTCGCAATAGATCGCTGATCGGCTCTGCGAATGCCCCATCGACCGTCCGCCAGTCACTTTGTTGTTGCTTATAAAGCATAAATAACTTACATACATATTCATATGCAAATAACTGTAAACATTTGTCAAAGTTAATTAGTTTCTTAGCACCAAAACGAGGACTAGAATACGCATAACACAAGGCATCGCACTATTTTCTTACCAAAGCATCAAAGTTTTGTGTTTTTATTTATGATAAGGATTACTTTTCTGCACACTTTGAAATGGTTAAGTTAATCGGATGGGTCGTTTGGATCTTCATTGGAGTTTTTCTTGTTGTGCGCCAAGCTGTAGCTATGATACCCGAAGGTGTAACGGAGTCCCCGGTTTAGATGCTAATGACCTACATAAGTGCAATTTTTAACCTAAGAATATCTTTTCTTTTTTCTTTTTCAAACTATGATACTTCTAAAATTAAGAAATAATGGAGATCGCTTGCGTTGAGGATGAGCATTGTCATTATTACGAAACGGAAAATGTTACATCGTCCTGCGTTCATGGCTTGTGCCATTGTTACAATAACCAAACAAATGTGGATGTTACCTGTGAACCGAATGTACGTTTATGGGGCCTCAGTAAGTACAAGCAGTGATTACAATCTAGCAATACAATTGCTTTTTAGATTCTCCACACGAATAACATAATCGGTGGTAACTGTCCTTGCAAGCTCCCGCATGCCGAATGTCATCAAGCGGACTATCTCTGCTACTGCGAGGACGACTATGTACCCACAATAGACAGAAGACGGTGCATACCGAGTAAGAAAATAAGTTAAACGGATTCCTTGTTCTTGTTATTTTATTTAACTCTTTCATTGTAGAACAAGTACCATTGGGCGAACCATGCGAAACTGATGAACAATGTCTGTTTTCAACTGTATTCAGTCACTGTGATGGGAGCACAAAAACCTGTTCATGCGATGCTGGCTTTTTAAGGAATGACTCCATATGTCTATCGCAAACCAGTAAGTACATGTAGTGGGTAGATTGTTAAGATAATTTTCTTCTTATTTTACTAACCATACATTCGGAAACGCTCTAGAACGAGCAAACTTTTTTTACAAGAATATTTTAAAGCTTTGAGGATAAAGTTTCATATCTCTAGCGATAGATTTTGTTTCACTTAGGCGAAAGTGTATAAATTGTATAAAGGGTGTACTGCTTTCATAAACTGTTAGTTTATTCTCAAGATACCCACATAATCTGTTGCAATATTTTAAGGCCTTAAATTAGTTTGACGCGACGAGATTAATATGATCCATTCATTTGTGAATTATGTGGTAGCTTGAGAATCACATGATTTCACCGCCAATATCCAGAACTTCTTATAGTAGATTAACTGAGTCCCACGTTTTCAACAGTAATATTAATATGCTCGAGGTTTGAGGAAGAACGAGCAGATCGTTTTTATTGGTTCTTCTTAACGTTTCGATTTATTTTTGTATGTTCATCAGCATATGCGTCTATAATCAAAACAACAATACCGCAGCGAATCATAACTCGACATTGTTTTAAAAGGCTAATACGAGTATATACTTTCTTATGCTTCTATTTCATTACGCAAGAGCTCAGAGCCAAATGTGACGACAGAATGAGGTGCTCACAACACGGACCGCACAAAATTTGTTTTCCAGAAGTAGGCGAGTGTGTTTGCGAACAGGGCTATGTAAGTGCAAACACTTCGGAGGAATGTCTACCGGGACGAAAACTCCACGAAGACTGTCAAGATGCGAGCCAATGCTATGCTTTTATGGGACCAGGTGCTACCTGTGAGAAGGGCAAATGTCAGTGTAGGGTAGAATATTCAATTGTGACGAGAAAGACCAAGGAAAACCGCTATAGTATTGCTTTGGAAAAAATCTGCACGCCCTTAGCGGGTAAGTATCTACAGAAACTGCATACGAGTGATGTATGTATGTATATCCCTCCAATTAATCTATACATCACCTGCAGAAGTCGGCCAGTATTGCACTCTTAATGAGCACTGCCACAATGGACCTGAGGACGAGGATGAGCAGTTGATGGAATGCGATCACGGCGAATGTGCTTGCCGGTTTGGCTTCAAAAACCAAGTACCTTGCTCGTCCACGGCCTCAAGTGTGAACATTAAAAAAATTTTGCTGTGGATTATACTGGCTATGACGGGTTGGCAAATGCATGCATTAAAATGGGAAGCTCAAAGGACTCGCAGTGCCTAAACATTATTCAACATATTGGAAAAGCTCAATTAATATAAAACCTTAGTTTGTGGAATGTGAAGATATGTCTTTGAAAAGTTATCTCGTGATCAGACTGTTTTATGTCAAATATTCTTATCAAAATTAACTAACTTGGATACGCCTAGTTAATGATTGTGAAATTAAAAGTTAATAAAAAAAGAAAATGGCAGCTATTAATTTCAAATTTAAAATATTTATGCAAATAGTAGACGTCTAGGATTTATTGATAATTTTTCTTCAATGAGCTGTTGATGTTCTTTCACAAATGTGCGATGCGATCAGACATAATCCCGATAGTCTCTCTTCTCCCATCGTGCTCCGAAGCCAAGTTTTCACTCTCCTTAGCGTACTAAATGAACGCTCCACCGTTGCTGTAGTGCATGGTAATCAAATTTTAAAACCTCTTAAAAAAAAATCTAATAATGAATAATAATGAAAATAATAATTTTTCAATCTGTAGGGGGGGGCAGCTGAACACCCTGCCCACCTACCTGGCTACGTCCTTGGGTACACTCGAGAACACAATTTTATAGTATATAAATAATATTCACTGACCTACATATTCTGCACAAAACTGGTTAGAATAGCGAAAATCATTGTAAGAAGTATATGGGGTTGGAGGTAGTATTGACTAAATTTTTCCAATTTTAATCAAGACTACAAATAATTAACACACCACGGTACATTGGAGCTTGAACAGTTTTGGTTCGTTGTGTACAATTTTTGGACATAAGGTAGTGTTAATTGCTTCATGATTTGTATATCGGAAAGTGAAAGGATCAAAATTTAAAATTGTTTTGTGTAGGAAGTAGGCGTGGCTGTAGTCCGATTTCGCTTATTTTCACAACTTGACTTAGGAATATTAACATGTTGGCTGCCAGTGTATCAACGGTGATCTACTCCCGTCAATCAAAAAAATACATGTTACGCTCTGGCCTAGGCATGTATCACCGGCGTTAAGCAATGGCAGCCAACGTGTTACAATAATGTCATGTACCGAACTTGATTGAAATCGTGCGAGCAGGTGATATGTGACTTTACCTATAAGAGGGCGGTGCCACACCCATTGTCCAATTTTGACTCGGGTTCTTATAAAACTGTCTACATTTATTTTTCATCGGTTACTTTGCATTTTTATGCGGATCCGATCGAAACAGTAATCCATACAAAATTTCGTAAAGTTGTCTTGTGACGTAAGTTTTCCAAATGAGCTGCTTCTTGGAGGAAAAAGTGAGGGGAAAATTCCGCTATCTCAAAAACTGAGCGACGGCGTATACACAAACGAGCAGGTCACGCAGATTATGTGTATACATCCCACTTTTCCCCCTGGGTGTTACAAACTTCGTGGCAAATGTAATATACTCTGTTTAGGTTATAAAAATATAATGAATTGATTACCTTTATTACTAACTCTTTTAATATTAATGTGTCCTTAGAGCATACGTACTACTTCTTCCACGCTCTCTAATTACTCTAGTTTGCAGTCATTTTGCGACTGTCCCAAGTCGTAGGATTTTTTGTGTTGTAGTCAAGGTGTGTAGAGGTCAAACCACCACCATGTACTAAAATGACAAAAATAATTGTAAACTCCATAGACCTTTTCGGCTATAACCGCGTAAACGGTGTATACTCCAATCAAGAAGATAGACCTCTTAGCACATCAGTCGTAAATTTTTCTTTCAAATTTTATTTTCGTTTTTAATAACCTATTCTTGTGGCTGCCAATAAGAAAATTTTTAATCGCAGGCAAAAAGATACGCACGTTTTTCTCAAAATCTAATTTTTAAAAATACTGTTCTAATAACGTCCGCCCCTTAACCGCAAAATATAAAACTCCGAGTGCTTTTCTAAAGAGAAGATCGATGATACATTTAACAGAGCTGGAGGCACTTATTACATCTGTAAAGAAATTCTGGTTCTTACTCTAAGGTCTGTTACTTGTTTTCTAAGAAATCTATCAAACTTAAAATATGAAAACTATAATTTAACTTCCGTTATTTAAAAAAGAGGGTGAAATGTTATTTTAAGCAATGCATTTTTTACATACGGAAAAACTCCCCAACGACTTTTTTCGCTTTTACGTTTCATTTCTCTACAGCACCACGACAGGAGGGTGATCAAAAGCAGCAAACCAATGGGCAATGAAAACATAAATTTAACAGAGTAATACATTTGTCTCTCACTTTATTGTTGTAGTTGATATACATAGTTTCATAAATTTTATTTTATACATACATAAATTGTATTATTAAATTTATATATATTATAGACTTTTTTCTATATTTCTGCTCCCGCTATTGCGTTCTAGTTTACAACAAACATTGTTAAGAATTATTAATTATCATTATTATCATCCAGAGGTTAGTTTCAACAAATTTTACGGTATGCTTAGTGAAAAAAAATTTAAGCAATTTGAAAGCTTTAAAAAAAACAAGAAAAAAGTTTAGGCTCATCAACTCTCACTGAAAGGCCAGTTGGCGAGTTGTGCCGAACATTTACGATAGATTTTCGCCAAGTGTGGGTTTGTTAAAGAAAACTCGGGTTTGTGTGCGTGTGAGACGAGTTGGGATAGATTTTTTAATACTTGAACATTGAGTAACATGCATGCATGAACAAAACATTATTGCGTTAATTAAAAATAACTTTAAGTTGGAATGCTCTATATGTAAGTGTGTATATGTGTGCTTTTAAGCTGTGACTTCAAACTTGAAAACTTAAGAACTAAAACATGTGAGAATAAACAAGTTTTATCGCAACTGCGACTGGTGATGGGCTGCGTTATCTAGGTTCAGAGAAATCTTTAAGTTTTTTGATAAAATAAAACAAAAGTATAATTAGCAGACACAAAAACCTGATATAATTTACAAGATCTTACAATGAACGAATAAAACACGAAGTAGCATATCTTTGCTGCGTTTTTTACAGTGATTCGCCTTTTCTAAACAATTAGTTATTTACATTCTTATTACGGTGTAAGGTGTGTTATCGGTATTTATGCTTTACATAACATTCAATTTAGCAAATATTTTAGATTTAATGACTTTTACAAAGTGTTTACAATTTATCTAACACATTTATAATTTAAGTAGTTGTAATAAAACATTTTAACGCCACACATAGCGGACGTGTGAATCATCAAGCGCGTCACAATTACAATTCATTGTCTCCTATTTTGCTAAATATCTTCGTTCGGCCATAATTAATTAGTTTCATTAGGATTTTCACTTTCAGTTGCAGTTTGAAGCATATTTCACATTTTTCCCAATTTATAGTTAAACTTACTATCGATGTTTTTCATATGATCTGATAATTAATAGTATATTTGATAGGGATGTAAGTTGATGGCGCTTTGCGTTTAAAACTGCAGCGGATACGTAAACCCAAAAAACAAAAAACAAAATGAAAAGCAACATATTTGATAATAAATTTAATGGCGGGAATCTCTGGGATAGAATTCCGCAAGAATCGAAGCTGGAATACGCTTCAGCATCTCCTTGGGGAAGATACGCAGCAACTGCCAGCCAATATCCAACGATTCGAAGACGGTGCGGTTTTCGTAGTTACCCTGTGTATATAACATACAATTTACAATACAATTTTCCAAAGGCTAGCTGGGGATAATTCCATATAATTGCGAGTTAACTCACCTGAGAAATGAAGTTCTTTTCGAATTTGGTCAAGAACTCCAAGTACAGCAAATCATCAGGCGTCAGCGCCTCCTCACCGACGACAGCTTTCATGGCTTGTACATCCTTACCGATGGCGTAGCAGGCATACAGCTGATTGGAGACATCAGAGTGATCCTTGCGAGTCATACCCTCACCAATGGCAGATTTCATCAAACGTGACAACGATGGCAACACGTTAACTGGTGGATAGATTTGTCTGTTGTGTAGTTGACGATCAACGTAAATTTGGCCTTCAGTAATATATCCAGTCAAATCAGGAATTGGATGGGTGATATCATCGTTAGGCATAGTAAGGATGGGAATTTGTGTAATGGAACCATTGCGACCTTCAACACGACCGGCACGTTCATAAATGGTAGCTAAATCAGTGTACATGTAACCGGGGAAACCACGACGACCGGGCACTTCTTCACGAGCAGCCGACACCTCACGCAAAGCTTCAGCATATGAAGACATGTCTGTAAGGATGACCAACACGTGCTTTTCGCACTGGTATGCTAAGAATTCGGCAGCGGTCAAGGCTAGACGAGGTGTAATAATACGTTCGATGGTTGGATCGTTGGCCAAGTTTAAGAAAAGACACACATTCTCCATAGAACCGTTCTCTTCGAAATCCTGTTTGAAGAAACGAGCAGTTTCCATATTCACACCCATAGCAGCGAACACAATGGCGAAATTATCTTCATGATCGTCCAAAACAGATTTTCCGGGGATCTACAAAATTTTATATATATATTTATTTTAGGTACAACTTTCACAATCAATTCCTGAATTTTCACCTTAACTAAACCGGCTTGACGACAGATCTGAGCGGCAATTTCGTTATGTGGCAAACCAGCAGCTGAGAAGATTGGAATCTTTTGACCACGAGCAATGGAATTCATCACATCAATAGCGGAAATACCGGTTTGAATCATTTCTTCGGGATAAATACGTGACCAGGGGTTGATAGGTTGACCTTGGATATCCAAGAAATCTTCTGCCAAAATTGGGGGACCTTTGTCGATGGGCTTGCCTGAGCCGTTGAACACACGACCCAACATATCCTCAGACACAGGTGTACGCAAAATATCACCAGTGAATTCGCACACTGTGTTTTTCGCATCGATTCCCGAAGTACCTTCGAAAACTTGGACGACGGCTTTGGAACCGCTCACCTCAAGCACTTGTCCGGAGCGAATTGTGCCATCAGCAAGGCGCAATTGTACAATTTCAGCAAATTTGGGGAATTTCACTTCGTCCAAAATTACCAAAGGACCGTTGACACCAGAAACAGTTTTGTAGGCTGTAAATTTATAATAAATTTTTACATTTTAGATTAAAAAAATAATTAAAAAGGATATAAATTAAATTTCACTGATCTCGTGGTGTGGCACATGAACAGTTTTCTGCTAAGAGAAACGACGTTAATTAGCGATATTTTATCGGTGAGATAAGAAAATCCAACGACATAACGAATGTATTGAACGTCAGCTGACTGTATATCAGAGCAATAACGAAAACCAGTAGAATGACAAATGCCGAAAATGACAGCGAAAATGAAATCGCTGATAAATTACATAAAAGTCGTAGTTAATTTTGCTTTTCGCAAAGTATAACTTTGTTTTAGATTACAGATCATGGTAATATAAATATTAGAAGATGCTGTAGTAAAATATAATTTCGTTAACATCAAAATATACAAAATCTAATATTTGATAAAAGTTTTAAAATGTTTTTAAACTGGCAAAATGTTAATAATTAGTATCAAAACTTTCAGACAATTGTTTTTCATTTGGTCAGGTGCCTTCCCATTTGGTTGTTATTGTCATTCGGAACTACATTGATGTCACATGACTATCCCGATTGCAATTTTTTCAATTGTAAATCGCTTTTACCATGTCAATGGTATTTCTCATAGTTTTCAGCATTACTACGAGTCCCATGACCAAAATTGATTCTATTCCCCATAATAAAAATGAACTTTTTAACAAAATAGGGAAAAAACTGGAGCTATGTAAAAACTAGACCCTCAATGCAACTACATTGAAATTGTATCGATTTTTGCACTTCTTCTTTGTCTTTATATTCGCTGAGCTCCTCGTCTGTCATGGCGGACCTAATTTTACATTGGCTCCGTCATTCTATTAGAAAAAAGAAACTTCACGATTATATTTGTTTTACTCACTTAAACGTGGCTGAGAGATGAAATCCCTGGAAACAGCCAGGACGTGCTCCCTGTTAGCTTGTTTTGCAGATATAGACATTTTGCCCTCAATTTATTTGCACTCCGAATTAGAGTCTCACAAAATCGTTTGTTGGCACACAAACTCTACAATTAATCTAAAGAAAAACAACAAAAGTTTTTGATTATAGTTGGACTATACTCAATGAAATATTTTTTCCACACACGCACAGTTTTCTAATAAGAATTTTTCTCTACAACTGGAGCCAGATACTTTTTGTGGTAGAGGACAGTCAGCTGCGCGTTACGACGTCGTTGGAGTACGAAGAAAAATTCACACTGAAGTTTAGAAAGAAATATTCACAGTGACAATATAACTGTCACGTGTGGTCATGTGACCAAAACCAGAGTTGCATGTGTGTTAACTGACAGTTATAGTGGATTGTTGTCTATGCTAGACATTTTCATCTGTGAATTGCAATTATTGTCGTATTTTGCAATAAATTGATTTTGTATATTTTATATCTCAATACCTAAGAATGTGAATGAATAGAGAATACACAAATGTTAACTGGACTCAAATTTAGACTATTATGAGGGAACATCGAAAAACGCAAACTACGTCACTCGTCATCATATGCGAACCGAGTACACCTAGGAACAGAAAATTTATGAGCAAATATTACCATCAATTTGACAAATTGATTCATGTTCTCTGGTTCACTGCATTAACATCCTCTGCTCTGGTTCTTGTTTCGGGTGTGAGCTTATCCGCGCTCTGTGTGTGTCTTAGATTAGTTCAGCTATACACCATCCATGGGCAAGAGCAGAGAATGTTAATGAACAGAGAAGACACAAACAAGATGTTAATAAAAATGGAAGGTGCAAATGTTAGCTGTACGAAAATATAAATTATTTGAACGAACATCAAAAAATCGTAAAAGCGAAAGTTCGGAAATGAATGAATGAATGAATTACACCACGTCATAAAGCAACATTTCCCATTTTATAAGGCAACTCAACAAACTACATCACTCTAAGAAGAAACCAAGCAAATTTTCAGTAATTCTTTCCTTTTACTTTTGTGGTATAACAGTTTGAACAATCACCAGTAAAGAGGGACAGCAGGTGCATTGCCTAAAATGATTGCTATTATTTTATTAATCAATTTACTTGGAAACAATTTAAGGTTTGTGTAAATTTGTGATTGTGTATTTCTTATATTATTTTACGATTTCCAATCCCACTGCAATTTGGATGGAGTTTTGAAATTCGGTATCACGGTTTTCAACTCCGTTTTTAGTGGGGTTGAGAAGAGTATCAAAAAATTTCAACTGCTAATAAGCAATACTACTTCTGGGAATATATGTACATACATATGTACATACTTATGAATCTGCAATAAACACCATAAATTTGTAAGTTCTTTCTTTTTGGTTGCGAACGAAAGGAATTGTCTTATTCTCTTTTCGTAAAAACGTAATGTGTTTGCTTTTAATTAAACTCGATCTGTAGAGTTGCCACTCGTCTTCGAAATATACTTAAATATTGCTTGTAGAAAATCAATTGAAGTATTGCGGATACAACCGTGCTGCCCGATCTGCCAAGCGCAAAATAAACAAAAGAATAACGGGAAGCAATAAACACACGAACGGAAAATACCGGGATGGCAAGTGTGCAGCTTTTGACGGAAGCGTTTAAACTGTTGCTGCTGCTCTTCCTCGTACATGTGGAGCCAGTGTTGGGGACGATGTTGTAGAGTGGAGTAGTGTGCCGCTTCGAGTTCAACAATCTCACGCGTACAGTGCGTTCTGCCATCTATTTGATTGGTTTTTTGGATTGTTCGTTATCGCAGTTCACAGTGTGTTCGTGACGTTCAAATTGCCAGTTCGCCATTGTCAGCGCCACAGTTGTTGCCATCTTGTTCCGTCGCAGTGATCGCGCTCGCGGTTTCAGTTCAATCCTTCTTCCCAATACCGCCGTTCCGCCTTAGTTCCGCCTCTGGTTGTTGCTGGTGTCATTTCGTCGTTTGTTTGTTTGCATTTGTGGAGTGGAGTGAAGTGAAGTGAGTTTTATTTTTCTCTCTAATTTCCATTTTTGTTTGCATAAATTTGGGTTAATTCATATAATGGCACCCGTAAACGGCTGATGCACTTTCATCAATTCGAACAATTTGAACAAAAACAAACTAAATGTGTTAACAGATAGTATGAAAAGTAAAGAACTATAAGTGCAATAGCTAGCGTAGCAGATTTTTACATGCATAATCTGCTTGTGTCGAAACTCTATTTTTAAATCTGTACTACTTGGAAGTAACAGGTAGAAACATGCAAATGGTAGCAGTGGCGTCAGAGTTGATTTTCATTTCCATTTTTTTTCGTTTGCTGAGTTTTGTTGCGGCTGCAGATACTGAACTAAATATTCCGATTGGCACGCCACGTCTGCGTGTTGACCACCAACAACGCGGCTGGCCGATAGTGGCTGAAGAGTCTGTTCGACAACCGGGATCTCGCAGCTCCAAGTTGCAGCTTATTTTAAGACTGAAAACGAGTTGACGATCGCTCAACACACAAATATCATGTGGAAGCGGCGTGATTGGATAGGAGTTTGAATGGCCGGGGGGCAGCACTGCGTCGGGGATTTTAGTTGTGACAAATCGTTGCAGAAATAATCATTATATTAACACTTTTAGTGCATGAATGTTCATATGTACATACATAGGTATGCATAAATCTGTGTGTATGGATACATACATATGTATTTCGTGAACAGTCAGTGAAAGTCGCTTACTCATGCGCCCTCGAAAACGCCGTCAGTAGACACACCGTTGTCGCAGCGCTTGGTATAGGTTGTTATAATTTAGGGCTCAGCTAGGAGTGCAACCGTTTTCTGCCCCTCCTCCTTGGCTCGTTAGTAATATCGGTACGGTGTGGAAATGTGTTTTTTAATGGAGATTTTTGGTTTTATTTACCTTCAGTTGGGTCCCCTCCAATGTGATCATAAGGAGTGTTCGTTTGCTCGTTTTGTTTATTTTTTTATATGCTCGCTTACGTATTCGGATTTCTGCGAAAGTGTACAAAGTGCAGTTATTTGCATGCTTGGTGTCTCATTGAATAGTTCTCGCCATCGATTTGGAAAAAGAATTGCTTATTTAAACCTTCTTTCCTGAGAAACCCCGTTTTTCGCCTCTGAGTAATCGAACAGATACGGCCACAGCCACTCCATAAGTACAGTAGGGCTGTTAGGTACACAGACCGCCTTTGTTCGAAATGCGAATGCTCGAACTGTAGACACGAATAAAGTTAAATGTTTCATGATGAATTTGTTTCACAATAAGCAATTCGTGCAATATACACATATCTACATACATATGTACATACATATGAATGTGTGGATGAGTGTATTGTATGCAATGTTGCAAAATTTACCTGATTTGTTTCCGTAAATGACTCAAGAGGCCGACAGTGCATTTAACAGTGTAAATGTTAATTACACTTCACCTCACCTTAAATGTTAACAGTTCTTCTAGATTTTGTAGTATTTGACCTTCGATAAAGCAAAATTTGTGATTATTGATAATATTTAGGTTTGGGATTTGTTGATTCGTGCTGATTTCAAATAAAACATCAAAACCTGATTGTGTTTAGTTTTATTTGTCTTTCATGGGCGGTTACTGGGCATCAAGAAATGTGAATAATATTCTACGAGTACTTTTAACCAAATTTGTATATTCCTAGGTAAAAACTTGTGTCTAGGCTTACATTTAACAATGGAAGTACTTAATGCTTTGTGTGTTTAAGTTTTTCACCCTGGAACATAATACTTATTTTTTGTGCACTAAGGCCATCCCTCGTCATTTTTCGAGAGGAAAAAACAAAACCAAATTAGATTTTATTATTTTCCCTATTTTATTTTCAATCAAAAAGTAGCGAAATTCATATATGTATATTTTTAGTTGGTGCTGTAAGAATAATCAGAACAAAACAAAGAGGAAACACCTGTTTTCAAACGAATTTAAAATCGAACGTCGTCGTAGACGAAGGATGACAGAACATGGTTAGACACGCGCTTATTTCATGATGTTAACTGTTGTCACTGTTATCTTGATTGTCTTGATAAAGCGACGGCAGTCGTGATAGATCTGAATTTCATCATCAATGCGTTTAATAATAAAACAGTTCACAAAGAGAAAGCTTCAAACATTTTTCGATGGTGAAAAGTCTCTCGTAAAATTCATTAGTCGACTCAAAGTACATACATATGTACATACATATATGTACCTGTATACATAGGTTCAGCCAGCAGTTCCTTATATATTGCCTGTCGTTGCCGATTCTAAAAACTTCGAGTTTTCAGCGTGAGTTGCTATACCTGGACACAGCGTTTGTAAATCAAGTAGTCAAAGCTTTGAAAGATGAGAAGAGTAGGCCTGTAGAGAGGCACTGCTTGACTATATAATAATAAATATAATTCTTTGGACTATGGATAGTAAAATGAGATCTGTATAAAACTGAAGCATTTGATATTCAGCCATTTTTTTCATTTTGCTGTAAGCGCATCAACAAACACATACATATGTACATACACATGTATGTATGAAAATATATATACATATATGTATGTACATATAAATTTTATCTAAAAACCGAGTTGCCTTCCACGCTCCAACCACATGCAAGATATACAAGTATGTACATATGTACATATATATCAACATAGTGACTACCTCGTATATTCACTCATACTTACTTACGTCTCAATTGTACTCGCTTGTTCATTAGCGTATCGCTCTACGCCTAGGTGTAAATGTGCTAACGCGGTTATCACAATTTTCTTTGTGCCATTTGTCAAACAAATATCTCCACCAGACCACAAACTGTTTCGCAAGGGTGCTATAACTGAAGTCAATGCACAGCATAACGGAATTATCAGAAGATTGATGTATACCTGGATCCTGTAACAGAAGAGCAGGTGTTCGTTTCGAATTTAAAAAGCACGACCTCCCACGAAAACCCCTGTGTAACTTTTTACTCGATTAATTATAGAATTTGTATTTAATATCTTTGACTTTCATAACTGGAAAAACACTTACAAGTATTATCCTTCTTATTAGATCTGACGTGATAGTCGATCTAAGGGTTACATATGTATAAGTTTTCCGTTACCGACCTTGTTTCGGGTGCATAAAGTCCCGTTGAGCTGTACTTTTTGCTCCTTATCATTTAGCGCATTAAGTTAGAAACGTCTCCAAAGGTGACTGAGTACAAAAAAAATTCCGTAGAAATGCAATTTTAACATTATTTTTCATTGAGTTTCCGCAGAGATGTGACAGAGATACAAATTGCCCTAATTGAAAGATTGAATAAAAATATAGATGACAATGAGCACCGTGTCAATATGGGCAAATACGAAAAGTTAAAAGCAAAAAAGGCAACGAATGTACATATGTATGTATGTTATGTGCACACCTAAAATGAAAACAATAAGCAAAACGGTGAATTGACGTGACCGTCACCGCCATAGACGCCTAAATTATTACGAACGCATTTACATACATACATATGTATGTATGTATCTATGAGTGTACGTGTGCTAGATAACAGCACATTGTTGGCGATCATTCACAAGTCGGTCTGATCGAGGAATCGACCCGTGAATGCGCTCATCAAGAACGCTCGCTTTCCGTGCCCAATTTGTTAATCTCTGAGGGGCACTTGCACACGTACACGTACATTCATGAACATTTACATCCACAAGCATACATATGTACATACATATGTATGTACATTCACATAGTATGTAGCATATACATACATATATGGCATATAATTATTGGCGATCACCTAGCAATTCAGTCGAATTATCAATTTGTCTGAGCCAGAGTGCGAGAGTGCGTTCGCTTATCACTAGCGCCGTGTGTCGCAACGCGAGATGATCACTCGAAATTTTCGCACAACGCTCATTCTCAAACACATACACATGCGTGTGTGTGTATGTGAGCATGCATTTCATCTATGTACATAGCTGCTAAACAGCGAAGCCTTTATCTGTGTCGCGTAGCGAAGCGCCGAACGCGCACGTAACAGAGCGCTCTGCTGTGGTTGGTGATAATGAAAGCAAAAATGGCAAAAACAGTCGATAATAAACAAATAGAAATAAAATAATCGCAATCACACTGTTAAGCAAGCCAATTTTTGTCAACTACACGAATTTTTCGTGGCGAGCGTATGCCAGTAGCAAAAAGTCAGCTCTCGCGTGGTAAACGGTACTGCAGCAAAGAAACCCCGATATCCGAAAAGAGTTAACAATGAATTGAAAAATCAATAAAACAGGCATACGACCTCTTTAAGATTACGGTAAAAAACTGTGAAACCAAAATATCAGTACTATTTTCAAATGAAATAATGCAAGTTGTTTAAAATAGAGAAAGGTCATCGTGTGTGTGTTTCGAGATATACATATGTATGTATGTATGTACGATAGGTTGACGCTTCGTAAACGCTTTTAGTGACAAATTCGAGCACTTATTGGAAGGGCTTTTGCAAATCTATCTAATTTCCGAGCAGTTTGCTTTCCGGTCACAAGCATTGCCAATAATTAGGCTGCTTATTAAATTGATTTATTTTTCACCAACGAACTGTCAGTGTTTTTTATTTACTAGCAATATTTTATTTCTTGCATTCACTTTACAAAAGTATTTTTCAATAAATCAAGTTCTTAACGTCGATTACATATTTATGTGCGTCATTTCACAGCTATCGCCCCGCAATTGATATACAACAAAAGCAAAATACTGCAAAACAACAAAGCTGAAAGAGAAACAGAAAAAATAAGAATAAGAACTTGCAAGACAACCACGCACACACACTCCATTTAGTGCAATAATCCACCAGTTCAAATCGAAAAAGTGCACCACGAAGTCAGCAGTTGCAATATAAGCAGCGATAAGCAGCACCAATAATTGCCGCGCCGCGTCTAAACTATCCACAGTGCAGTTGAGCAATCCCAAGGCAGCGGTCAGCAATTATTACAACGATCATAGCATTTCTTCAGCGCCCGTCAATGTGCCCAGCTCGTGCTCGCATTATCGGCTAAGCGAATAATTAGTCGAAGCAACCAGCCAGCAACCGGGCCAGTGTCAGCGGCGTTTGGTGATTGTCGTCGCACAACAGCAGCAGCAGCAGCAGCATCCGTAATAGCACCAAGAGCAAAGTACTCAACCACAAACAGACAAACAAAGTGCAGCAGAAATGTTGAAAACAAAAGCCAATGATGACAAAGTGGATACTTTGCTGACCAAGGGTCTGGTGCCGATAATTGATCTCGCTCATTGCGGTAAGCGTTATATATGTATGTCTCTATGTTTATACCTAAGCATTTATGTATATGAAAATATTAGCAATTCATGCTTGTATGGTTGTTGTAATTGCATGTTGCCACCATTACCTTGAAGCTATCCGCACTTTCAATGGGCCATTTATTTGTATCAATCGTTTGAATAGAATATTCCATTTCAACGCAAAACCTCATTCAGTATCTATTTCTGATAACACACATACATACATACATATATACATTCTTATGCTATTTATGGATTTATAATTAGTTATATTATTACATATACGCGTATACATATGTACTGACATATATACTACTTACTCACTGAAATCAATTAGTTATGTCGTAAAGTATCTTACGAATAGTACGACCTATCGGGCCGACTAGTTATCCGATTGTCATTTGTCCATACAAATAAATGGCGGGTTTCGTGTTTCTGTGTCCAACGAGACGGCAGCTGCCAGATCTCGGCCATAAATATACCAGTTTGGACCTACTTCGAAATAAATACAAAAGCAATAACTAATTCTTTTAATTTCGATATATGTACATAGTTCAATTTACATACATATGTATGTATGTATACTATAAATGTATATGAACATTAAAAAAACTAAAACTTTCACGATTCAGTTTGTTTATTTAATTTGTTTTTGCGGTGACTGAGCTTTTCTCCCTCCCTCGAAAAAATATCTGAAACAGCTTGGCTTTAAGCTCTCTCTCCTTGAACTCTGGCTTGAATGTTTTATGTTTTTAGCAAATATCCACGGCAATTGAATTTATTTTTGAAGCAAACATATGTCGTTGCATGCTGTGTACCCAGTTAAAAATGTTATTGGCACTTCCTTCCACTTGACTTAATTCGAGGCCAAGTTGCGATCAGCTACGAATATACATAACAGCATCACAAGTGTTTTAACATTTTTATACTCATGCAACATGTTGCTGCGGAGTATAATAGTTTTGTTCACCTAACGGTTATACGTATCACTTACAACTTACGGATATAGAGAGTGATATGAAGAGTCATTCGTGTAACTGTCTGTCTATCCGTCCGAGCAAGCTGTAACTTTGCCCCCTTATGAGCAAAAATTATTAAAATCCAACAAAAAACGTTCAAGCCTCGACGTACCGAATTTTTGAAATCCAGTAAGTATAGTTGACTTTTTCCAAAAATATCGGCCAATGTATATGATATAAAATTGAAGTTCAAGGATAATCCTTCCCTGATAATATTACGTCGGTTTGTCAAAAATCGTTTAATCGGTTCAGTGCTTCCCTGAGCCCCATATACCTAATATAAAGATTTTCGAACTTCCGGTGACTTTGTACCTCATATATCGTCCAATATGTGAGTTATCTCAATGAATATAAGAGAACGTGTTTTACTGCGTAAAATGGAAGAAAGTCTGTGAAAACTTGACCTAGCCCCCATAGAACTATTATCATTATTTTCGAAAACCGGCTGACTTTACTCTATATGATTGCTGATGGTATGCGGGGAACCTTGATGAAACATTGGGGCGCATTTATTAGTCCGTGGTATGTTAATTGATATAGTATTGATTAAAACAGCTACAAATTGAGTCAATACTACTCCCGACACCGTTATTCTAAAAAATCTTATGTCTCGGTCAGTGTATGAGTTATTTATATTATATTTCTCTTGCTGACATTTTACACCTTAGGTTATACCCTGGCTTTGAAGCTTGCAGAGTATAAAATGTTCCGTTACGCCCGAACTTAGCATTTTCTTACTTGCTCAATATTATTTTTATTTTTTTATTTGTTGAGTTTTAGTTTTACAGTGTTTCTCATACACGTGTTGAAAGCAAGTGTCGAACAATTTAAGAAGCAAAATTGCTCACGAATATTTTCCTATTTACATTCCGAATTCCTGAAACCGCTATAGAACTTTGCCTTTATATAAGCAATTCTACAATTTTCATTTAACAATTTATTTTTAGCCATAAACTTCTATAAATACATGCCAGAGTTATATGTAAATACTCGGTGTCAGTACATACATATATGTATGTATATTTGAAGCACCTTCATCTCCTACACACTCTCCAGCTTAGTTTGCCTAACACATGAGCTGACTCATTTGAGAGCGATGCTACTTTGAGGGGGTTTACATGGCTTTGCATTCGAAACAACTAAATTAAGCTGCAAATAAAACTTGCGCTGAAAATAATAAAACATTTTATAATGAAACTAGCAAATCCACTTACGGTTAAAAGCGGCTTCCATTGAAGTTCGTCGTTAGTGATTTCCCCAACTGAAATTGTTCATCGATCCGATTGTTCTCAAAATCACACACACACTCTTCCATGCATTTTAAGGCTGATAAAGCTATCTATTATTAAATATAATATATGTTTGCATAATATGTATGTATATACAGAGATATGTATGTATATGTGCACACAAGTTGTCCTATTCATATACATATGTATGTGTGTAACCAATAGAGCCAGCTTTAGCATTCACATTAAACAAATTAGCAGAAGTAGAAATTAAATTTGTGACGTAGGCAATTCAATTGCCTTTGCCGTGAATGCGTCACCAGCCGCGCTTGGCTTCCCTGAGCGGCCGCTTATTCAGTCGACTGTGTTAGGATTGCGGCCTTGGCATGCATTGGACTGCATCGTGTTTACCAATAGATTTTAAAGATAAGTTTTTATGGAATTCAGATAGTTTGTTTATTCGTTGTTCTCAAATCGAGCGGAATCATTATTTTACGTGCCTGGAAAGTTTGTTGTTGTTGACTGACAAGAAACGTCAAACTTCTAACTGTGAATCAAATTAGTAACAAGCTTGCTAAGAACAGTGTGAATGCGCGATCATGCCGAGTCTGAGCAAAATCTCGTTTGAAAGTATCAAAAATAATATTTGTATGTACATATGTATGTACATAAATATGTGCAGTTAAATTTGTTTTGTTTTTTGGCATTCCACAGAACGCACCTCTTTTTTGGGGTATAAAAAGTGTACAGCACTGGCGCACTCGCGATCATTTATTCTGATTCAGGAAATTCACTTTGTTTTGGTAAAACAGCAAGATGTTTTAACGAACTTGTTATTGCCGTATTTGCACCAGTCGATGCCGTACGACTTTGTTATTGAATTTTTATACCCGCGAGCAAAATACTGTGCTGGGTACACATATTAGTTACATTGGACCACTTCGTTTTGCATCGAAGATCCCAGGCGCTGGTCCCGTCTTTCAGTAAAGGATGGAGAGCCACTATGTCGCCAACTGACGGGATTTGTTCGCAATTCCAACTCTCTTGAAGCCACTAAACAACTAAATTTGCTGATTTTTATGCGAAAGCGAATCTTATCGCGCAAATACTTAAGAATATTCCTTAATTGAAAGGTTATTTTTAACTGTTCCCTCTTATACAGTTTTATTATAATCTTAGTCTTTCATAAGTACCTGTTTTAATATCGAACTTATGTATGTATGTATGTCTGTTTGTATGTTTCGCATTTCAGTGAAGTGTTTGGCTTTGTGGTTGCGTATTTTGTTCGATTCTCGGAATTTTTAGTTTTTATTTAAGAATTTGGACCGAACATTTTTATTCCGCCTGCTCTAGCCGCAATTAACTTATCACCGTCTGTGTGCAATTAAGCATTAACTGTACAAAGTAAACAAAAACAAAAAGCTTACACCAACACACAAGAACAATAAATAAAAAACAAGACTGAGCAAGTGAATGAACAAAAAATTAAAAAGCGGAAAAAACGCAAATAAAACCACATAAAATATCGGCAGATTGGCATTCATAGGAATGTTCGCACACAGGGACTGGGTTAAATTCTTTGGAATTGCGGAAAACGCGTGTGATTTTCCTCATTTCAATGCCGCACATTTTTCGATAAGACATGGAAATCCTCACAATTTTTAATGAGAATTCCAATGAAGACAACGAAAATGCAAAAATTGAAATGTTTCTTTGTTATTGGCGGCTAGGAGGGATAGCTGTGTGTGCGTTGGTTTTTTAACTTAATGGACGATATTTTATTTGTATTTACTCTGACGCGTTTATGTTTTCTTCTTTCATTAATTTGTTATTTATTGCTTCAGGTGTTTGACTCGCTACGTGTGTATGTATGTGTGTGTGTATTTTGTGGTCTGTAACAAAGCCGTCGGCTAACGACCATACCGTAAGATTCGGCAAAGCTCGAAAAAACAATTGACACTCAATCATATTTTGATGAAGTATAATTTGTTAATTCGATATTTTATTAATCATTGGAAAAATGGCTGTCGAAGCGCTTTTATCTTTACTAGCTTTGTTCCTTGTCCGTGCAATTTATGGCGACACTTTGAGAGTGTAAATTGGCAATAAAGGTACGAGCTCAAAACTCAAACTCGTGTGTACGGACTTAAGTATGTATGTTTGTTGCATATTTGCTACCCGTCCGTTAATCACTCATCCATCACATGTCGCCGACGTGTGACTACTATTTATTATATGTGAGGTTATATTATTGTCGTTTTTGCATTCATTTGTTTGAATTTAAGTTCATAGCTCCCCTAAATACATACATACAACATGTAGTCAAGGGCAGTTTTTATGAGTGCAATGACCACATACCAGTAACCTCAAAACGATCAAAATCCTAAAATAACACCTTTTACTTTCCGAAGATTTTACGAGTCAAAAGAAATCAATTAAAGACAACGAACAAAGCCCTCTGAATTTGTTAAAAGTGTCCAAAGAAATTTGAAATAAAAAAAGCTGTTTGCTTAACTTCTTTACATATATCGCTCGACTATCTCTGCTACCGATCCGCTACGGAACCTAATTATTTTCTCTATTTTTGCCTCGTTTAATGTTCTAAAGTCTAGTCTAAAGGTAAACATAAGACCTTTGTGTGTACTTAACCATTTTAAGTTACAAGTCTTAGGTGCTGAATCACCTTCATGGATGTTGTTGTCAATGTTTTTTTTTTATAAAATATATAATAATTTTTTAATATTAAACTATATTTATTGTTTTCAACTTTTACAAAGTGGTTTTAAGGAATTTTTAATATTGACACCTGATATCAACCCCTGTTAAGATGTCACTTCACTTCACTGCTAATCCAGATACGGATTATAAATACCTACGACGACTGACATACATACAAGAGAACTTTGGCGAGTGTGAGCAAATCATACGCCAAAGGTTTCTTAAATGTCAGTCGTCTCTAGAAATATGCAATGCATGTAATTGTTTCATAGCGTTTTTATTGAAAAATTATCAACATCTGGACTTATCTGGATTAATCAGCATTGCTTCATAAGTGCTTGTGCGTTTGTTCATAATTCATTACAAATTTCTCATATTTCACTCGGCTACCCTCAATTCAGGCGTGTGTTTGTGTGGTTGCCCTTGTTAACAATAAGTCAAACAGTTGGCGAAATTAATTCACATTCCTATTAATAAATAATATAAGTATTATTAATTTGCTTTTGCCATTGTGTGCTTTGGCAGCTTTGCCATTTGGACATTCGTTATCAGGTTCTGATAGCGCAAACGTTATTGCGCAATAAACCCGCGTACAAATTTAGACGTCTGGTACGGCTCACCTGCCAAAGGCGCCCAAATGTTTGACTTTTCCTTCGCAAATGCCTGGTCGCACGATCCGCTTTCTTTGCTGGCTGCTTACCACTTCCTGTCAGAGACACCAACACCCTTTTCTTGCTATTATTATTATACTTAGTTTTCGAGTTGTCCGCAGCGTTGCGCCTCCAACATGCCTATTCGAATAAAAAACGGTTTCTGTATTATGCATTATCTATTAATCACAACCACTGTTGACATTTCATTATCACCGCCGCAGCGTTTGTTATGTCAACTTGCTTTGTACTCATCTATTTGAGATAGTTTTTACCACGTGAGCGCAGTGATGACACATTACACCATATTTGCTGCAATTAGTTGGCGCTACGTCAGCGCCGGAAAAGATACTCGAAATCATTTTAAACGCAATTTCACAATTTTCCATTATTTATTGGCTTTGTCAACACTACAAAACACACAAAAACATACATACATATGATATGTTCTCGTGTCCGTGCTGGAGTATTTTGTTCAATTTTCATGATTACTTATTGAATAATGCAGTTTACTTTCAAATAAATTAACAACCTAATTGACAGTATCACTTTGAACAGCGGCATTTCGTCTGTCAATGGAAATACAATCGATCTTCGTCCGATTTTTTATGTCCCAACATTCCGTTGCGTTTGACTACGTTCGTAGAAAAAATCGTACTCACACATATACATATATGTATATAGTACATTTATATTTGGTTGATAAATGCTAAATTCTAAAGCTTATGTATATAAAAAGTATAAGCAGCGCATTCAAAATAAAAAATAACGTTTTCGTTAACCAAAGTATAGGTAGCGTTTATTGGAAAAATAGTTTAACTATAGAAAATAATTGTTTTTTGTAGCTAACATTTATTGAATACTTGCTCCAATCTCTCGCTCTATCTATTATAGCCTGATATATTTGACGACAACTTTCAGCTAAATTTCCGCATATTTCACAGGAAGCGACCTCCAAGCATATTGGAGGAGCCGAATGAAATCTTTCCTTGGCGTTAAATGAGTTCTTGATATTTTAATTTTCAATGAAGTCTAAACAGTCTTTATTGGTTTGGCGTCCGGTGACTGTGATGATCAATCTAAAGTATGACCCTATGTTGGGATAATTTTTTTCCTGCACTATTCAATTATGATTATTTTTAACGTAATGCATTACAGCTGACTTCAGTGTACCCTTTTTATACAATTTTATCATTATAGCGGCGATCAGACTTTCTGTGAAGCACCTGAAAGCAGAGAAGCATCCATTAACATGAACGTTTTGGAGGCGCTGAAATTTTAAGTTTTTAAGTTTTTTGTCCATTGCAAATGGTAATGAAACGTGTAAAGTATACCCGTTATCGTGTGATTAAAGTGGCATCAGAACGGCTCTCTACTGAAGTTTTCTTAAAAGCACGAAAAGTTCAATATTTGTCTACGAATATTTGTGAATTTTTAAATCAAACTAAATCAGATGAATTCAGTTGCATTGACTTCATCGACCTTTGTTAGTCTTAAGTACACCGCGGCGCATCATAACCTCCAGACGAGAGTCTGGTAGTTTTCTCCTTAGTTCGCGTCATGGTTGTTGGTTTCGTCACAACCTAAAACAATGAAATGTAATTGTTTTTTCAAATTTGTTTGCTTTTACATCAAGAGTCATTCAAATCCAACTCAATGAAGCATTGTTTGGTTATCGCTTGTAGGTTATACCTACTTCCGAACGCAATTTACTCTGTTGCATTGTAGAAAATAAGTTGCATAAATTGTTTTGTCTTCGTTGTCAGTCGGTTGTTGAATAAGTTACGCGCTTGCAGTCAACGCTCGCCGAATGTGTGAGTACCATAAATGAAAATGGAAACGCGTTGCCCGCCGACTAATTGAGTTGTGTCTAGATAAACGAGAGCAGCAACAACAACAGCAACAAAGAGACGCATAAATGTAAATTTCAATTCCAAATTGAGCGCATTTCAATTGAATTTCCACGCAAATAAATTATTTAAACGAGAGCGGCAGTGCGAGTATGTGAACAAATAAGTAGGTATGTATGAACACTCGTAAGCGCCGCAGAGGAGCAGCCATGTCTACTTACATAACTGCTAAATGCATAAGTACGTGTCGTCGCATAAGTAGCGTAATTAGTGCTGATAATGTTAGAAGACCGATTTCGAATTGGACAAATGGCACTCATAAGGCCTCATAAAGTGTACAATTGTTTTGTTTACCTAAAGGTTTAAGGTTTAAAGTAAGGTGCGAAAAGCCATGAATATACTTATACATTCGGTATAAGAAGGCTGGATAGTCATGACTATCAACAAATGGCGAATTGATAAATTAAATGATAAAGCGACAAATAGGCTCTTACTTCACGAGAACGAAGATCATGTAAATACACCAGAGGTTTTGAAGAATATTTTGATAAAAAATATTGGAAATAGCAAAAGGTAAGAGAAACATATTTGCCGTAAACAATTACCCACCGTCAGGAATTTTAAAAATATTAAACTAATGAAGTCTACCTTTTGTTTGCTGACACTTTGCGCGGTCTGAAATGAACACGGTGTTGGCGCGAGGGACGCGGCGCGCGGAGCAGTTCGCACGCGTACCTACACTCTTGCACTTGCTAACTGTTCAGCTATTATCGTGTGATTAACCTACGGAATGGAAGCTTTGAAGGCCAACTTCACAGCGCAGTCACTCACACATAGCCGAGTACTTTGAATTCACACGTACACACATTTGTATAAAATTTGTATGTATTGCGTACTTTTAAATAATTTCTGTAATCAGAAATACGTTCTCTTTGTATCAACCAATGCTTTTTTTATAGTTTCCTAGTACAACTGTAGTTACTGCTGAACATGAGTGTGTGTATGCTTTTTCGATATTTCCCATCGCAGTTTTGAAATCGAGCCCCATTGAAGTCACCGACCGAATAACAAATATAGCTGATGTCTTCAGTTGGAAATGTTTGGATTGATTAGCCATTATTTATTGTCGAATCGAAACTATTTTGTGTGCTTCTAAAAACTGTTAGGTGATTGTACTCTATAACTGGTTTGAGCTATGTAATTATGAACTAACAGCGGCGAAAAGGCAAGTCTCAAGCATTTTATTTTCTACTACTATTAGTTCTCTTTGGAGCTCTTACGAATAATATATGGACCTTGTATTGTTAATCATCAACCGCCAAACATTGTAAGCTTTAGAAACTTCCTTTCTCAACTTATTTTTGAAGCACTTTCATTCCTTTTCTTTTTAACTGGATACACAAAAATTTATGTCAAAATGTATGTATCATGCAGTTCCGTTCAATAACAGAAGGTATTCGAATGCTGTTTCAGCTCGGCGAGACGAAAAGCCGTTATCAGGCCACCTTAGCAACGAGAGGCGCACGAGAAGATCAAATAAACAAACAAATAAAGCTTATTAGATAGACAAACATCAGCAAAATAACAAATCATTTTAAGGCAGAGCAAGCAGCAGCAACAACAACTGCTGACTTATTTATCTTCGCACAGCTAATGAAAAATAATAGGAGCACCTCGGATATTATTTCAAGTTCATTATCACCTCCATGAATAGGAAAAACACCAGTCAGATAAAACAAATTGCCGTTAGACTGTACATTAAGTTTCGTTATACGAACTCCATAAAGAAAATTCCTCCGGCAGCATTCGAAATTATTTCGCATAGGATGGAAATCATCAGAACGTCTTCACAAACATTTTTCTGGATGTCACATAAATATTTTTTCATTTGAGCTGGTTTCCCCACCTAAGTTCCTATCATTCACATAGTATATGTGGCACATCTATTGTCGGCGCCTGTGGCACGAAAAACCAGAAGTCAAATTTTGTTGTATGCTAACAAAAATTGTCAATATTTTAAGCACTTTAGCTGCGCGAAAACGCATACATATGTAGGTATGGTCTGTGTATGTGTGTCTACTTGTGAGAGTCAGTTTAACAATACAAAGTCGTCATTGATTACTTCGAAAGTCGTTGGGAATCGATTGTTTGATTATTTTCCTTTGCGTTGCCTACATTGTCATGGCCTTTGTTCAACTTTGGGTGGCTACGTTTATCTTTGGCTGCGTACCTCTTAAACAAATGTATGTATATGTATAACAGGAAATATCTTGCAGTTCTCTGGATATTTTCTCTTTGCTTTAATAGAATAATAGTAGAAATAGTATTAACATAATCAAATGGAGTTGCCTGGAAATACTCTCTGATAAAGCACCCAAGGAAATTTCGATTGATAACAGAAGGAACATCAAATATGTAGGTGAACTACATTTAACAACCAACCCAGACACAAAAGACAAATACAAACGTTTTTCGTAACGAATTATTCAGTTTTCAACGTTTAGTTCCTGCATAAATCAATAATCGTCGATAGATCGTGATGTCATAAATTCAAAGCCATTGATTATTGTCGATTGTAATTTGATTGATTTGAGCTATTGATGGATCTACAACTGCAATGATCAAATTGATTGATGTGTAGCGTTCTGTATCTACATACATATGTATGTATATAATTTGTTACTAAACGTTTTCATGAGCAATACATACATATTTATAATTCGAAGGAAATCATCATATGAATCAATTGTCATTGGCGTGTTGCGACTTGCTTAAGATCGTGTTCATATAATTCTCTCACAAACATTATAAAAATCATTCTTCAACATCATAATCAATTATTTTCATAGTTTTATAATTGAAAATTTGTTCACTTTTTTCCACCACAGGGACTGAGGAGGCGCCAGTCCGTTCAGTTGTGAATCGAGTAGGGCACCAGTTACAAAAATGTTTGAGCGAGAAGGGACTCTGCTTGCTTGTAAATCATGGTATTTCCGATGAAAAGGTTAGCCACAAAATATAAGCTATTTTTTATTTGGATAAACTTATCATTTCATCTTATTGCTACCTCTGTACTTTCAGTTGAAAACCGCTTGGGATCATCTAGATGACTTTGTTGATCTACCGAATGACGTAAGAGAGCTTTATATACGCACCGGTGATGATAATCATGGATACGTGCGTCCTGGCGTTGAACGTTTCGATGGCAAAACACCCGAATTACGTCACGCTTTCAACATATGCACATTAAATGCTACAAATCTACCTGAAGAGCCATTGCCCGGATTCGCGGAACATATATCTTCGTTGGCACAGGATTTCAAAGCCCTTTCGCGCTTCATCCTGCAGGCACTTGCCGTCTCCCTCGACATACCACAATCGTTCTTCCTCGAGAAGCACTCACACATGCTGTCTGGTGATCACGACAATGAGTCCACACTGCGCCTCCTCTATTATCCTCCAATCATTGAAGATACCGATGATAAGAATGACTTTGTCAAAGGAAGTTGCATTTACAGCTATCAGCGCTGCTTGTCAGATCAGCCTGATTTCCGTCCCGAATCGAATCCGCGTGATGAAATTAACGAACTGGATGGAAATGAAGAGAACACGAGCACCACTGTACGCCAATTGCCCAACGGTGAGATGATACGTTGTGGTGCGCACACAGATTATGGCACATTCACATTATTGGCACAAGACTCAGAAGGTGGCCTGGAGGTGAAATTGCCTGGAAGTGAAAAGTGGCAGCGCGTTGGTCATCTGCCCGGTGCCATATTGATTAACTGCGGTGAAATCCTCTCAATATGGACAAAAGAAAGATATCCTGCATTGGTAAGCACAGTTTCATCTTAATTTAACTTATAATTTAATCAGAGAGAAATAAAGTACAGCTAATTATGCAGAACATTTTGATATGAGACCAAAACAAATATAACAATTTTTTTTATTACAGCCTCATCGTGTTGTGATACCGGAGCAGCAACATATACGTTCGCGAGGACGTCACTCAATAGCATTCTTCTGCCATCCCGGTGAGTGAGACCCATCACAACCCTGCTGAGTTGCTACTTAATAATTGTATTGATTTTCAGATAACCTAACTATGATATCACCAAATGATCTGCCAAACACCGAAGCCGGCACAGACACCGTCGACAAGAAACCACGCAAGAAGTCATTCAAAGCGGCGAAAGAGAAGTACGTGCAACAGTAGAATTTACACAAAAGCACATTTAACTGTATTATTCTCCAATATCTTTTCGACCACCATTCATTGTGTGATCACTTAGACCTAACTCATACGCGCTTCCTTTTCTTCGAATCTTTTTAGAGTCTACAACGCTTACCAGTTGATACAGAAGAGATTTCGCGAAACGTATGGACAGCAAAACTCGCACTGATAATCACACGGAACTTCTTAGCTCCTAGTTCATTGGTCCATATTACAACTTACTTTCATACACAGATTATTTAGCACATAACGGCAGTTAGGTGAATAAATATTGTGTCACAGTGTTCCAGTTGTAACATATAAGGAAGACAGCACCTCGGGTTTAGCGCTAAGCCACTGCTTCCTTCCCCAAATAAAGTAGAGTTGTGCTTGTTTTCTTCATTAAGTTTAATTTAACTCATTCATGTTGTATTTATATTTGTATGTCAGACATAATTTGTATTCGTATTTTTATTTATACATATTTTAATAGAATTTTATCCTAGTTGTACATAATATATACACCTTGGTACATCTACACAAAGTATACAATGTATATGTATGTATATGCATAACGGATCTACTACATACATACATGTATGCATGTATGCCCGCAATATTTGCATTGGCAACGTTCGTATTAATATTTACGTATATATAACGCCCAATTACAATACATACATACAATAATTACATTATAATTGTCTTTGGTTTGCATTAATTCTATTGTAAACTTCTTAGTATTTCAATTCCTGAATTGACAATTAACAAACACACATTTACTTACATACATACATACTACATACTTATACATATAAACATAAGGAACTTATGTCTTAATTCGCCCCTACTTTCTACTTCGCGTCACTGTCGAGAGTAAGTACATAGAGTATATATACATATATGTCTATTTGTAGCGGTAAATAAAATGGAAGTATATAAAACTAAAGAATAAAGACTATTTTTTGTGAGACTTGTTCGAGGAATTTACAAGAAATGTCTATGAAACGCGTAAAGTGCGAGGAGGGCTAATTTCGGGTGTAGCTGAGCATTGTTAAGCAATTGAGAAGAATGCGAATAAAATGCTTTCAAGTATCTTTATTTTAACAGACATTGCTTATGAATGAAACTATTGATGTTAGCCGAACTTGCATAATGATTGCACACATCTCGGGTACGTACGAGTATTAACTTAAATCGGGAGTGATAGAGACTAGATTGTGAGACGACGTATAAACGTAACCAACTGTGACCACTATGAGGAATAAACAAAGCTTTCTTTTCGCACTGACTTTACGAACCTAGTTATTTACATACATATATATTCTCCGGTCAAGCGCTCACTAAAAAGCAACAATTTCAATTTCTATCATTTTGATCTAATAATATAGATCACGTATTTATGTAGTTAGATTGATTCTGCTTTGTATTCGAGATATTCACTTTAAAACTACTGGCTAGCAGAAATCATTAATTTAAGAATTAAGTGTTTCTCTTGCGTATGTAACACATATGAACGGTACAAAGTCGGCCAGAAAGACCGAATAATTTTTATAGGTTTGCAGAATTAAAGAATGGTCTAAACCTTTTTCATCCAAATTTACACTATCCTCCAGAAAACTAATTTATCTCAGGTCCTTAAGACATTTAACATATTGACCAATATCAACCGGAGTGCGCAAAGATATTATTAATTAAAATCAAACGAAAAATAAAAAAATGTCTCCCCGCGCTCCTTTAGAAACACTTGTAGCTTCATGCTCATTTGTTAGCTTATTATCTTACAGCAATGTTTCCACCAAATTCATTGAGTGCCACCGGTCACCAACAACAACACTCATAACGCGGTGTCATAAATAGCTTCGCAAGTTGTTTATTTAACGTTTAAACCTGAAATCAGCGATACATTCGATCTCCTGCCCTCACCCCCTTTTTCTATGCCATTTTATTAATGAAATGAAATCGAAGAAAATGCCAATAAAAATCAGTGGCAATTAATGCTCGGTCGAATATACGATCGACATACAAATCGGTAAATTGTTCACACATTTTATTGGCTATCAAATGGCTATCACTCAGCTGCACACATTTACCATATGTATGTATGTATATTCGTCTATTATTTATATCTGTAGAAATGTACGAGTATACCTTCATACATTGGTATACATGTGTGTGTATATGATGTTTAATCTCGGAATTTCTGTTAAAAAAATAGCCAAAAATATTTGTAAATTTTTGCAAGAAGAATTTGTCTGTATTTTCTCCTTCTAATAAAGCCCTGACATCGGTCGACGGTTGTAAATATTCTTAATATAATTATGCAAATTGTATATCAACTGTCTCAGCTTCGCTTTCATTGATTTAAAAAACATAAAACTTCTTATAGATAGTAATTGTTAGTAGGAAATGAAAGTCCATACCTGCTCGAAACTAAAGGGTTGCTAAAATGTGTTTTGTGTCCTAACAAGTATTTTTCCAGCAAAAAAAGAGAGAGAACATAATTGCACAGGCATCAGATTACGTTAGACAATAGTTCGTTCGATTTGCTCCTCTCCAATGCTTAGTGAATCGAAGACTGCAATTCGAGGGCAAGACGAAATATCTCCTGCCATTAAACAAACAGTCGTCGCACTCGCCACTTAGCTCTCACGTCACTGTTGACAGTCATAACTTTGAAGTTGTAGATAGTTTCGTATATTTAGGAACCAGCATAAACACCACCAACAATGTCAGCCTGGAAATCCAACGCAGGATAACTCTTTCCAACAGGTGCTACTTCGGACTGAGTAGGCAATTGAGAAGTAAAGTCCTCTCTCGACGAACAAAATCCAAACTCTAAGTCACTCATAATTCCCGTCCTAGTATATGGTGCAGAGGCTTGGACGATGACAACAACTGATGAGTCGACGTTGCGAGTTTTCGAGAGAAAAGTTCTGCGAAAGATTTATGGTCCTTTGCGCGTTGGCCACGACGAATATCGCATTCGATAGAACGATGAGCTGTATGAGATATACGACGACATTGACATAGTCCAGCGAATTAAGAGATAGCGGCGACGCTGGCTAGGTCATGTTGTCCGAATGGACGAAAACACTCCAGCTCTGAAAGCATTCGACGCAGTACCCTCCGGGGGAAGACCTCCACTCCGTTGGAAGGACCAAGTGGAGAAGGACCTGGCTTCGCTTGGAATATCCAATTGGCGCCACTTAGCGAAAAGAATAAACGACTGGCGCGCTATTGTTAACTCGGCTATAATCACGACAAGAATATTTTTTTAAATCATATTCTGTCATATGCAAGTTAATTAGACTTATTAAATTTAGAAAAAAATTGTTTCACTTTAAGCTCACTGAGACGCAATGCTTATCACATGGATACAAACATATATTAAATTGGAGAATATTTCTTAAATTGTGAAATATAAATTGCCATCAACAGGCTTAAAGAGCATACCAGAAGTCCAAAAGCTGGTTCCTGCTTATTGTTCCATCACGTTTTTATACTCTTGCAACATGTTGCTACAGAGTATAATAGCTTTGTTCAGCTAACTGTTGTACGTATCACCGAAAACTAAGCGAGATAGACATAGGGTTATACATATATGCTAGGGTATATAAATGATCCATCCGTCCGTGCTAGCTATAACTTGAGTACAAATTTAGATATAGTATATTCATGAAACTTGATGTGCGGGTTTCCTAGTAAAAAATTATGAGTTCGTAGATGGGCGTTTAACCGATTAACCGAAAACCTATAAAGTGCCATAACGAAACACTTAATTAAGATATAGATAAATGTGGGCCAAAAATTTAGAAAAGTGGGCGTGGCTCCGCCTTCTAATAAGTTTAATGTAATACCTCTTAAACCCCTTAAGCTACAAAAACCATATTCAAAATAGGACTACATAACATAGTTTTAAATCCCATCTGATTACATATTTCCTTTAGATTGTACAAATCGAGAAGCAGCTCCCATATACTCGACATAAAGATTTTCGAACTTCTGGGCGACTTTATGCTGAATATATCGGCCAATATGTGAGTTATCTTAATAAAATTGAGAGAGCGTGTTTTTCTTATAACGGCGCATATTTGTGTTTAGAAGGAATAAAATTGGATGGAAACTTGCCCTAGACGCCTATAACTAACATGGCTTACGTACCTGAAGGGTACTTCCCTGGCTTTAGACCTTGCAAGTTGCAAGAGTATGAAATGTTCGGTTACACTCGAACTTAGCTCTTTATTACTTATTACTTGTCCAAACTCACTTTACAAATGCACAATGTGAACATATGTATTTGTCTATGTACATATGTACATATATATATATATATATATGCATGCGAGTTTGCTTATTTATGGACTGTTTCATAAATTTATTCATTTATTCCGAGTGTTTATTGTTTCCCTCAAATAAAAGCTCCAACAATAAGCACAACGTTTCGCGCTTTCATTTTACCGAACTTTTGTTTTACTTTTATTGTTATTTTTGTTTTAAAAAGTGTATGTGTATTAGTAAATACGCATGCTGACTTGTCCTTCGAAATGTTTTTTCGTTATTGTCAATTTTATTTAGCTCGTTTGCATTTCGTTTTTTACCCTTTATTTAAAACCTTACATTGACAGCTCCCAGCTCCCTGGACCTTGCAGGTGACATGCGATTTAAGACTTTTTGCAAACAGCATCGAAGTTACCTATATTAATTTTGTACACAGCTAAACACGTATGCAAACATACATTTTTTTACGATTGTTGTAAGAACGTCAGAGTAGATAATACGCCAGCGAACTAAATAAACCGAAGCTACAAGTACGAGTGACGACGAATGTGCGCCAACAACAGCAGAACGCCTTTTTTATACTCTCGCAACAAATCGCATTGAGTGTAATGGTTTTGAACAACTAACGGTTGTACATAGGTATCACCTGAAACTAATCTTGATAAGATATAACACGAAAAAACGCTAACTTCGGCTGCTCCGAAGCTACGATAGCGTGCAGATATCGTGTTAAATTAGAAAGCTTTACATACGAAAACTTGGTTATGATTGTATGGCAGCTAAATATAGATTATAATATCCGATATCGGCGTTCCGGCAAATAAGCGGCTTCCTGGGAAGAAAAGTAAGTGTGTAAAATTGTGTGTAAAAATGGGGAATTCAGGATATAGTGGTCATATCCAAATGTTGCCTGACTGTCAAACCATCCGTCCGTTCCTCTGTGCAATTGATAACCGTATCACTCTGAGGTGGCTGGTATTGTAGATGAGTGGAATCGGGACATTGGCACGCCCACAAAATCAAAGAACATTAATTTCTAAGCGGCACAACAGATAAGCATAGCATAAAAAAGGATTAAAAAAAATTATCACAAATAGTACCTCTGATACGTGATATCTCTCATGAATAAAAGGTCGGCATCGATCCGTACTTTCGTTATCGAGTACGCACAAATATGATGAAAGCTGCGGTCAAGTAAAAATATTGGATATAATATATTTGACATACAGTGCTGCAACAAAGTAAGTAGCTGGACAATGTATAACTTAATACAATACAATAAATAAGTGCAATCGCAATGTTCGCCCGCCTAGAACTAGAGAATCTAATGTGGAGTATCGCCTGCACACGAACTTATCTCTTCCTTACTACATTTCATTTTTTTGATTATTGAGAGACTGCACCGCACAAGTTCTTTAAGTATTTTCTTAATATTGTTGTGCAGCCTTAAATTGTAGTTCAACATACACACTATGTTCCTGACATCAGTAATCTTCCTATGACTTAGAATGAAATGAAATTTGAAGGAAGAAAATTTGCAATTTCTTGAAATTTCTTTTATGGATCTTTCGCGTTGTCATCATGATGCCTTATTCCAACTACTTCACAAAATCGTTTCCGATGCGACCAAACTTCAAATACACATAAGAGATGTTTTCGGATCTTTATAATCTGTGTTGCATACACTTATATCACATATTATATGAAGATTCAATTCCGAAGTACATAAATTCTAATACTTATTGGAAGCATTTCATTAATTATTTCACCATCATCAAAGGGTTTCACTCTGGTCAATTGAATAAACCCTTGCAGTGAAGCATTAAACTAGTCGGGAGACCTATCAGGTTATAATATTATATCCGAGTATACATATATATAAAACAATATTGAATTTACACAAATTGCGGTCTGAAACCAAATTAGATATTTAAACTAGAACTAAAATAGTACCAGTCTTAGACTGGCAACTTCTGACCGAATTCACGCTCGTACCTACACAAAGGTATAGCATTTGCTAATATTACGACTATTTAGTAGATCACACCAGTTTTAAAGTAGTTTCTACGACTTTGCTTTCAGTGCGAGGACGCTTTCAATGATTATTTTATACAGCAAGCATTCGTATAGAAAATTATGTTTGAATGAGTGTATATGTGTATGTATGTAGGTATGTACTTACATATACTGTTTTGGGACATTTATATATATGTATGTCTATCGTTTTTACTACACATTTCATTTTGTAATACTCTTCTTTTCTTAATCTTACTTAAATTTATTTTTCTTGCTCAGGTTATTTTCATTATTCAATAACAGAGGATATGTTTATTATATACCAGCGCATTCCTACATATATTATTTTTTTTCTCATACTCTTGCAATATGTTGCACAAAGTACAATGCTTTTGCCACCTAACGGTTGATTAGATATCGAATTGAGATGTGGGTGTCTATCTATACTCTCGTCGTTCCAATATGGAGAAGCGCAAAAACTTCACTTGATAAAATACTAAAGAAAATTCGCCTGTTTAATCCCCTACAGTGTCAAAGCTTTTAGTTCGGTCAGCTTCAGCATTCACTTGTAATTTTAACTGTAGCTCCGGAGAGCTTTTGACCCATTCGCTTAATCCGTTCCCTTTTCCGTTGCGTATACGCAGCGTCTTGTTATCGAAAAATTCTATGTGTTGTGCCCATTTTTACCGTTTTTGCTTTTAGTTAGTCAAGAAAAATGTATATTAATTTCTTCATCCCCTCAGGTGGATCAGTTCGAGCATTGAGCAACAGAAGTTGAAACGAGATGAAAAGTATAACAAACCCCTCCATCGAAATAAGTTACTATCTTCTCAAACCTCTGCAAAAGTGTTAAATATAACCAGTGAGGTGCTCTAGTACCAATTCTCCAATAATTCTACCTCTCTTGTATACTGGAAGTATGTAGGATAGAAGTCGCGCTGGTATAAATTGTACTTACAAAGGTCAGTATTGTTTGCTCCATACAATTGTTAATTACTTAATTACTAGGCACACACATAAATTAATGTGTATGCCATAATTCAAGAATGTACTTAACTTATTTTTTCCAAGTTTTTCAAGGCTTTTTCAATTCTGTGGGATTGTCACGATGTTTTATAGTTTTAAACTGTTGTCTCTGATTCTCGTAAACACACTGTAACTTAATGTTCTGCCGATACAAACATTAATTAATATTTATTACAACAAATAGAACACCTAGTACTCTATTTCTCATTTTCTTTTATTTTTTTCATTTATTTTGCTATATTGGTATTTCCTATTTTGTTCAGCTTTCTACTTTGTTTTTTGGTTCTTAATAGCTAAGCTCTACAGAGAAGTCTGTATGTTAGTGTTTAACCTACTTAAGGGTTTTTCTCACAACAAACTACACACATACACGCACATACACGTAAAATTTATAATTATTTTGTTAATATTATTGTTTATTTCGAGCTCCTTTGCTTGCTATTTTTGTTTTGCGGAGTTATTTGGCCTGGTAGCCAGCTTCGCTCATCGCAGGCATGGTTGAGTTTATTTCTGCCTCGCTTCCCCCTTCCCTTGCCTATGTAGACTCTCGTTCCTTGGTTAAATTTATTCAACTTAATTTTATTTTTAGTTCTGGTAGAGCGGTTGCAGCTGATTCGATGACGACGTGGCGTATTGACGAGTTCGTATAATGTTCATGTGTATTTCGGAGGAGGCGGTGGAGTTGATGTATGGCGGCAGGTCAGCGCCCGCGCTGACGCGACAATTTATGAGGTCATATGGGCAGCAGGACTGGAAAAAATATAATACAATATTATAGCGTAATGCGGCATTACGCGACGAAGGTTGAGACAGTGTCGACTGTTGCATGTCACCATACACATGTTTGTGCCGCATGCAACCGTTTACGCAACGCATACGCCAAGTGACGCTTGAATGCTCACGCTCGCACTTTCTACACAATTTCGTAGTTGTTTATATATTTTAGAAAGTCCTCAATAAGTTCAAAAATGTATGTAAATAATATGTATTTAATCAAATATAAGGACTTCCACGCGGACTAACTTCGCGGCCGGAAACTTTCAATAGTCAGTCAGTGTATGCGCGCACCCACCAACAAACAAAAATATGTTATTCATACATTTACATGAAGTATATATATGTACGTATATATGCATATTAAGCAGACAATATATTGGAAACGGTTAGAACATTTTTATACATTTTTTTGCTAAGCCATTCAAAGTACACAAATGCACTCATACATATACATACATACATATGGATGTGCGCACACAGTAATAAAAGATGTCATTGTTAAAAGTGTGGAGAAATCGAATAATAACACAAAATAAACAAATACAAAGCGCTTGTGTGAAACGCTTATACGTGCTTATGAAAACAACAACATACAATTTGTGTACAACAACATGCGCATATGGTTGTGTGCGCGTAAGTGAGTGGCAGGTGCATGTTGCGAGCTTATTCGCCTGAAAGTATGTGAAGTTGTGAGAGCAATGTTTGTGTGTGTCATGTCACGAGTACAAACAACAACAATCAATGCAAAGCAAGAAAGCCATATACATAAAGTTTACGGTAAATACGATATGAATGAGGGTTAGATTTTGAAGGCTAAGGTCGATCCAAAAGTGCGTTAGAATATTGGAAATATTAAATAAGACTTCTTTGAAATGTAATACACATGTGTATGTATCAAAGATGTCTCGATTTGTTTGCATACCCATTCTTAAGTTTCTAATAAATGTTGTTGTGTCTAGCATTTGGATGGTGAGAGGCAACGTATCAGAAATGTGAATGCCAGCTGCGAGTTGGAAAATTTTGATGAGTTTTTTGATAATTTTCTTAATGTTTTGTTGGATATATTTTTTAAATTATGATATGCATCTGCTTGCGCGCACACAAGTGTATTTTGTATTTGCATTTTCTTGGAGCCCACAACCAAAGTGTTACATACATATATGTACACTAACACGCGCATAAGCATGCGTTGGTCATATGTTAAATGGAATTTCAATCGTTTCAATCTCATTTCTATGTGAAATATGAGAGACAGCTACCAGTATGGTTCAAAGACTGCTGAAATGCCTCTGAAGAAATAAAAAACGAAGTAGCCTTGAACGCTGCTTGCCTTGCATACTTGGTAGCGCAAATATGTGTAAGCAAAAGTACTAAAATGCTGAAGGAAATGCTAACAGCTTCGATTCAAAGATATTACACAACTGTATGTCGGATGCTTGAGTTTTTTAATCTTTAAACTAATAATGATATTAAAAGGCTAATGTGAGAGTAAGAGTACGTAAGTAAGAGAGCCTATTCCAGCAAATTCTTTACTCCAAGCAAATTATTTAAGAACTCAAAATTATTTATGTTAATGAAATTGTAATTTCTTTAAAAGCCACAGAAAAGGGCTTGAAGTATAAGTACTTAACTAAGCCAAACTACTCTACCCAACCGAAATTCCATATCACGAACCTCACTTGTAGCATACAAGCAAATGCAATTTTCTGTGTCTGCACATCTGTGTCCCACCAACAATGATTGATGGAACTTTTAGCAATAAATATGTCCAATCGCCTTTATGTTTGTGCACTTGCTTAATAAGTTTAAAAGGATAGAGTTAACAATTTCAAATTTATGAAAACTAAAAGTATGAAAAGTTAGGAATAACAAAAAATCTGATTTTAGAAGTCAAGAGTTTGTCTGAGATCTACATGTTTCCTTTTAATATATGTATATTGAAATAAAATTATAATTAAAAGAAAAAGATGAAAAAATCGGAGCTTGAAACCTTTGATTTATTAGTGGAACGGTATTGTTGTAAAGTTTCACAAGTATGCAAACTTATTCCACAGTGGCAGTCACGGTCCTTCCAAATAAATGTCAGGTATTTTAGATTAGTTCATTTCACAAGATCGTCAAGAAAGCAAAAAAGCATTAAATCACCTTCTATAGAGCAAATATATATTATATAAGATATTAAATAAGAATGTAGCCATATTTTTGCTGAAATGATCGTGTTGCTTATTAGCGGCAAGCGATATATACATATGTACTTTAGCATATACATATATATGCATATAAAATCTAATCTAGGGAATTCCTGACTTACCTTCAGTGTTTTCTTGAAAGCTCCACGAAAATCACGATTGAAGTAGGCATAAATAATGGGATTCAAAGCCGAATTGAAGTAGCCGATCCAAAAGAGTATACCAACAACAATGCGCGGTGTGGTGCAACTAGAGCAAAGTGTGGACGTTAAATACCTGAAATATACCAAATCTTAACTATATTGAAACTTGGCCTAAGTGAATTTGAAATCAGGAGCGTATTTGTTTGCATTCCAATTAAATCAATTAAGTTTGTTTCAATTACCATAGGAAAAATGGCGCCCAACAGAGTAGAAAAGCACTCATTATTATTCCAAGCGTACGTGCGGCCTTGCGCTCCCGGCGCATTGTTGTAATGGTCGACTGTTCGACTTGGATACTTGGTCGCGGCTTGGGTATTTGGCTAATCTGCAAATGTTTGTCTAGAAGGAGGGCAGCAACTTTGGATCTGAAACGTGGAGAAAAAAGACAACACTTTAATGAATTGTAGAAGAATTAGGCTTTCAAAGCTACTTAAAAATGAAATAAGCAACTCAAAACTAGTGCACTTATGTATATATTATAATTTTAAACAAAAGATAGAGAACATATATATTTCGTGTATGATACGAAATTCTTAGGCAGCGAATTAAAAAGGAATCCGAATACATTAACTGCCTAACTAATACCGAAGTCATAAGCAGATAGGTTGTAAAAGTAAATGTTAATATTTCAACAGAAGGAATGAATAACAGAAAAGATATTGTATAACCAAAAGACACGAAGTAAGTAAATACTTCTTGGTTTCATGGATTCAAAACTTACCTGTAGACAAGCCGTTCCTGTCGTACAGCCTCTTGATAAATGCGATAGTACATGAAGACCATTACGAAACCAGGTATCCAGAAACTCATCGAGGAACTAACTATGGCGTACGCCTTGTTCACTTTGAATTCGCATATCTGTGTAGAAGATGGGAAGAAGCGAACGGATTAGACCCCTTAACAGAAAACACAAAAAAAAAATACAGAGAGCAGCAAAGAAAAAGGGTTGCAACTCTTTAAAACAATGAATACTTGTCACACTATTTTATAAAGCCCAACCAACACCTAACGGTGCTTATTAAAACTCAATGAGGTTCTTTATAATTTTACCGCTGGTGGGGAAATTAAAGACCTTTCATTGAGCGAAACTAAATTCATTATTTCCTTTATATTTACTCGGACTTGTCGATGACAAACATGTTCAAAGATATTTAGCTAACTTAGACTAGATGCACTCTAAATAAGTGCCACATCACACTTGCCACCTCAAATATTCAACCTTACATTACAATAAAATAACGGAATTGATAGTGATTTGAGAGAGAATGCTGCACGCAGTGAATAACTGCCAATTTCAGACGTTTCTTGCGCTCATTAAAAGAAGCGTCGATTTTAATTACTTTCAAGATGTTCCAAAAGTTTGTGCTGCATTGCTCACAGCTTCCGAACGCGCCTGTGATTTTGGGTTAGCGATTTTTTGGCAGCCACACATCGAGTTATACCTACATCGAGCGAAATCCATTTGAGTGCGTTCGAATTAATTAAGGCGAGCCATTTTGTGTAAATGGACTTATTTAATTTACTTTAACGACTTTTTCTCTTCTTTCATTTGGTTTGCAGGAAAAACGATTGATAAACAATGAACTGCGCTTTTATAACCTTTGCCTTGCTCTTGTATTGAATTTTTTGCGGTTTATATTTTACTTATTCGACCTTTCAAGCTTCCATTGCAGAAATTTTTAATTGATTTTCAATGTTACATTTAACACATTTTAAAGATTCAACCTTTGCTCCTGCATAAGTAATTCATCGAATACGACTTCTATTTCCAGTTTTTTTTATTTTTGAGGAGTTGGACTACTTTAAGATTTATAATACAGTGGCCACAACCGAATAATTGGAGTTGTTGAATTCTACTCAGAGGGGCGTGTGCTAAACTACTGGGCATGATTGAACTCGGCCACTAGGCAGTAAAACCAGAAGAACACTTCGCTTGTCGAAGAAAATTAAAGCAGAAGGAAAAGCTCGGCCATGTAGAAACTGAAGGTATAAACACCAAAATATAATATCCTCCATGATAAATAAAATGCCGTTAGTTCTTTAAATTATACATTATTGTTTTGCTCTATTTCTTCACCTTTCATTGCCTTCGTCAAAAGTGCATACTCTCTGAGTCGAACAACAAACATTGATGTGTTTACTGAATTATTTAATGAGCGAGATGGCAAAGGACAGCAGAATATCATTCATATTATCCAAAAATGCTTAAAACTCTTTCATGTTGACCTATTGAGCCAGCCCTCTACTATGTTCTAAAATCGATAAAATTATTTTACCTAAAAACCTTTTCTTTATCTGTGAGGCAATTGTTGTTGCTCGTACGTGATGAGGGATTTTGATGAATTTTGCCATTTTTTGCCGTCAATTTAATCACTTTTGATACTCGAATTCAACTTCATGCGCTGAAGAGGAAAATTCAACGTGACAACAAGGTCAAACTGGCAAGTCAAAATGGAATGACCACGCGCCCATAACTACATACAATCATTCACTGAACCTCTGTTAAGTTGTAGCAAAATACACAGTTAAGCCTTTCGGGTTTTTATACTCTCGCAACAAAGTTGCTAAGGAGAGTATTATAGTTTTGTTCACATAACGGTTGTTTGTAAGTCCTAAAACTAAAAGAGTCAGATATAGGGTTATATATACCAAAGTGATCAGGGTGACGAGTAGAGTTGAAATCCGGTTAACAAACCGACTAACAAAAAACATCAGAAACACTAAGTTTTACGGAAGAAATGGCAGAAGGAAGCTGCATCCAGGCTTTTTTTAAAAATTGAAAATGGGCGTGGCGTCGCCTACTTATGGACCAAAAACCATATCTCAGGAGCTGCTCGACCGATTTCAATGAATTTCGGTATATAATATTTTCTTAACACCCTGATGACATGTACGAAATATGAAATCGGTTAACAACCACGCCTTCTTCCAATATAACGCTATTTTGAATTCCATCTGATGCCTTCTCTGTATAATATAGTACATTAGGAACCAATGATGATAGCGGAATAAAACTTTACACAAATACGGTATTTGAAAAATATGTAAATGACGGATAATGAAATCTCGATTATCACTTTATCATGCGAGAGTATAAAATGTTCGGTGACACCCGAACTTACTTGTTAAGTTTACTTTTAGGTATAGCATATGCAACGAAGGCGAGAAAGAAGCTGATGGGGTGATAGAAGCACTTCTCCACCAAACATTTACTCAAGAAAATATTCTATTATTTATCAGGGCTTATCCTACTACAAAAACATTGCGATTTAATATTCAATAATATTTTATTGCATCTCGAATCTGTACATAGAGTCATTTATCAAAGATCACATGATTTGATTAGTGCATTTAATAACAAACCAGTTAGCATAAGAAAGAAACAAGGAGTTGTAAAATTTTCATCACAGCGAGACGTCGGACTTTTCAAGCCCACTTATTTGTCCGAGTCAACCAGCTTGCTTGAATATTCAATGAAATATCAGTCCCGGAAAATCTTTAAAAGAAATAAAATAGTAAAACACCAGTAGAAATGCTACCATTTATTGGGTGCAAATATCGCATACCTCTCCTGAATTTCGCGCCTACAAAGCGAACGACAGGAGAGTAAAAAGGAAAAAATACCCAAGCGAAATTCGCCTTGTTTGGGCGGAGAAAGCATTCATTCATGCTTATCAACTTTCACATTCAACTATTTTCTAGTGCAAGTGGTTGGAATTTGAGCTTGAAATTCACAACTTCCTAAGAGTATTGCGGCAGGCACCAAAAAGAAACAAAATCAAAGCAAAGTACTGGTACCAAAGTCGAAAGTGCTCCACTTCTTTGCCTTGCCACTTAGTGAACCTGTTAGAATGATACTTAGTGTTGTCTTTGCTCTAGTTGCGAGTTAAATTACCACTCGCGCGATTAACTCCCTTCCTCCCCAACCTTGCTGATTAAAACATTGTGCAAACCGCAATCGAGTTAAATTTTTCGCACTATGAAAAGTTTTAATTGCTGTCGGAACAATACAATTTATTCGAACTATGTCGCAGTTACACAAAGCACTGGAAGATTCTAAAGCAAACTTCGACACCATCCACGAGATTGTCTATGCCTCGGCGCTCTGGGTTGATTGACAATTCGTTCTTCGCAAAGGCAAACACTACGATTTCCCGCTGGAGGGGCTTTGACTGAGCCCAGGCTGCGTGCGTGGTGCGGTCAGGGCTTTTGGATTATTTCAAATATTCATTATGCAATTATGACTTAATTAAACAGAGCCCTAGTTAATCGCTAAGAGATAATTTCGTTGCCGATGTGCTTTTTTATCGCGAGAGCACGCGTGTGCGTGAATTTGAGTTAATTTAAATTGAAACTCGCTAATCGTTTGTTTAGTGAACTTTGCAGTGTAAAACGAGTATACACAAATTATTAGCCTCCATTCTTCGTTTAAATCACGCACACCACAAATTTTAAACGCAATTATTATTTAGATAAAAAATTTAGCTTAAATTGCATTAACATTTAACTAACATCTTTTAAAGAACTAAAAATCAGAAATATTTAATTATAAAAAATATCGGACTAAAAATTAAAAAAATAAAAATTCTCACATCTCGAAAATCCACGTGCTGATAATAAACAGGGTGCCTCTAAATTATTGCAAAATAAGTTTGCCGCCATCTGTGTAGTAAAGTGTTGGTAACCCTAAAAAAAGTCGACAACTGACAGTTTTGGCTTAGAAAAAATGGAGCGTTCGACAACTTCATTGAAAATATGGTTGGACTCGTGTTTTAACTTCGTCAACTGTGAAGACTAATTGAAATGGCGGTGAACTTAAATCTTGCTTCATTTTGGGATATCCAGAAATGAATACATTCGTAATTTTGGAAGGGTGGACCATATTCAATCAGTTCGAATCACATGCAACAAAAACAAATATTCTGGCTTAACTTAATTGTAATTTAATCAAAATTATGGATTGAGAATCAACGGGAAAATGTGAGTTATAGTTATTGTGGATATAACTAATCACCAGTTCGAGAATTCACCTAAGAAGGTATTGGCGTTAACTAGGAAAACAAAATTTCTGCTGCAAAACCATAAAAAGCAAAACTTCGTCAAGAGAAACACGCAACTGAAAACTAATTATAGCGCTACTTTATGCTAATACATGTAAAATGCCTCGGGCAACCAACCGTTTCATTTGATATAATACACACACTCAAGCACCCGTCCGTAGATACTCGCACATAAAAGGATATGTTCACCACGATTCCACATAATGACAGCAAACAACAAACGCAATGAAGATTTCAATGCATATATGTAGATACACACACACGCAAAGAGTCAACAGGATGTCGGCGCCGCATTTTGACACGCTGCGGAAGTCAGCCAAGCTAATTATAATTTCACAATGCCATTTGCAATTACTATGCTCGTATAGTCGGCAGTTAGTGAGGCAAGTGGCTGCGCATGTTTAGGTTGATGCGGCTGTGGGCCGCTAAGTCGCTTGCAGTGTGTGGAGTTGCATAATCAATTTAAATGGCAAACAAAGGAAACATAATTTCATCTAAAGAGCCATGCATAATGGCGCATACATCGATATTGAAGTGCAATGAAAGTGAGATTTAATGCGATTTTAAGTTTGCTCGAAAGACCCATATCTTTCATTAAGCCCGGAATACAATATTGGGCAGACAGTGCCGCAAACCTGAGTCATCCAGGGGTAAAATATACACTTACTAATTGGCAAACCCACCACAGGCTCCTTTCTCGCCTTTCAATCAAGATATGCATACAAACATAAGAACATATGCCAACGTAATTAAATTCAAATGCCACTCTGAGACACTTCTTGTGACAGGCTACTTGACAGGTAAACTTCAAGGTGAATGCATTAGACTGCTTGCATTTTTCGCACTCTTGCCATTAACATAATGTCAGGAAGAGGAAGAAGAAAATAAGTCAACTGCAAACTTTGTAATCGAATTTAAATTAACACAAATTTCGTTATTGACGCAGAAGAAAGCGTTGGAACGCCCACTCTCAATCAAGAATAAGGTGTTTTAGATTCTATTATTCCTGATACCCTTTACTTTCTTGATAATGTGAGTCAATCAATGGTTTTAAGCTTACATTCACTATTATTGCATACTTTTGATATATTGACTCACATTGAACAATTTCTAGAATTGATTTAATCTAGCCCATTCGACTACTCGGGAAAAAATTGCCATTTCTTCAACTCAAATTAATTCAGACTCAACTCAAAGGAATGTATTTATAACTGTTTTTACAAAAGGATCATACGTATATCACACTAATAATATGGCGATAAAAAGCCAGCTGGGATTTATTTAAGTTTAATCTAAAAAAAAACATATGTGAAAAGTATTGGATATTGCCTTCAAAATTGTCAGTTTGCGATTTAAATTTTGTCAAATCCTTTCTGAAGAGCCGTTTGGTATACATACATATTATAAATACAATACCATTCATCCATATATCCAAAATTCACAGTTTGTGCTTGAGCACCAAGGCAATGTACGAAAGTTTGCGATTTGCCAGCGATATGTACGTAAAAAAGCAACTATTTCAATGATAGATTTATTTTAGTATGTTACACGTGTATTGTATACGCACTACACCGAAGTATCGAGGTAAAATAGTTGCACAGACCGCGACTAGATGCCGCTCCGAGTTGAGTTTACGTTTCAGTCAGGAAGTCCTCCATTTTTGTTTGAATTATTACAGAGTTTGCTTGTTAATGTACAGTAAGTATGAGCATGTAATGCAAATATCAATATGTAATACACACATTTTAAAAAGCATAACACACTTTGGCGGTAATGGCGCTGCAGCAAGGCAGGATAACGGAAAATCACATTTGAAGCGAAAAATGTGGAAAACGAGGAAAATTGACATTAAGTAACTTACTCGTGCATGTTAAGAACATAAAAAGGCATAAGCAATTTCATAGTCGTAGAGTCTGTATCAATAATATATACATAAACACATTAGGGTGCGCCATTTTGAGGCAACCCTTTTTTTCAACTTAAAAACAGGCTCAAAACTTTCGAAATGTGTAAAAAAAAAGTCACTCAAAAGATGAGCTCTTAATATTAATATTAAGAGGTGCCTCTTTCAAATTTTCTGTTTTCCATATAAATTACATGGAAAAAAAATCGTTTTTTTGTGGTGGTTATTCTGCGGAGGTTATTATATGTGCACGCGATGGCTGCCAGTTGCCATAAAATGCCTCTGACCTATAGAAAGTTAAAGATAAAAATTCACGATTGTCGTGCGTTTTCAATGGAAAATTTTTACACGCCTTGGTCCTGTCCTTAATGTTAATAATGTATTAAGGGCTCATATTTTCAGGAAATTTTGTTTAGGGTATTTCCAAGGAAATTTCATGATGGGATTGAAAAAAATTAATATTTCAAAAAAAAAAAACACCCTAATATACATATGTATATCCAACAGGAAATGCAACTAATTCGAAATTGTTTATCATAAGTACATGGCTTCCAGTGGATATTCCTCAATAGGATGGTAGAAATGAAGTTTAGTATGAAATTACGAATAACACAAGCTGTATAAGTAATAAAAAGTATATCGGAAATATTAAAAACTCATTTACCAGATTTTCTTAAAAGGTCCACCGATTTCACTTGAGCGTAAATAATTTTCAAATAAGGTCAATTTTGTGACCTACGATCTCAAATGTATCCGTTTTCATCTTAAGCAGTTTATAACTTTTAAAGTTAGGCTCCTGTGGGTGATGTGGTAAGGTTGCTTACAACAAAATCAAACTTACAATTCAAAATGTGAAATTCCGTTACATTTGAGACAGCTGCGGCAACACTTCATGTTACCAATAACCCACTCATGCAAGGACTGACGGCAGGCTGCTGGACAGCGCAGCACCGTCAATCCTTCAATACGCTTTCCAATTTCACACTCGCATTTCATGCTCTCTCTTGCTCATCCTTCTTTCACTCAGGTTCACTCGTATAAGTACTTATATAAAATGGTCAATAAGTGCTACTTACGTGTGGATTGCTTTTTAAGTATTTCCAATTTTCCTCCGTCGTGTACCAGCCCGAGCAGATCGGTAGAAATGAGAGAAGCGCGGGCAACAGCCACACCATCAAGAGCATAAAGTACACACGTCCCTGCGTCATAATCAGTGGATAATCGAGCGGTTGCACAATCGCGTAATATCTGCAATGGTAGGAATCTCAAATAGTCTCGCAAAATACCACATTAATTCTAGTCATAACCCTCAATCCATACATATGTAAGTGTTTGTGGGAACTGATTATTGCTACTTACCTATCCACAGATATGCAGCAGAGGTGCATAATACTCGCCGTTGAGAAGTAAACATCGAAACTGTTCCACACATCGCACATTACGGCGCCGAACATCCATTTCCCGGTAATCTCGACGGAAGCGTTGAATGTCATGGCGCACAGGGCCACCAACATATCAGCCACGGCTAACGAAACCACAAAGTAGTTCGTGATAATGCTGTGGATGGAACGCAAAGCAAGGCAAATAGTAAATCAGCATACGGCAAAAAAATTCAAGTTTCTGAAAATTTCTAGTACAGCTGCCTCGAGTGACTGACACTGGTAATAAAAGTATTTGAAATACAGTAAGGCATTGAATAAATTCCGGCTTATGTTCCTTTGTCATATACATATGTACATATACTATATATCATTAAAGCGGGATTTATCTACATTCCGATCTTATGTAGAAGAAACGTTCTTATTTATGATCAGATTTCGTAGATCAAATGTTCTGACTCGCCTACTTGAATTTAGGGTATGAATAGATAAGTGTTAGAAAGCACCTACAAATAAGTCTAACTCAATTCATATATTCATACAACGTGATAGAAAATCAATAAAAATACAAAATACACCTGTGAAGAGAACGTTTTCTCTTAATTTTGTTAGCTAAAGTTTAGCAATTGATGTGAATGTGTATTTGAGTCTTGAAAATTACTTAATGAATATATTGTGGAAGTCAGTATGTCTGTGCATCAGATTTATTTTCCTTCTGACTTCACTACAAGAACAACAGTTCACAACCAGCAGCCTCTCATAGAAAGTTTTTTTTCTTTTTGCGGTTGTGTTTGTTCACTTGTTCCGCTGCATGAGTAAATATGCACCTGATACATACTTCTATCTGTCTGCAATGTCCTTATATAAATAGCAAACAAATATCAAATAAAAATACCTTGACAAACCCGATGGTAAGCGAATCAGCATTCAGGCGGAGTTTCACATCTCGGAGGCATTTGGCTGGATTATGAGTTTGAGGGACTTGGGTATTTTATTGGTTTCGAGGAAATTTCACATATGAGAGGTGTATTTAGGTCAATTATACAACATTAGTTTGTTTAGCTACCTATTTATATACCTTAATTTGCGAACGAAAGCAAAGCAAAATAAAAACTTAAAAGTATGTAGTGTTTCAACCGTAATGCTACATAAAAATGCAAATGAAGGTATTCAATAGAAAGGGGCTCAATATTTTTGAAATGTGAGTGCAGAGTTGAATTTATTTGGACAAAAGAAGAAGGCGGGACAAAATGAAAATGCGTCTAAATTTGCTACCAAGTTGAGATCAATAACGGTTGTCGAAGTCAAGCCAGAGAGACGAAACACGCATCAAATGAATTGAAATATCAAAATTTCCAAAGTTCGGAGCGTTCGGTGCAGAGATGAGCAATGACATTTGTCAAGTTTTCAGAGCTCATTTGGTGCTACATTGAAATATTGTCTGATTGAGTCATTAAGCTGGTGAAAACTGTCACTTATTGATTGCCTTTATTGGATGTTTTGCTTTTGTTAGTGTTGTAAGTGGTGCCGTTATTGCCATCACGCGTAGTCACTTTTGCGCGCCAGTAAATAAGCGCTTATTTCTAAAGCCATTGGCAAAATACGCAAACATCGATTTGAGCTCTCTTTTCAGCAAGCACTACAAATACGGTCATGAGAAGTGACATCTAATAATGTTTGCAATTGCGCTGTCTATAAGCATAAGCACCTTCAGGCTGTTTGTGTGTGTGTGTGTGTACGCTTAGGTCTAAACTGAAGCCTAAGGTCTGTAGTAGCTAATGAGACGAACTTTCTCTTTTCGGAATTTAAACAAGCGACTTGATGGATGGCTATGGTTGGAATTCGGTTCCCTTTAAATGTTCCTTACTGTCAAATTAATAATGTTTTATACATCACATAACCAAACTTCATGCATGTATGCATGTTGGGTAAATTGTTTCTTTAAATTTCGTGGAAAGCTTTGTTCTTCTATTGGCCTTCTCGGCAAAAATATTAAGTCTTGATTATTTGCATATCAAACAAAATTTAGGCAATTCAAAATCTAGTTCGATCCACATGTTTTTTTGATAAAATGATGGTAACATGAAGATGTCAGCATTTCTTTTATTCAGAATCTACACGTCTGTTTCGATACACTTTTGAACCTTATTTAAATAAAATTCAACAGATTCCGGTTGAATGTATTTAATAATCCCCGCTAATCCTTTACGAATTACGGAATATTTAAAAAGAATTTACATAAAAGGAGAAAAATATTGTTAATTGCTATATAAAATGTATTTTCTCGTTGCTAATATAGTATGACACCTGTGCACTTAGGATCCAACATACTTCATTGTTGGTGAGTGAAGTCTATAATATTGAAATCTAAAGCATTAGCAAGAGGTGAGCGCGGTTTCTTAAATTACAGCCGTGTGGGCAAATAATGTGCCAGCTTTGTTATGTTGAACAATCCAAGCAGAAAATACACATTAAGGCGATTTTATTTCAATTCGTGAACTTTACAACACGTAGTCACGTAATACGCTGTTATTCCGCCTGAGGCTAGCGATTGCTGTCTCAACACTTGATTACTCATACGCACCGGCAACCGTCTGCAGATACGCCTTTTCCTCCACACTTTCACTCCAATTGGCTTTATTTTAATTTCCCTTTTTTGCTGTGTGCACCGTTAGCAATTTGTCAATTTTCTGAACTGATATTAAATTTTCACGTCGATAACGGCACGCAAACATACAGACACACTGACGTGGCACAGACATGGATAACACCGTATGTAAGCGAACAAGCAAAGAGGGCGGATGGGCGCAGCCAAGAATAAAATTAAACAAGTAAAATTGTAAATGCAAATGTTAAATTCGCTGTCATTCCGTTCCGTTTTGTATCAATTGTGTCTTTAATCCCGTTCGGGTTCCAGCGGTATTGTTGTTGCGTTAGTATTTGAGCTTATATAAGTATGCGGCTAGAAAGCATACAAATCTTTGTTGGCCCGAAAGGTGACTCCAAAGCTATTAGAAGACCATGCACACTTTCAGATGTACTAAGTATGCCCCCAGGTATACGCACCACATACTTATATAATGGGCGTTTTGAAGGCGTGCGCAGCAAAGTGTTAACTGCTTTGGCGGTCGCTGCCCTGAAGAGGAGTTGTGTCTGAATTGACACAGCCGAGCTCGTGTGCCTTGTGCCATTTGGCATTGTGACATTTGAATACACATTTAATGTGGCGTTGGGCATTGGCAAGCGGGCGGCATACAGACCGAACGTAGTGTAAAACAGCAAAAAGTCGTGGGAAGACAGAGTTGAATGGAAATGTAACTCCCAGGCATCGCAAGTGCAGCTCTTGCTTTGGCATTAACGCGAACAAGCGTGCTTCATGATAGAGGACGAACTGGCAAATAGACAAGTTAAATAGCAGCTCTTAAGGCTTATCCTGTTACCTAAAACTTTTTACCACAGTGAATTTGGTCGTTTCGTTGTTGCGCCATTTACATCAGAATTCTCGTGCTTAACCTTACCGTAACGACGTTGTGCTCACGACGCCGAGGAAGTAATCCAAGCAAGAAGCACGCCGTCAAGCAGAAATGGGAAATTAAGCTTAATTAGTATTAGGATTCCCACTCAAACGCATTCACACAGATATAAAGCACACGTGGAGGCCCATGCAAATATGTGTGTGGATGGGTAAGGTGTTTATTTTCGGGTTGCGTGTATAAAAATGGCAAATTACAAATACCATTAATAAATGATGACACGATATTAAAGAATTTATGAGGCTTTTGCTCTGGCAGCTGGCCAATTATTCAGAAGGTACATAAGGTTTATGGCTTGAATTAGTTTAAATTACATGTTGAAGCTAATGTGGACCCACACTGAGACTGATAGCTAGTAGTCGCTTAATTAGTTAAATTATTTAATTTTAATTGTTGAAACATTACAGAACTACCTTTCTTAATTGTCCTCCAGCAGATGTAAATTTTATGTTAATGCTTGCGAATTTAAGCAACGGGAGTTTAATGGAGGATCAGGATGGAGTCATGTGTAGAAGTAGAGTGGCCAGAAACTATTCTTTTACAAATGGCTGAAGCAGCTCACGGCTTCCGGTCTTTGACCAAGTATCCTCTGGGTAGCCTAAGAACATCCGTTTGAAGGCGAACTAAATTGAGAAGGCGAAACATCTCCTCCGCATTATTGTGCGCTGGGTTTGGGACCCGCCACTTAAAAAGACGCACCCAATGAAAAAGAACAACAAGCCTCGGATGAGAGACCCCTCCTTTTGATGACGACCATGGCAAACGAATTAAGGATTGTGCTTGGCGACTTTAACGCCAGGGTGGGCAAAGAAGGTATCTTTGGCACTACGGTCGGTAAATTCAGCCTACACAATGAAACATCCCCAAATGGGTTGAGGCTGGTCGACTTCGCCGGGGCCCGAAATATGGTTATCTGTAGTACTAGATTCCAGCATAAGAAAATTCATCCAGCCACCTGGCTGTCTCCGGGTCGAAAAACCACCAACCAGATCTATCATGTTGTGATAGACGGAAGACACGTCTCCAATGTTTTAGATGTGCGTGCGCTCCGTGGTCCTAACATCGACTCGAATCACTACCTTGTCGCTGCACCCACCTCTGCGCAGCAAAAAACGCACGTCAACAAACACAAGGAAGGTTCGACGTCGAGACGCTGCAATCACAACAGACAGCCAACCGATTTTCTACTCGACCTGCACTCCTTCTCTCTGAGAGCACTCGTCAACAACTCGGTATAAGGGAACTGGGGACGGCATTTCAAGCTCTTTACGTACAGCTGCAACCAAAACCATTGGTTTTCGGAAAATGCAAAAGAACAGCTGGTACAACGAGGAGTGCCGTGTCGCAGCGGAGAGAAAACAGACTACCTACCTCGCAACGTTACGATCGACCACAACACGTGCGGGATGTGATAGATATCGAGGGTTCAAGAGGGAAGCGAGACGCATCAGCTTCTTTGTAAAATATGGTTGGACAAAAACATGGCCAACAATTGGAATTTAAGTGTGCTCTACCTAATCCACAAAAAAGGTGACCCCACAATCTGCGCCAACTACCGTGGGATAAGTCTCCTAAACATCGCGTATAAGGTTCTATGGAGCGATATTCGACAGCACGAAAAGGAGCTGCCTTTATGCAGCGATTTCTGAATTTGGTATCCCCGCAAAAGTAATACGGCTGTGTAAACTGACGTTGAGCTACACCAAAAGCTCCGTCAGGATCGGGAGGGACCTCTCCGAGCCGTTCGATACCAAACAAGGTTTCAGACAAGGCGACTCCCTATCATGCGACTTCTTTAATCTGCTGCTGGAGAAAATAATTCGAGCTGCAGAACTTAATCGAGGAGGTACAATCTTTTATAAGAGCCGATGATATTAATATCATCGATCTCAACACCCGCGCCGCTAGTTCTGCTTTCTCCTGACTGGACAAGGAAGCAAAGCAAATGAGTCTGGCAGTGAACGAGAGTAAGTATAAACACCACCATTAATGTCAGCCTGGAAATCCAACGCAGAATAACTCCTGCCGACAGGTGCTACTTCGGACTGAGTAGGCAATTGAGAAGTAAAGTCCTCTCTCGACGAACAAAAACCAAACTCTATAAGCCATTCATTATTCCTGTGTTGCTATGTATATGGTGCAGAGGCATGGACGATGACAACCACTGATTAGTCGACGTTGCGAGTTTCCGAGAGAAAGATTCTGCGAAAGATTTATGGTCCTTTGCGCGTTGGCCACGGCGAATACCGCATTTGGTGGAACGACGAGCTGTATGAGATATACGACGACATTCAGCGAACTAAAAGACAGCGGCTACGCTGGCTATCTCTGAAACAATTGGGGTGGTAAATTTTGGTAAATTGGTAAACTTAAACACTCCATATTTTCTGCAGGTTTTATAAAATGTTTCATAGATTCAAATATCTTAGTTTAAGTAAGTAACTACGTCTACTGTTCTTCCAACAACATACCCGATGATGCCTAATTTGTTAATAACAAACTCATGAAACACGACTCTGAAAAGTAAAGCAAAAATATATGCCTCCATATGTGTTCATATACATATACATATGTATACATAAATTTATGTATTTAGGTCCTGTTTTCTTCTATTTCGCTTGGCTATATAACCTTTTATACAATCGGAACGAGTGTACAAAACATGCGAGTATTCAAGTGTGTAATTTTCTGTAACACTATATTTTATCACTGCATTAAGCATGAACACTAGTCAACATTTTAGTAAAGTAATAATCGTAATCGTTAAGGAAAACATGAGCGCGGCTTTCATGGCGTATACGCAACTAAATTACTCCCGCAGAGAACAGCCTCTGTTGCTTGGCTACATAGTTATATATTATGAATTATAAATTGTGCCCCACAAGAAGAAGAGAAGAGGCCAAGGGCAGTGTACTCGAGTATGTAAAGTGTATTTTTCACAAGTAATCTTAATGTACAACTTAATGCGAAGTTTGGATGAATTTTAGATCTCCCCATTAAATCTGGTAACATAATTAATGGCTTAATTTCTTTCTTCAAACAACTATAGACTTTCGATATTTTCGCTGATCGTTATGAAAAAATCAATATCAGCAATATCTGGGTACACATTGGGCGATAATATATATTAGAAAACGCTCATTTTCAGTCAGGAAAAAGCTTATCTATGAAATTATTATTTAGGATTTTCTTAGTCCATACCCACATATTTTTAGTGATACTTCATCTTAAGGTGTTAATAGAGGAACACTTCCACTCAACCTACTCCCTTGGCCGATGCTCTTTCACTTTTACACTATGAAAGAAGATATACTCACCGCAATTTCCGATGCCGCATAACGGACACAATCACGAGCACGTTGCCGAGTATGGCTGCGAGTATAATGAGTATAATAACGCAACATTTGAATATGACAAATGCCAAGTGTGTCGACCATTCGGGTGTTGAAGCAGACGCAGCCGTCGACGTCGCCGTCACGGCTGACGCTAACGAGTCGTTGAATGCTTTCGCCGCGGTCGCGGCAGCTGCCACCGCTGATTTTATAGGAACTAAATTGCCGCCACCATTTGCACTCCCAAGGCCGGCCCGACTGTCTGTGCCCTTACCGCCGCCACTGCCATTGCCGTCTTCATCATTAAGCAACACGCTCGCCATGAAACCCAAATACATCGGCTGATCGCCCTGCAAGGGTGGCGTAGATGTTACAACAACAACAGGTGCAGTTATACCAATGTGCTTTTCCAAAGTAATTGCGGCTTTTGTGGCCGTCGCTTCACCAGAATCCGCACCGGCGATAATTCTTAAGTGCTCGTCGTTCGTGTTGCTGGCCGCCGCCGCCGCTGCTGCCACACCAGCCACATTCCCTGAGAAGGCCACAAACAGAACGAGCATGGCGACGGCGAGCAGAACTACAGTTTTTGTGTTCGTCGCAGCCATCACCGTTATTGTGCTCGCAGTTATTTGCGCAAAGTTGTTGGCACTTGTTGTGGCTAATGATTGTGGCATTGCGTCTGTTGGCGTTGATTGTATTGGTCGTTGGCGCTCGCCTCAGTTAGTCTTGATGTTTGTTGCTTTTGTTACTGTTGGCATTAACAGCATTGACGGCATACGGCGCGCATTGTGTGCGTAATTTAAATAGTGATTGCCCGAAACCTTACGTCCATGTGCTTTGAAACCGAACGGGATTAGTAAGCGGCAGCAAAGGCGGCCTTCTTATGTACCAATGCATGGTTGCGCTATTTGAAGACACCGCTACGTTGGTGGTTTCTGAGGCAACAATACAAATTGCTCTCTAACTGCGCTGACGCTTTTTGACTTATGACATTATTATTGTTATTGTTGTCTTTTTGTAGTCACTACAATTTCTAAGTTATATTAACGGTGGTCGATATCCCATTTGAAGCGGTCCTGAAAATAAAATAGATACCTTTAATACACTTATTATGTGTGTAGGTGTATGAGCGAATGAAAACGATACCCCATTTAAAGCGCCCCTGTCTACACACATTATCTGGCTTAAATTCCCGGGCACGTACAAAGTCATTACTCGTGCCTAAACAAAGAAGGCCTTAACGAAATGTCCGTATCCTGGATGTAATTGGAAAATGTATTTTTAGCCTCAAAATAGAACGGAACCTCAAATATTACTTTATCCTCTCATCTCATCTGCGCATGCTGTGGCATTAATATAATGGGAATACCAGCTCATATGAGTCGATCTAATTTGTGATAAAATTGAAATCTGTGTGGCAAATTGCAGCGAAGGTGACAATTGAACCCGTGTAAAGCAAGATTTACAAACAAATTTAAAATTCGGCGAAGCTTGAATATAACAACTTTTCAACGGAGTAAAAACAAATTTGCGTAAAAGAAAACAATACTGGAGCAAAATCAGACCCACACCCACCATTAATATGATACATCAAAATAGTTAAAAAGAAAAGTAATTAATATTAAAAGAAGCACTTTGCAAGATAAAGTTTAAACTGTTCGCAGTTCTTTGCACTACTTTTTGAACAGAAAAAAACCCGCAAAACCACCCCGCACATCAACAAAGGCATCATTTTCCAAACGATATTTGCTTTGCAATTTCATTCCATTTGCCGTATTGGCAATGCAGAAATCATTCCGCCGTTCATTCGACAATTATGCGCATAGGCACAGATATTCGCGCGAGCCGAATGATTTTCAGCTTCTGCAAAGCCTGACATGCCTCTACTTCACTTGAGCATAAGCTAAGAAGTGGGTCCCCCATGAAAACATCCTTCATTATGCAAATGTAATCATGCAAATACGTAGGTATGCAAATAAGTAGGATAAGCGCTCATATTTCAAACCCTGCCTTCGGAAATTAATAAAACATATCTCTAGTTTTCTACGAGAATTTCATTTATTCATACCCACTACGTCACTACGTGTGTTTTTATATATATATTTATGTGTCGAAGTGTAAGACATGCTTCCTGCTCTTTGTGAATCGTCGACAGATAAGTGAAAGCGCCGACAAATTGACGGAGAGGCGATACACAAGTGTTGCATACTTATAGGAGCAAACATCTATATACTTACATATTTATCTACTTGCTTTTCATCCAAATATGGCAACAAATTTTTTGATGTTTTATAGCTTCGACATTCTAGTTTTTAAAGCACACTTCGGTTGATTGCCATGTTTATTTAAATTTGAATAAATTCTGTTCAAATCCATAAGCGCACGTGAACAATATTTGAACTTACAGGTAAAGTGGCGGTTGAAGTTCAATAACTAATAACTTGTGGGGCCTCCTTTATCATTTAATAATTAATGCTTTAATGCGTTCAGAGTTCATCAATGGTTTTTGGTGTTCCTCTTTGAGCAAGAAATGCGAGGCTATAAATAGGTGAATCCTCTTCTTTTCGGCGAACTTTGAATGGTATTGATGCATACTCTAGCGCTTAAAGACGATAATAAAACTATGTTAGCCTCCGCTGCGTTTTTAGCTGCATAAGTCGTGATAAGATGCCGTAAAGTCTTTACTGTTTCAGGAGTTAGCATTTTAGGCCTGCCCATCTTTTTGGATGATGTGTGCCTTGACAATTACAAGTCCGAACATACAGCTTTTCACAAAATAAAATTCAGATTTTTTGTCGTGTCAGAAAATTGAGCAGATTTGCTAAATTTCCAATTTCTCGATACTCCGATCGAATCATTGAACCAGCGCACTTGACATTGTGCAATGGAGATGCCAATAGCCAGTACGATTTTGGCTAGCACTCTTCCAAACAACCCGCCCTTATTTACTATATAGTCAGAAGCTAGCTCCCGACTAGTTGTGCCTACAAAATACTGTGAATGGAATAGGAACTCAAAGGGTATCATTTGCACTTCTGTGGTAATGGCCAATTGGAGTAAGTGGACAAACTCATTGACTCTTTTTAAAGCACAGACAAGCTCTCGATTAAGAGTTTTTTCTGCCTTGTCATTTATTAAAAAGGATAAATACTATTTACTATTGAAATTTTCCGATTTATAAACGGAGTTTAGGCTAGCGAAGAGCATCTGCTCCTTTAGGCTAGCAAAACTTTATCCATAAATAGAAGAAAGACGAATCGCAGTAATTATTACTGTCGCCCAAAGAAAAGCTGATTATACCCCTCGCAGTCGATTTCAAATTGTACACCAAAAACTTCACGCTCACGCTCTCACAAGTAAAATGTCAAATAATTCGATTAAACTGCTCTCATTAATAACTTGTTCCGCCAAATTTCGTGCACCGTATCTTCAAACACAAATGGAAATTCCGACATTAAGGAATTGAATTTGCGTTAACTGGCTAATATTTACCGAAAAATGACAAATGGATGAGGGCAGACAACAAATGGCGAATGTCAAGTAAGCGGAGGCCAAAACAGCGTTCCAGCGCAGGCGGATTGGTAATGCCTTGCTTAACTGAACTGCGCGCCAAAACAGACACCGAATTGAATGTTCAGAACGAAAATGGGTCAACAGTTTAGGCATATGTATATATGTGTGTGTTCGAACCACTGTATATGTAGAACAGTATACATCGCAATGCAAAGCCTGATAGTTAGTATAACAAATGACCTTGCAACAATAGATCGAAGCGGGATGAACAACTGTGCAGACGTCTTTCTGTAACAGCAGGAGAGCAGTATTCGCATGCGAATATTGAGGAACTGGTGGGGCGCCAAGTAAGTATAACTTCCAGTATGATATGCTCCCACCGCTCGTCTGTTTGTTTGGCTACTAAAAAAGTAATAATTCATTTAAACTCACTGACAAAGAGAAGAGGCCCTGCGAGGATTATTCATTTCGAACGACGTCTGCGGCTAACCGCGTAAGTAAGTGCCTCCAATAAAATATTCGCTAGGCATGGCGGCTTTTACAGCTACCACACACTGCGAATTTGTTGTTACAAGACTCAAATATAGCATGAAATGCGACGAAGTAGCCGCGAGCGTTGGTCTGTCTATGTCTGTTTTATATCAAATGCTATTTAAATAATATTTATGTACAAAGCATATAAATGTAGGTACATATATCTCGCATTATTCCAACACAATACGGCGAGGTGCTTATCAAACTCTCATAATATAGTACATAATAAGTTGTAACCATTAAGGCTGATGTACGCATGCGAATTTAAATTTGGGTTTGGTTCCACTATGTAGGGTAACTGTATTTGAAAGTGAAAGCAAATATATAATTACAGACGTTGTGCTTTGTTTTTTTTAGCAATTGAAGTAGACAGACGGCCAGAAGCAGGAGGATTGCTCCAAATACCATCGACCATTGTCCATTTTGGGTACCATTTGTACCCAAAACTTGGTTCGCGTTTAAACGTCGCCGTAATGTGGCGCAATAAGCTTGCTAAGCGTGAAAGAAGTGAACGGAAATTGTGCTGATTGGCAAAAACGGGGTTTATATTCATGTTCAACGTACCTGAAAAAAGATTCAAAATCTTCGGTTGGGCGAACAAGGTCACTGCGAACGCTAACCATATTTATATGTAGTAAGGAAAAGTTTTTCGTCTTTACAAAATATACAATGTAAAACCACTCATTTAAAGGAAATGAAGATTGAAGAGAGTAAACTCTCGAAATTTTAACCCACGAAAAGTGGAATGCTTTCTATGAACCTAACCCGCCATAGGTATGATGGTATGGATATAGCACTCACGGCCCGCGAAGTCAATTATTTACCAGAATTCAATATTTTTACATAACTTTGAAATCTTTCTGGATCTAAAATGATTCCCGATTGAATAATTGTAAGTTTGATGATGGTTTGTTATGCCATAAATTTATTTTTTATTACATTTTCTCTTGTTTTTATTTAAGTTTGACGGGAAATAGCATATTTGCTCCTCTAGCTGTTCACAGTCGGCATATAGCGGAATTAAGAAAGCGATTATTACTTGGTCGTGCAGGAAATGCTGTAAGCCTACAGCATTGTTTGCCCACATATTTTCTTTTCAAAGTAAGAAATTTTAATCCTTAGACTTAACGTAATCCGATTTAAGTAAAAATATGTCTTTTAAAATCTTTAAACAAAACACACATATATAATATATCGGTTATTCAAATATTTCCTTTTTTCTATTAAAAAAGAGCTAAACTAATAACAATTATCCATACAAATAAAAAGGTTATATATTAAACGAAAACGATATTTAATTTATTAAAAACATTGCGTGTTATAAATTGTTTATTTGACTTATTAACAACTTAGTTTATTTGGTTTAAGCAATCCTTAAATCGTTTCTGTAATGCTTTAAATACAAACGAAAAATGTGGCTTCCTAAAATTCCTGCTACAGTAGAGAAGATGACCTCAGAGTCACAGGAATTATTTGTGCGCCAGAGCGGCTTTCGTCTGTTTTCGCTTTTTTTCTTTCTAAAGGGAAAGCAGCGTCTTATTCTTTTGTGTCAGAAACGTTGAAATATTTCCAGCCCAGTTTGTCAAAACGAGCTCTTTCCTGGCCATAAATGACTTTCTAAAATGGGCAGCATCCCTCATAGCTAACGGCATTTTAGTCCATAATATGCTCATCAAATGTTAAAAATTTGTATATGGGTGTGTACTATATGTACATACATATATTCTCTCCGCATTTGCAACAGAATGTGTTTGTCGGCAATTTCACAGACAACATCAGGCTATGAATAGTCTATTGTTGAGAAATTAATCAGTGAAGCATTTTCCACTCACATTCAATATTCTGGTAAGTAAACTAAAAATACACACAAATATATAACATATAAAACGTAGATATAGTATTGTGGCAAGGCTCATTTAAAAAGGAGATTGTCTCATTAATATCAACTCGTCTATAATCTAGCTTATACTTGCATTTTCTATAATAGTTTGGATGTCAACTCATGATTGGCACATATGTACATACATATGTACTTATCTGTTGAATAACCGGTTTGATGACAAGTGGTCACACTGAAATCATACAAATGTATAATATTGTTGTGATCATTTATGTCCAAGGAACAACTTGTCTTCGGCAATTAACGAAGATAACGTCCCACACTTTGCTGCTGTAAGATTCTTACTGAGGGAGAACTCATGCGACGCAAGAGATAGCCTTTGCTATATATTAGAAATAGCATTAAAGGTTTATCAATTTATTTCAGAAGTTAGCTATCACATTTCCAATCAGCCTGAGTCCTGGAATAGAATTAAGGATCATACCGATGCTGACTAACTTGCCTAACATTTTTCTTCTGTGTTCAAATTGCAGACTTTTCACAGCATTCTGCTCGTGGCTGATTAGTTCAGATATGGATCTTTGAGATAGCCGGTCATTAATGCAGCTCACCTAGAATGTTTTTCAAGGATATTACATAGTAGTTATCATGGTGCTAATAGCTGACCCAGTAAACACGTATGTGTCCGTTATGCTAAAAACATTTTTACTATTTTAATATATAATCAAAAATTTCCTATTCCTATTGCTAGTATTATTACAATAATTAAATTCATCTAGCTGCTTTTGAATAACGCTGGATGATGCTGTGCCCACATAGCAAGCGAACGATTTTGTTGTATTAACCAGTTCGTCAATAATAATCCACCTCATGGCTGGTGCCATTACCTTGAAGCTAATGAACTGGGCACGTAGTTAAACGAAGCAGAAAATTGCTGTCTAATGATACGAGTATCCAGCCACGCTCTTTACAGACAGCCAAAGTTCGAAAACTAGCGAGGCATGAGGCAACTAAGCAATAAGTCTGTAGGTTTATTGGACTGCCACATACGAAGGTAAATAACCACTATATATTAAATGGAGACCAAGGCATATGAAAAATTTGATGCCATATTGATAAGATACAACAACTCGCTGCGAAAATACAACAATTCAGCCTTCAAGACCTTGACTAACTGTGGTAGAAACTAAAAGCATTTCGTATATGTACTTTAATATCTCTTTTGCCAACAAAACAACTTTATTTCAGCAATTCACACGTGGCGATTAATAACGTCGCCATAATCGAACAGGCATGCCTAACATCACGGGGTTGGTCATTGTCCTTAAATCATTGTCAGAAGGAAAACAACCACACCACCACACACTTTCAATACCACGCGCATACATGTATGTGCCCAAATACATATGTATGTATATTAAGGTTATGAAATATTTTCTTCTTCTTCATCTTAATGTCAAAAGAAAATTGCCGAAAGTAGCAGCAAGCAAATGTTTGCTAATAACTAACGATTAAATAAACTTTCGCCTCGCAATTTGCATAAAATCACGTTTCTCGGCTTTCATAGTTGCACCGTTGCTAAATTGTTTGCCAAAACGCTCGCCAATCACGGCAGCAGAAAAAAAAATATTAAAGCAGCCGTACTTCCTCCAGCAGCGCAAAGTTTGCTGCAAATAATCGTAAGATCTGGTGAGGAAAATAATAATCTTTATGGAGGAAGTCGAACGGTTAACGGTTAAGTTACTTTCTTCCCTTCACAAACTTTCTTCGCTCTTTTAATGGCTTTTTAATATTGTAAATTGCTTAGAAAATAGCTCTTTCTTCTTCAACACTCATCATTATTAGCACTTCTAAAACTCAACTCAAAAAAAGACAGGTTCATCACATTACAGTTATTCTCATGATTTCAGTATTATTTCGATATGAGACGGGTCGATTTCGCGCCTTATACAAAATCTGCTATTTTGAGAATATATGAGACTCAAACGGTTTGAGAGAATATGTTAAGGAATAAGATTATAAGGTATATATAGCGTAACTCCAATATATAGAATCTAGTGACAAGCCGGAACCATTGATTAATGCAAACAAGTGATCGCTTTGAAGTTTAAAATACTCCAATAAAGGTGACCTTGTATCCAATATGGCAGACAATCAAGATATGACGACAGTGAACTTATTCTACTTTGTTCGCATTTCCTTTATTTTACCTTTCTTAAGTTGTTACGTGTTTCAATGCAGATACTTATCTTGCTCGGAAACTGGTGCACATACTTGTTTACTCTCGGCGTTCTTACCTTCGATTCGATTATTTGAGAAATTATGAATAGTAAATAGGACACCACGTATTCAAGCATCCAAGCGAAAAGTAAATATTTATCACATTCACTCACGACCTTGGCTGCACAATCAACTGAAGCAATGCCTTGGTCGTCGTTAAGTCGTCTCAAATCCTTTCATGTGCACAAGAATTCCACATTACAATTTCGGATATGCATGTACTAGCTCGTACTATCAAAATTTCCTTTCTTTTATTTGGTTTATGAGTATTCTACGTACATTCTTATGCCGAAATATCTTTTTTCGTCCTGGTCATGATGTGCTGGACACACTTAGACGCTCTGGCACTGCGGAAAACTGCTCTTGTGTGTATAAGTGAACTTATGTAAGCATGCACCCGAAACTAAAGCATCAAAAGTTGTTCAGAAATAACTGTTATGTAGGTGAATTAGTGTTCTTCAATAAAATCATGAGAAAGTGATCGAAACTCAATTTCCATATCTTACAAACTGACCTAGACAAGTATATTTCTGACAAAATGCTGACAATTCATAGCTCATGTATATAACTAGTTGCGGTTCATAGAGTAGTTTATAACTAATTGAGTTGCACCAGGGTTGTTCTGTGAATACGAGTGTAAGTGAGAGCTTAGACATTTTGTCTATTATTCGCTTTCATAAACGGCTTTACCGAATGTGTGTTTTGAACATTCATTGGCTTAGCTACCGCTGTGATAATGGTAAAAGTTAGAATTTCATTTCCTATTGCAAAAAATTAGGACTGCCAAAACAACAAGGGGTCCACTTGTACAATAGGCCAATTGCAGTAAATGCACTCTTAAAAAATGGCATTCAGTCCCCGCTTTTAATTATATTATCACTGTTATTACGTTATTATTCAATAAGAATATGTGTCTTTTATACAAATAATTGAGTGGGCTTCATCTACCACAGGAGGTATCCAACCTGATACAACCTATTAATAGCTGCCCAATCCTATTCTAGCCAATTTCTATATCAGACTTTTGGAGGTTAATAACCGTTGTCTGCTTCAGAAATTTGAGAAGGTTAATGAGCATTGCCGCAATTTGTTTAATAGAATATTTTAGGCGAACAATGTTGCATTTGAACAGTTTTGTTTCATTTAAAACTCAATGACGTAACTGTAATTTTTTGTAGCATTTTTTATATAATTTGCAGGGTTTGTCGGGAAAGTAATAGGACTAAGTCGTTTTAATTTGCCAGCGCGAATTCCAAGCATTGAAGGCGTCATGGAACGAATTCTCCGGAATAGTCTTGAAAAGCCGAGGGGCATGCTTATTTGATCCCCTCTTTCGTCTCAAAATGCTTGCCTTTCATCGGCCTTTTCAGGCAAGGAAACAAAAAAGTCCTGGTGGGCCACATCTGGGCTGTAGGGTGGCTGCAGAAGCGTTGTGATGCCGGCCTTGCTTAGGTAGCTGTTCACAAAAAAAGCGGTGTGAGCCAAGGCGTTGTCGTGATGCAAGTGCTCCGTCATAATGTCATGAGCCACAGATTTTGATAAATTTAACATCTGGGTAATTAAACGTATACTTAGTCGACGATCTGAGTTCAAAACCTTGCGCACAGGAGTCACATTGACGGTGTTTATCGAAGTCGCAGGTCTTCCATCACGGTCTTCATCAGCGTTCTCCTCCCGGCCCTCCAAAAAGACCTGGTACCACAGAAACACACCACTTCTTGCTAAAACAACATCAGGTTAAGCCTGCTGGATCATATCAAACGTCTCTGTCGCAGATTTACCGAGGTTCACTGAGAATTTAATCGTGTACCTCTGCTCTAACGAACACTGCATTTTCGGCTTCCACTACTCACAGAAAGTCGAGCGAGAATGTTTGTTATGACTCTCCAGGTGCTCGGAGACAACTCACCAGCCACTCGTTCGTTAACTAGGAACGCCCTCTACCGAATACAGTCGGTGCACACACGCTCCGAAGTACAGTAGCGGCGCAAGAAAATCACTTTTATTACTTTCCGGACAAACCTTCTATTTGCAAACGATCGTCCTTCCATTTCTTTACTGGAAAATAGACGCGTTACGTATACGTGGAGGTGGTCCCAAAAGATTATTGTAGTAAGTATAGCATAATTAATGTTTTCGATTTCTGACCCAAAAATATTAAGTATAATAATTCCATAATATACCTTATGTACTGAAATTAAATACTCAGAAATCCTTAAATCCTTAAACACTTGTACACAACTACTGAATGGAGGTAAGCGCTTACAATACGTGGTATGACAATTAAGTAATGAGATTAATTCCATAAAAACCGTATATTTGAAAATTATTCTACAACTCTGCCATCCCCTTCAAACCACCGTTTGTTTTAGGAAACAAAAAAAGTCACGGGGTGACATGTCGGGCGAATAAGGCGGCTGTTTCAACACGGCGATCCCTTTAGAGGCAAAATACTGGGACACGCTGAGGGCGGTGTGGCACGGCGCGTTGTCGTGATGAAGGATCCAGTTACGAGCGTTGTCTGGGCGCACCCTGTTGACTCGCTTTCGCAATCTTTCGGTTCATACTCAGTACCGAGGCCAACATTCGAACTGTTATAATTATATGTTATGATCTTCACGGATTAATGCGTGAACACGCTGCGCATTCGCGTCAGTCCGCGCCTCGACTGGTCTCCCACTCCGCGCCTCGTCTTCCACGCTTTCACGTCCCTCCTTAAACTCTTTGTGCCATCGAAACACCTGGGCACGACTAAGAGCACTATCACCATACACTCTTACCATTTTAGCGTACGTTTCCGAAGCGTTTTCGCCCAATCGTACACATCCATGAATTTCCTACACATACTATAAGAATTTATAGCCTTTAACTTGTGTTCGGAAGTGGAAATAAATATTCCCCATTAATTTAGGATATTCTAGAGGAGAAATCCGAATTGCTCTATTTTCATGTAATTGGTAGCCCAAAGCAATCAAACCTCATTGGTAATATGAAACTATCAATTTTTCGTTTTGTCCATTCTTGTCAAACTCGCTTTATTTTCTCTTGTCGAGCTATGTACGTTCTTATGGTTGGGCAATTTATTTTCGATTTAAGCGCTAATGAACGCTTCATAGATTGAACTTGTGACAGGCATTCTTATACATATATACATTTACAATCATGTGACATAAAGGTAATATAGCAGCTCGCACTGCTCCTCAGCAATCAACTCGTTATACAACGTAAATATGAAGTAGGCTGTTATTTATTGTTTGTCTATAAATATGCAAAAGGCTTTAGTTTACATTTACTTTATTAACAAAAAAAGTTAAGTATTTATGAAATTTCATATTTTGGTAACAATTCCATCGAATACGAGTATTAATAATAATTATATACAATATAGCAACCTAAGTGGCTTCCTCTTAGTCCGTTTCCCATGAATATGGAAACAGATCTTCATAAATCTAACGAATGAGCGAAAAACGACTGGCCTAAGTATTTCATCAATCAATGTTTGAAAGTAGTAAATTTGTAATGTAGTGCTTGCTTAGGTCTACTCTCCAGTTCCAATCCTGACGGACGTAGATTTCAGAGCATTGAATGTATGTACGCATATGTATATATATACATATACATAAAATTAATCCAGATTAAGTTTTAGGACAAAAAAAAGTTCAATCAAACTTAAATCCTAGCATTAGTTATATGAATGTAGAACGATCCAAAAACTTTAAGGCGTATATGTATATTATAAGTTATTATCAATTATGTTAAAAATTTGTAATGTCCTTTGTTACATAAAAATGTTCACTTATAAATAGATGGTGCCAAACGTTCATGGTACTACAATTTCTCTTATAAATAAATATTATTTACTCTTTACTCCCATTAGTAATTTGTCATATAGTTGTTTTAAGTTGGTTGTTGGCAAATTTTGAAGTAGCAGGTACTGCAATCATGTCTTCTTAGGGATTTTCCTGAGGAAGTAAATTTAATCCACAATGAGCGAAGCTTTTAATTCCTATTAAATCAACTCGATACTCACTTCGACTATTTTCTGATGTTGCAAATAATATATATGTACAACATGTTGCAAAAGTAAAACATTTACAGTTGTAAATTTTAATGGATTGTTAGTTAAAAATATTAATTGTCAATTTGAAATATTTTGTTTCCAATTCGAAATTTTATTGCTCTTAATGCAGGGGATATTCTTTGGCTCCACTGGCCTTTGCTCACTTCCATTGCCGCATAACCATGTCATTTATGTGCATCACATAAAGTCTAACCATTGTTTATCGGTGCTTCGAGCAAAAGCAAAACAAAAAAGGCCAATAAATGATTCAACCACCCGACAAACGCACGCCAAAAAGGAATGTGGAGACATTGAAAAGAGACGAGGCCGCAAAATGTTGGTTAATGTAGTTCCACGAGTTCAGTGCGCAGCCGAGTGTAGTAGATAATCATAAATTTCGCAATCGTAACTTGCTTGACACAGTCCCAGGCGCGTGCTGGTGAAGGATAGGGCAACGCATGAAGGGAGCGTCCGGTGGATGTCCTCATACAAAAATCGACCTATGTATGTATGTATATATATATGTTTATGAATGTGTACCTATATCTCATTTTTAAGCAATCCGGACCAAAATATGGTGAATGCTTGTAAAAAATCGCTTCCATAAAGGTACTTGAGCACCACCGAAAGCTTGACATTTGTGCAGAGCACATCTAAATTGGAATTATTGTATTAAAACACGCGACCGTGACGTTTGGGGCCCACTGCGCCAACAACAATCGAAAAGTCTTCAGTGAGAAGGAAAAACAAAAATCGAATTTGAAAAGATGACAAAGTGTTGGCACACAGTGGAATTGGCAGGAGATAGTCGGTAAATGCCGAAAACAAACACTGCGCCGCGGCGAGAAAATAAAACGAAACCAAACACATGACAACGTGTCGATGGGCCCAAATGCAATAAAGCCAAATACGCGTTCCGGTGGGATTGAATGAAAAAATGTATACCCACACATAAAGCATAAAAACAATAACAAAGCAACGTAAAAAAGCGAAAATTGAATCAAGAGAAAATCCAAAGCGACGCAAAGCACCAACCCAAAAGAAGTAAATAAAGTACTGTTACGAATGGACGAATACTCGAAAGACTGAAGGCAAGTGTTCGCGAGCAAAAACTGGGTAAACAAACAATACAAAGATGCTCTTGAAAGTTTCGAGAAGGTGACAATCCGTGCGGCGGTTGTGGTATCAAAGCAAAGCGTGTCAAACAAAGTGTTGAGATTTCGTTGATTTTATTTGGTATTGTTTGTCTCCTTTTCGGCAAGTGTCCTTTTGTGGGACTTTAATTCGAATTCTAAATGAGTAAACATCGGAAATCCTTATTACCCATTATCAAGCAAAATATTAGGTAAGAATGAAATTCTTCTGTATGAAATTCTTTCGACCTAAAAAATATGAACACATAAATATGCGTTAATAAAAAAGAACTGAAAGCAAAGAGTTTGGCAACTTGAACATCTTGAAGCTATCCTTAGTAATCAGAACAAATAATCAATTTGGATTCGGAAGAATTGAACCATATATGACAAAGATAAAACAAAATTGACAAGATATTTTATATTTCATGCGGTACGTTAAGCGAACAAACTATTATACTTTGTATCTTTAGCGTTCGTTTTGTGTTTTTTTTTTAAGAATATATACGAATTCAACTGATATTCATAAATACAAATACTCATACTTATATATGTATTAAAAATTAAGTTGAAATAAATTGTTTACATACATATATAGTAAAATCATGAACGAACCAGGTAAGAAGTTGAAACACCCACTGGCTCTTTATTTATCCTCCCTCGGGCATTAATGGGCTCAAAAGTTCGGATCATTACATACAGGCTTGACTTGGGTACCCAAAAATTTCACAAGCAATTCTAAAACTAACAAAACATTTAAAAGTTTCGTATTTATAAGCATTTATTAGCCACCGTGGACAAGTGATTCGAGAGTTCAAACCTAAGAGAACACTAGCTGTGTCTTAGAAAGCACCAACGCAATCCCTGCCAGTAAAATATTCTAGAAACGAGCTAAAAGGAAACACATTGGACTTAAAGGATTCAAACATTGAAAAAGTCTCGCATAAAGCCCAACCACTTTAACACACCGCCTCAAATGTACGGCATCTTCCATTTCCCTGATATCATGTTGGCCCCCAGTGCAAATAATAAATAAAATAGTACTAAAACTTTATATGAAAGTATTAATATCTTTCACTGATACATATACTTATGTATTTACAGTTGTATTTTCTTCAGAACTCACATTGTTTATTGACCTTGTGGAGTAGAATTACCTACAAAATGGGAGAAACCCTTTGCTAATACTATAAACAATTATTGATTTATTATTATCATTACCATGCAACCCATTTTAGGCTCTCACTCTATGTACATATGTACCTACCTATATTCACATATTCGCAGAAAGAGTATTCAATCGAAAAGAATAAATAGTAATGATGCGACAAAAATGTATCAAAAATGGACGAATTTATAAATCGCTTTATTGGAACAGTAGAAGAGGATGAAAAAATAAATAGATTTGCGATATGTACATATATCCACATACAGATATAATACAATATATGTATGTATGTACGCGAGTACATGGTGCGTACAACGATTAGAAAGATATAGCAAAAGATGTAAAAAAGGAGCAGCGAAATTTGGTTGCTGAGTACCAGATTGCAGCTCCACAGACGCATGAAATCAGATGAAAAGACTACGGCATCAGTGCCATTGATAGCCCAAAAGTCAACATAAAATTCAGAGCGTAAGGTATGTGGATATGGTCCATTATTTTGGGTCATTTATAAAATGGTCTAATAGAATGTAAATGTAGACCAACTCACTCAATAAGATCAGTATTCTATAGGATGTCAACGTCTCCCTACATATGAGTATATATAGCAGCAGGAGTTACCTGGACTTTTAACTCATGTACAAAAGCTGCACTAAACATGCTCCTGCACCAACTGCTCATAGACATTTTCGTACGGAAAGTAACAGCACTTTCTGCTGCAAAAGCTAAGGAGATTGGTGCTGGGAACACGAAGATTTATGGGCATAGCGAAATTCTGAACCAGCACGAAATAGATCAGGCTATAACCTCCTTAGCTTAGACTTCAATAAGGATTTCTAGGTAAGCATACCTCCAAACAAAGCAAAGATGGCTTTAAGCTAACTGGAAGGACAATTCGACTTATCCATAATTTGGGTTCCCGGTGAAAGAAATATATGCAGTAACGAAAAAGCAACTGAGTTCTCTAAGTCAGGAGTCTCTCTAGACGAATCCGAGGCAGAGTAATATCGTGTTCGCAAGACACACTACAAAAAGCTTAACGGAGATAAGTAGTTTCACTGAGGGCACCAAATGGTTTGAACACAACAATGGAACGTGATATAAAAATAAAGTCCCTCGATAGTGTATTACTTAGAATGCCGCTGCCAGCGCTAATTGAGACCGAAGGGGCAGCACTCTTACCTACCTACCTATATTTATGTATGTAGGTGTTTCAATCAACATTTCACTGGTAAAACTCTGAGAATTTTGAGATTCAACTCTTCAGTAGGGGACAGTGAAATTGACACAACTTTTGCCCAGCTACTATTTTTTGTTTTCATAAAGTCATCCAGATGCGCTGAGTATCTGTTTTAAAGCCCTCGGAAATGAGCGGCAAGCACGTGCGCTGAATATAAAAATAGCAGAGTTTTGTTAAATATTTAAGGAGACTTCATGTTTATTACAGCGGGCGTAACATATACATATGTATATAGTACATATAATGTTTATATGTACAATTTAAGAGAAGATTACGGGAAATGTATGCGAAAGTGAAATGGAAGACAAGTGTACAGAACAATATGGAATTTGATAGTAGAAATGCCAATACCGACAAATCTGAGTCAAGAAATTTACGTGCGTAAATTGCGGAGTGACTGTCGTACATATAGAATAAATAAAATGCGTTTTAAGCAGTGTTACCAAGTTTTGTGTGTTTGAGAGAGTTAGTTCTTTTTTACGAAACCCAGCAATATTTCTAATCGCATTCATCGATATGCGTACATATGTATACAACAGCGTTAGCATAATGACATAAATTCAAATACCTGTTGAGCAATTTTTCTACTTTCTAAACAAAATAATGAAAAACTAATATTCTATCTATATAAACTAATCATAAAAAATTATTTTGTCGACAATAAATTGAACAGAAGTCTTTTTGCCCGATACTAATCTTCAAACAGATTTAAGTATGTTTCGCTTTGTCAGTTAAAGTACTAAAGATTGAAAAATAGCTAAGCTTTTTACTGAAATTTCACTTCAAACGCAATTTACAGGTGCGTTAAGCCGGACTCCTTTCGCCTTCTTGCATAGAACTCCAAGTATGTATATTTGCAAACACAGAACGAACTTACGTATTCTCGAAAGGAATCGCAATTCTGTTGTATATTCCAAAAAAGTCGCACTCGGGTATAACAAAAATCTCAATAAAATCAGCGAACAAAGCAGCGAACAAAGCAGCCACACGACTAATGGCTAAGCCATGTAGCACAAATTATTTTCATTGTGAAAGCTTACTCAAGGATAAGCTACTTTCCTGCAATACAGCTATTTTTAGCCCCAAGCAGTCAAGCCTCTGTGCTCGTACACCCGTTACGTGCCAACATGGACACCACATGTACTAGGTACGTTCAGAAAATAACGGGAATTTTAAAATTTAAAATTTCACGGGTTTGCAGAGCCTAATTGTCAGTACTTTTTTTAGGTTGATATAGCTGCTCCGGAAGTATGATAAAATTTTCTGCTATATTTATTGCTTACTTTGTCTGTAGCAGTCCCTATTTTTATTAGTTTGCTGATTTTCGTTTGTTGAAAGAAATTGATCAAAGGATTTATTGACGAATTATTGGCCAAAAACAATGCTGTAACGATGCCCTAGCCTCCACATTCGTCGGACATGGCTCAAAAATTAAGAGAACCTTAAAGGGCCGTCGTTTTACAAGATACATGGAAATCGCTGAAAGAGCTAAAGGCTATCCCGAAAATCGAGAAGTGTTTCAACGATTCAACGATTTGAAGAAACGATGGCATAAATGCATATTATCAATTGGGGTCTATTTTAAAGACGACAACATTAATGTAGACAAATGAATAATTATTTCCTTCACAAGACCAAAAATGCCCGTAACTTTTTGAACACACCTCATACCATTTAGCCTTCTGCGCTTACCTGTAAGGGAATCCTATACCCCTAAGGGAATCTGATGAATCTGAATTTTGTCACAGAGATAGATAAAAGCTTCAACTTAAAGTAAGAAATTTTTTTTTTCGATTTTTAATATTAATGAAAATATTTTAAGGTCCAGTATTAATCATGATCTGCGTTCACGACGATGAGATGCGTTAACTCTCTTCTAAATACAGTTCAAAGCCGGAAAATTGTTTCACGTCAAACTTCGTCGCAAATGAGTGTGAAACTGGCGGCCTGCTCTGAATGAGATTGTAATGATGCATCAGCGTCGACTGAGTCGGCCTGTGCACTCCAAAAATAGCCAGATACAGTTTTTTCACTTTTTAAAATTGTGAATGAATAATATTCCATGTTCATGCCAAAAATAGACGTCGAGGACAAAGTTACCAAGAAAAAATTATGGAACCATGTTTATCCATTGTCATATATCGGCGTGAATTTCGGGATTTATATTACGGAACAGCTCCAAAAACAGCTTAGAAACAGCAGTTTGTCGTTGTTTTTGATATTTAAAAATGTTTGGTTTTAAAATGAGCTCCAACTACAAATCATATGGATTTCATTATACATATAGTCGCCCTCTCATGGAAATTACTTAAAGTTGTCTATACGCGATATCCTTCTCAAGGACGCAAAGTCCGCTTGTCTATCAGTTTGAAAGATAAGACAATAATGATGCATTGCACATGGCATTCTCATATTGAATTAAAAGTTCCACCATCCTCCAAGTGGCAATCATTCTGGTAAAGCTGCTCTCGAAACCATCATATTTAGTTACATAACTGTAGGATGTGCTTTTCGAAAATAACAAAAGCGACAATTGAAAGGATAATAACGACTGGCAGTAAGCCATAAAACGTTCTACTAAAAGACAGTTATGATAACCGCAAGCAATTGTTAATAGTTCTGTGGATAAGTCAATAGCAAACATATGTACATGAAGGATGTGCTCAAGGTTAAATGCTGGAAAAATTACAAAATTCCGAAATAAGTCATAGTCAGTCACAGAATAAAAGAAACAAAGGCACACAAAGTACGACAAACTAGATATAATGCAAAGCACGATAATGACCACACACAATTATCATAGGCGATTGTTAGAGGATTACTTCTCAAACGTTGAAGTACCTGTACAGAACTCCTTATTGCTTTGTAAAAATTTGTTACTAAGCGGCATGCTATATGTTTCTATCATCTTCTAATTTATAAATATGAATTTACGAATTCCACGACCGTTAGTTTTTCCCTGAGATTCAAAAACACACCAGTCATATTACATTTATTTGTTCTAAATACTCATTTTTGCACAGACAAATACACAAAATTTAAAAATAACCAATCGTAAGAACGCTGTAAAACTCACCAAACTTTTGGCGAATAGAAAATACAGAGGCTTCCACCGTGTTTTTCTTTAAGCTCCCTAAACACCGCAAAACGGGCTTTAAGTGAACGTTACATACGTGTGAATTACAGCTACACAATGAGAGCAATGTAGAGCAACGCAAATGAACGTTTTAATGCCTAAGGAAGATTGACCACGAAAATTTAAAAAAAAAGTTTGAATGGTTTTCGTATCTCATTTGCGCCACGTGAAATCTGGGTATTAGAACGGCAGCAGCAGTTCCATTCTGTCGTCAGGTATCATTAGTCGTAAAGCTTGAAATGAGAGTAGTCTCGATGTCTTAAGACTCGTGTTTTATATACAGTATAAATGTCAGAATATAATTTGTGACACAACATCACAAACAATAAGTACAACAATAAGTCTACACAAAGAAGACTTGTAGGCTCAAGCATAACCTGCGAGCAAGAGCTCTGGATGGTTAAAAACTGGAACAATTTAAAAAAATGCTACTGGCATTACATATATATTTGTCTACATAAATGTACCTAATACTTTTAGACTGCAATGTGGTACTCAATTTTAAGCGACCCGAGTTTATAAATTAATTGCAAAATGCTTTAAAGGAATTCAATATACTTACAGTTATATTTGGTTTCCAGCCGATAAATTGGTGGGCGCGGATTTTGATTATGAACAATTCAGAGCCACACAATAACTTTCAGCTACTTAAGCTAAGAGCAAAGTTTAGAATAGGAACCGCAGTACCATATATTGAAACCACTGATTTAAAAGCAGGTAACGGTAATTTTTCCCACCAACATAAAGATTTAATTCAGAATTTGTAAAAACCAGAGGGGGCCAATAGTTAATTAATCTAAACTAAAATAAAATGAATAAAAGATGATACACATATAAGACATACAAGTATGTATATACATATGGATATGCATATATGAATCACTAAATTAACGAGCCAGTAAAGTACTTGTACATTGTGATAACGAATGCCATTTAGTGAACACAAATTTTTTATGAAATTTAATCGCCCATACCACTTCAAAAAAATTGGCTTTCTTAGCCTCCACACCAACAAAGCTCACAATTATATATAATATGTATAAAACCTTTTCAAAGCAATAAAAAAATTTCGAACACAAATCCCTTTCCTCTTAGTATGAATTGACGCGCGAACCGCACATGCAACACGAACAAAGCACAAGACAACACTGTTGGCAGTATGCAAGGATACGACGAATAATGGCGTTACGAAGTCTACCGTCGTTGCCGTCAACGATGAAATACGAGTGTAAAGCCTTATGGCTATGTAGGAGTAAAGTGGAGTTACCTTCGTTGGTCGCCTAACAGTATGCTAAATTTAACCTTCCTGTTGTTTTGGCGCTGCCGAGGTACGGTCTTTACTTCGGTTACGTCTTTTCACTTTTACGTTACTTTCACCTGTTTCGGGCGCTTATAGTTTTCCCCTTTATTTTCATAAAACAAATTTCAAGTGTACTTTAGTAGTTGTCTTGTTTATTCGCTACAAAGTGTCAAAGCACTCTCACATCTTTGTATTATCAAGCATGTGTATACCTCGAGTCGTATATACCGTCCGTACGGTACCGTCGATGTGTACGTATTCGCTGCTGCCAACAGAATGCCATTGTACGAACGTGATAGCCATTTGTAGGCGCCAGAGCTTCTCCTGAATTTTTAACTGTCATATTACCAACATTGCTTTAGTTGCTTTAGACATACATACATACCTTCACTAAGGTAGTTCTCCGTTAGCTGATAGCAATCCGAAAAGCGCTTTTTTCGAAATTTAAATTATTCGTAAACGCTTCGAAAGAGTTTTTATTTTGAGGACTTATGCGTTTTTAATTAACTGTCTTAAAACAGTGCATTAACTATCATGAAATCAAGATTGTGTTAGAACATTGTGTACATTCGCAAGTCAATTAAAAATACTTAAGCATACTAAAATTCCAATGGATTTAAGATGTAGGAGCAGAATACATATGTATATATTTTGTTATGAAGTCTTAGACGAAGTCAAGAGGGATGCTGCTTACCTATGTAATTAATCGAGTGAGTTTCTGTTCCCACTTCCTCTCCTGCCGCAGCTTGTGCATCTTCATCCTTTAATTTTTCTTCTTCTTTGCTAACATTTGTTGCTCCTATTATTGCTGCAACATTGTCCTTTCATTTGTTATTGTTCTTGCTTTTGTTTCCATTGCGGCATTGTTGCTCTTTTCTGTTTGATGTTATTACCATTCTCATATACAGTGAATTCACTGAGCGGGAGTTCATCGTCTCTTGGAGACACTGTTGCGAGTGGCGGAGGCAACGTCACGTAATCACACGAAGGCAAAATGAAAACAATCACCAAAATAATGAACTTCACTTCATTGCGTCATTTGTAATGTATATTGTTAGTTTTGTTTTTGTATTAACAGTTACTTAACGCTTCATCCCATATTGACTTAGTGGGAATTTTGGAAATCTTTTTTCCTTCTTCTTCTTTGGCCCATGCATTTTGATTTTATTTTCATTGCAATGCTTTCGATTTTCTCTCTCTTGGAAGTACTAATTCATAAATGTCATTATTAATATCCTTATGGGAGCACGAAAAATAGTTAAATAACTCACTTTACAACAGGAATAGTTAATATTACTGAGGCTCTGTTTAATCTCGGAAATACTTATACTCACAACTACTCCGATAATCAACTCAAACGTTCGTTCCCGCATGACTCTCTTATACACTCACACGGCCAGGAGCAGTGTCGAGCTCAATTGTTTTCTAATTAAATTACCTTAAAAAGAATTAGAAATTATCATATTGTCATAATTCGCTTATTGTGATTAAATGAAATCAAATTTAACCGTCAAAAGACACAATAGGATGTAAGGCACCATGGGATATAACATATGTATGTACTTTTAACAAAAGTCTTACATATTTACATACATACATATGTCAATAAAAGATAGAAATAGTATTTTATTTGCTTGACTTGTTCAAAAAAACATTAAAATACCAAAGCCAAAAAAGCCTTAGCTGAGTTCTTTAAAAACAATTTTTGAATTAGGGTTCAAATAATTCAGACACTCAGTTAAATACATACATACAAGGATGTATGCATTTACACATGTATTTGTATGTGTTTTATATGAGTGTCTGAAATCGTCGTTATTTTTACTATAGGTGTACAAGAATGTATTTAGATGCATTAATTAAGAGGACGATATAGGAGAGGATTATCTAGGTCAGTGCCACAATCGAATTAATCTGAATAAAAATAAATAAATATAGTATATGAAAACATTTCATTCAAATTATTTTTCAAATCTTCAAATATTACTTCTCCGTCAATCAGTTTGTACTTAGAGAAAGCCGGCGCTTTACATACTTATATGCAAACGTACATATGTCCATGGATGTGGGTACACAAATGATTGCGACAAATTATGAGTTATGCCTCTAACGATTGTTTCTGCAATGTTCAAGTTCATATTTCCTACTAAGCCATGTTACACTTCGAAAATTTAACTTTTTCTCTCACTCATAGAGATATATGTACATATGTATGTACTGGTATAAGCAAAAAATAGTAATACTTTGTTCATAATTTTAAAATTCTTAATTTTATCTTCAAAATCTATATCGTTCTCCTCATAGTAATCCCCCTTGGCCACAATTCCCTTGTTCCAACGTTTTTCCCAATCTTAAATTGACTCAAAACGGTTTCCCCTGATCGACTAGGAGTCTATACAGGCCAGAAGTCACATCAGGTGAATACGGTGGTTGCGGAACAATATTGGTTGCAAATTTAGTGAAAAACTTACGAAGAATCAATGCAGTATGCGACGGCCCATTATCGTGGTGCAAAAAGCAAGAGTTGTTGACCCATAATTCTGGTCTCTTTTCACGAATAGCTTTTCGCAAACGACGCATAACACTCAAATAGTATTCTTTGTTGACAGTTTGGCCTATCGTGAGGAATTTGGAGTGCACCACACCTCGACAATCGAAGAAACCGTCAACATAACCTTGAATTTCGACCTGTTTTGAAGTGGTTTCTTCGGCTTCGGCTCACCTTTGCCAAGATGTTTGGCCGATTGATCGTCTGTTGTCGGGTCGCAAGCATAGATACAAGACTTATCGACAGTTACAATGCGTTTCATGACATTCTCGTAGTCGGAAAGCATTGTTTCACAGTCGTTAACCCGACGTTGTTATTCGAAAAAATTTAGTGATCAAATCGTGCTTTCACTTTTCTTGGGTCCAAATAAACTTCTTTGTTGAATAATTTCACTCATCGGAAAAATCGCTGAATTCAGTTTGTGTACTTCAGAAAGACAAGCGTATACTAAATACTTATGATTATTTTGATGTGGAATTTGGCACAGATGTTATTGACAAACATACCAACTGGTTGGAACCTAGAAAAAAATATTTCGATGAATTGGATTTCAGGGACAAATTTAAATTAAAAAGTCTTACTATTTTTTCCCACAGTACATGGTATTTTCCAAAGAAAACGGAACTAATGGGTTTTTCGGCAAAATCAATTTATTTTATTCAAAATAGTCTCCTTCTGCTTCAATATAGATTTTTGCACGGTCCAAAAGCATATCGAACGAGTGTTTTAGCTCGTTGGCCGGTATGGCCACCAGTATGCCAGTATGCCACTGCAAGCCTTTTGAATGGCCTCTACGTCTGCATAACGCTTTCCTTCATGGGCAAATGCATTTTTCCGAAAAGGAAGAAGTCGCACAGTGCCATATCAGGTGAAAACGGGGAGTGGTTAATGGTTAAAATGTGATTTTTGGTCAAATAATCGGTCACAAGATGTCCTTCGAGTGTTGGATTCTGAGCAATTTTTGGTCGTCAGTAACACAGTTTCGATGGAATTTCCGGTGATCACGGATTTTCATTGGCCCACATGTTGATCGTCATTTGTGTCCTCACGACCACTTTGAAAACGTTGCAACCACTCGTGCACTCTGCTACGGGATAGGCAATCACCGCGATAAACTTGTTTAATCGATTGAAATGTTTCGGTAAAAGTTTTATCAATTTTAAAACAAAATTTAATGTTGACTCTTTGTTCGAAGCTCATTTTCGCACCGATGGCACAAACATACTGACACTTAAAGCGCAATAACTTCACCTCCAATCAATGAAATGTCATGAAATTCTCACTGGATAATCGATAAAGATAGCAGATTTTAACGCACCAGTCGACATACAGATGGCGCCATCAGGGGGCGCTCCTGTTCACTTTGGAACGCCCCTCGTAGTATGTTATAAACAAAACTGTTAAGTAATGATTACTAATCATAATAATTAGTAATTAGATTTTTTTTTTTAAAGGTGAAGTAATGATTATATTACGATTATTTTCAGATTCGGAAGATTACAAATTGATTCCGATTACAGATAATCGGAAAATAGTCAAGATTAATAAAAATTTCGAAAAAATAATCAAAAATAATAAAAAGTAATCGAAAAATAATTTGACCACTTTCAAAGATTACTTTTGATTGTTTTTGATTATTATTTTTTTTTGCGAAATTATGGCACTAGTGTTTCATGTTAGTTGTTGTTTTTCACTTTTTGTTATTACTACTGATGTTCATCAATTTGATAATTGATAACCTGTTGCATTCTTCTTGATTCTTCATTTTGTATAAAGTAAATATTTCTTTTGCGTACATTTTTTTGTGAGTGTTGTAAGTACAATAAGGTTTCTATTTCTTCATTGGTAGTTAAACAGCAAAATCCATTATCACTGAAAATTTAGTGATAGTGGAAAAAATGTCACTATCACTAAACCTTTATTCATATTGAAAAACAAATTGCACTACCCTTAAAGGTAGCCCTGGACTTTCTTCAAGGAGAAAGCAACATTAACTATGGATTTTTTTGATTTCAGTGTGATGGTGAGCTTATGCGGCTTATGCGTACATTTATTTTGTTTTTCATTTTAAAGATTTAACTTTACAGATGATGAAATTGAAGTAAGTTCTTCTCCACAAGAACAGATTAAAGTTGACCAACGATCCGTAATAAAACAGCAATTCTTCAGCTATTTAAATGACAATACAAGTGCTGACGAGATTTACCAAAAATATGGTTTATTAAGGGGGCATTTATTTTTTTTAACACGCCCTTAACGTCTTCAGCTCCAGTTGAACGACTGTTTTCATTTGCCGGGATCGCAACAGTCCAAGGCGGCAATCATGGTCTGATTTTTCTTTTGAAAAATTAGTTGTAATGAAGGCCAATTGTAAATATATGTAAATTATAAAACTGTTTTTTGTGAATTGAATGTATTTGTTTTCTTTATTATTTTTCCACGTATTTTTCCCTTTTTTTTGATTTAGGAAGGACTAAAATGTTATTGGTTGTTTTGTTATTGAAGTGATTACACCTTTATTTTGTATACAAAAACTATCTAATTTTGTTTTATTTGTTCAATTTGGGTATATAATTATTGATGATTTTAGCATATACATACATACATAACTGTAATTTAGTCTCTACATCCCATCAAATGGTAACTTAAGTAAAAATTAGATTTCTAGAGGTAATTCCGTTTACGTATTCCTTCTATTTCTGAGAAGGGTACCAAATATAACAATCCTATAGTATTCACATATTTAATGTGTTTATCTCTTAAATATTAGAACTATAGAAAACAATATCTAGATAACTGAAGTATTAATAAATATAAGTATATCAATATATGTATATAAATAATATATATATATGACTACTTATATACAATCCACAGGCCAGAATGTGAAGCACATAAGTATATTAAAAATTAAATGAAGTAGACGTATTACTTATGATACGCTAATCTAATATCCAAAACGGGCACTCTTGATATAGAAAATTGCTTTACACTAAATTATACCAATATTAAAATAGTACTCAAACGTAACGCTTGCTGTAACTTTTTCTCTTTATTTATTTTTCAGACATAAGTACTGCACACATATGGGAGACATCACTCGATGTAGCGTTAATTTGTTCCCTTCGTTAAGCTCAATAAAACACGTTTATGCCTCGTTGATTTCTCAACTCAAACTTTTATACATATGTATATCTAATATATTGGTACTATACTGTTTTTTTTATTTCAAAGCTCTTACTGAGAATTAATATAGTTATTACCTTTTGTAAATATTTCGTCAATTGAGTCAAATAAACACCATACAGATGAAATATGCCCTTTATTTGAATAAATTATATTTAATTGTATAAAATAAGACAAGTGGTCTGTTGTGACATATTTTGAAACTGTATCAAGAGGGAGGAATCTGCAATATCAAACTCCTCAGAATGTCCAGGAAAACTCAGCCATCGTTTAGATGAACAGTCGGTAATATGGATCACTTTGATATATTCATAAGTATATAATATATGTGGACAAAAATGTTTATTGACGCGTAACATTCTGCGACATTGCTAAAAACATTCGGAGTCGTTCACAATTAATGGCAACGCACAGTGGTCGGTCTTGTATGGAATCAGCAGCCAAAAATACTTCCGCTGCTTATATAAAAGTGAAACTTTTGCCAGTAGGTTTAGCAAGTCCTGATTTGTAGCGATCCGTTAGTTCTTTCGTGTGTGATGGAGTCGATACATCTTAACGTCCTTATTGCTTAACTCAGCAGATTCTTCTGGGAGCTCTCCAATTGAAACTGGTGCATATTGAATAACATCGGTGAATTAAAATTTTACGGACTGACGAAGGAAGATAATACCAGGAATATTTTAAAGTTATTTCCTTTGCAGGATCTAGCGCAAATCTAGTGCATTTAGGGTTGATTAAACTGATTCTTTTTAAAATTGAATTCGAACAGGACGGCAATAGCGGGTGGACAAAGGTCTGCAGTTTTGCGATTTTATTATCAGTTGTACAGGGACATATGTGGTGACAAATAAATTATTGTCTTCCAAATTATTATTTTCAAATTTCTGCTTATATTCCCTCTGACCAGAATTGCCATCAAAGCCACATATTCCTATTGATAACAGGTAATTAGAGGATACATTCCTTTCATTAATTACATTTGTCCAATCATTTTTTATCTCAACTTCAACATCAGATTCTGAGACCTTTATTTGCTCAGGATAACTGTTTTTCCTTTAAAATGTTATCATAGCAGGGTAAAAAGTTAATATCAAGTTTTTTGTTAACGAAGCTTCTAATAAGCAACATTTGATAAAAGTGAGAAAATGATAAAATGAAAACCAAAGCTCAAATATGTATATGTATATATGTTTTATGATGAAAAAAAAAAACATAAAAAACAATAAAATATGCACGAATATACATATGTACACGTAAATACAAAAATAACATGAATAACAAAAAGAGTTGCGAAAGGTTGCCGCTGAAATCAAAAGCATAGACTTAGAAAACATTAAATAATATAAACAAATTTGATTCATTTGAGGGCGAGACTGGGATCACAACTTTTTGTATACCTTAAATCGATGTATAAAGAAAAACATACCACTCAAAAGGGCACTTTTAAAACAATTGTTTTAAAATAATAAAACAACATATTATTATATAAAAACCACTTTGTTATATAACATATACCTTTCTTCTCAATATTCATTTCGATTTATGGGGATTAAACACGATTTTAAGCTATCTTCACTGCACAGTCCGCGTGTTTCTGTTGTCTCACTTCTCTCGCTTTTTGTTGCGTGTACGAATGGGATAGAGCAAAAATGTAGTTACCGTTAGTTTTGTTCGGTTTTTAAGAAATAAGTAGCTTTGATACAAACAGTGGTAAATTTCAAAACTTATATTTTTTTATTTTTGGCCCATGAAATCGACCAGTGTGCAACGGTGAGACAAAAACCTTGTTGAAAATTGAACTAAATTTTCGTGCTTAAAGCGCAGTATATCCGTTTCACCGCCCGCCCCAAGTGGAAAACCCTTTACATAATATATGGAAGATTCAATACAATGATGGATCATATATTGTGGGTGAATACACCGATTTTTAACGGGGTTCGCAATTAAACCGTCTGGCTGATTAACTGCATTTATCGCAAATACAATTTATAAATAAGCACGCTTGCTTACAAAAGAAATAAGAGAATTGTTGATTAAATAAGTAAATAAATGAAGCAAGCAGATCATATAGCAAGCTTCGATCGAACACAAAGCCCATGTACAATATATACAAGTCGTTTTCTCTACTTTTGTATTCAATTACTAAACTAGTTGGTAACCGTTTTAAAATGTTTAAACTTTTCCAAATACTATTGCGGCGGATGAAAATCTCGGCAAGATCCATAATTAGTCGTTTTAGAAGTTCTTCTTCTATTTATGATGGAAAGATTAATCTGACATATAGGAAACAGAATAGTATTAAAAACCTTATGGTGCCCACCCACACCCACACTTTATGGACTTCTAATTGTGCTTAATACAATTCATTGCACACTCCAATAATCTTCAATTCCAAAAAAGCATTTCAGATTTTTGTTCAAATGTTAATATTTGACTCACCGTTATAGTGTATTTTAAGTGGATGAGTTATTAATGCATGGGTTCTTAATTTATAGCAAGTGAACTTTGAGTTGGCGGCGTAAGCTCGCGCGCGACTGACAAACACACATTCCATTCGTGCCCGCTTCTTTACATTATTAAACACACGCCGGGAGAGTTTAAAGTGCGCGATCAGTCACCGCGATAGGACATCCTTCTATGCGCGTTTGAATAGCTACACACATATGTATGTGTGAAAGTATTTCGTACTCAGGGGAAAGAAAATATGAGTGCATGATCGAATTACGCTGCTTTGTTATCAGCATTACGATGTGGACGCCGTCGTTGTCAGGCATTAAAGGTCAAATCTTTAAAGATTACTGTTTAGTTCAACTTTTCGAAAAATGAGCAACGATCGAAAATGTTATTTCATATAAAATATCAGCGACTTGCAAGCACAACGCCAAGCAGTCGACTCTTAGTCTTCATGTAGAAATATACAGATTCATTTTCGGGCGGATGTCAATAGAAATATACGATTGAAAACGGAAAGTGACAAACAAAGAATTCTGCAAAGAATTAATGTGTTGGTTTTGTCGTGGAGATAAAAAACAAACCATTATACAACTATTTTCATAATGGGTTAGTTGTAAACAAATGGGAAATAGATATATTTGCAAAACCTTTAAATAATTTCCTTTCAAAGCTAATGCACCAATCAGCAAACTGCACTTAGAATCTGTCGATAGAATTGTCAGCATTCCATTGGTCGAGACAAGTTTTAAGCGTATCGAGGATCTGTATGGCAAAGTTAAACACAATAATCGGCTATTTAATTGGTATTTTGAAACCGCTGAATCTACAATTTTTGCCGCCTATGAGTCTGTGCAGCCGGCAGTCAAACTTTTCGAAGCGCCTCTGAAGCATCTGGATGGCGTTATGTGTAAAAGTTTGGACTTATTGGAACAGCGTATACCACTCGTTTATTTGCCACCAGAAATGGTAATGATTTACTTCAATTCAATGTTAAAATATTTCATGAAAAGAGTTTTTGAAGATGTATTGGAATACAAAGGAATACATGTCGGACCATCTTGTGCGGCCGGTGTTAAAGCGCGCCGATTCCGTCAAACAGATCGGCAGCACTGTGTTGGAAAGTTCACTAACAGCATATGCAGCGGATCGGCTAGACGAAGCCTTCACTGTTGGGGATAAATTCGTGGATAAATACTTAGTGCCTCTGCCAGGCGATCAAACGGATGGTAAGACAATTTTTACGTTTACAATTATTGCATAGTCTTGAAATCACATTATTTCAAAAATAAAATAAATTAATAAACACTCATTTTGCAAACACTGTAAGCAACCGTAGCAGTTGGTAAAACATACATAAGTATGCACATATTTAAATTAAATGTCGAGGTTATCATGTTTTGCCATTTGATTAACTTCATGAAAATAATGTTAAGATCATAAATGTAATTTATTTCGGGCGAAAAATCAAATAAAGAAACAAATCACTAAACTGATAAGCGAGTCTCTCCAAAATGTTTCAAGGAGATTCGTTAAGGTGAAAGATGATCTCTTGTGCAACTCATGAATGTTTAACTATTCTATAGTACGCGTAACCTAAAAACTAGATGCTACACATTAATATATATGTATATGTATGTATATGCATTTCAGCACCAGCTGATGAAGATAAGAGTGCTGTCACTGAAAACGAGAAAGGCGCCATTAAGGCAATACATCACGGTCAACGATTCTCACGCAAGCTTAAGCGTCGCCTAACCCAGCGCACCCTCGCCGAAGCAAGAGCCTTAAAGAAACAAAGCAGAGAAGCCATTAATATACTCATCTATGCAGCCGAGTTGGTAAGCGTTCAAATATAATACCTCTTGCAAGAAATCTCACTCATTCCCGGCATATTGCCGGGGCTAACCCTACCAGGTCATCAAGAAGAATAGGTATCATAGTGTCAAATGACAAAATCACGATCCATATACAGTGCGACAAGCGCAATGGAAATTTCTTTTTTATATTAAAATTATTTATTCATTTATCTCTTTTCACACCGCCCTCCCTCACTAAAGTGATTAACCCATGTATAGTTTGTATCCCTGAACACTCAACCACTTCATTTCAATTTTTACATATCAGATGCCCTATATCGTCCAATTCCAGATATAATAAATCAATTTTTTCATATCATTCATAACACTGTCACGAATTTTGTCCCCATCTTTGGGAAGAACAACCCACTGTACACTTCATTCACTTTTCGAATTTTTAAAAGCGATTTTTGAAAACATTTTGGCTTTCTAATTTAAAACTTTTATAACGGGCTTGAGTTATTTAAGTATGTCGTTTCTTCATATAAATTAAAAATTTATTGTAAACTAGTGGATCCGGCCACGCCTTACTGTGGTTTACATTTTATACTATTATTCATATAATAAACTCTTCAATACAGAGAAAATTTCACTTACGAATAAAGGCGAAAACGTTTTTGTTGGTATAAGAATCCAGGGAATTGTTCTTGAGGTTAAATTTTGATATGTTCATACTAACTGTCAATCGAAAATATAACGAATTTAAAGCTGTTTTATCAGTTAGGTTAACAGCATCTGTCAGATCTAGTTAAAGAAGGTTCTTTAACGAAATAAGGAATCTTGTTATGTTTAGCAGAACTTAACTGACAAATGGCTGCTAACTAGACATTGAGAAAATGGCCTTAAAGATTTGGCTTTTACTGAAAATTATAATTACAGTTGAACATTCCTAACTCGAATCACCATAATCCAAAAAAACCCTGAGTTATGGCAGGAAATTTGTTTGCAATTTGACTTCTGTTGCTAATTCAAGAGCTTGAGTTATGTAAGTTCAGCTGTATTACATAACATGTAATACATACAGTTAAATCTCCAATAAGCAGACACTGACGAATCAGCCTTTCTGTCCCGTTATTAGAGTTGTCCGCTTAATAGATTGTACTTAATAAATATCAAGAAATTGTGGGACAGTCAATATGTTAATGGATATGTCCCCTTAATAGAGCGTCCATTTAATACAGCTTTCACTGTATTTCTCATTTATGAATTGCTTTGACTATCCTATCTTCTAAGTTGCTTCAAACTGGACACGGTGTGCTAAATTTTGCTAAAATCTGTTCAGTAGTTTACGTGACACGTAATTTTTATATATGTACATATGTATAAAGATAATAAAAGCAAAACTACTTCATAACTTCTTGTATACAAATTATTATTAACTGCTTGGAAGTAAATAATTAGTTTATAGCTTTTTATGATTAATATTTTAAGCTGTTTCAAAGATAAGAAAACACAAAAATTAATAAAAACACTGTGACAACCGACCACTTCGTATTCCATGAATGTTGATTGCAATGTGACTTAATGAAAAGATCTAAACATTAGAACTTACTCAAGAAGTACTTTTTGCCCCGATATGTGTAGCCAACATTGCCAAAATTGAAGTGCGGACAAAACAAGAATATTTGACATATTTTGCCAATATTTATCACATTTTGACAATTTGCGTTGCAAGTTTTTTTCTTAATTCAAGAGCAATATATTATTCATATTTTTAATAAAACAAGTCTGTAAAACTTGACTTTCTCTCACATCGCCAATGAAGTGTTGCTTGAAACTCTTCAAAAACGATCAATGTAATTTTCCAGTTTCATTTGCTTTATTTTTCTTCAAAGCTGTACTTTTTTGTTGCCTTTGCAGATTGCAACGGATCCAAAGTTGGCTCTACAAAAAGCCAAAGAACTTTGGGACTATCTGAGTGAAGACGAGCCAGAAAACCAAGCCAGGCCAGTCAGTTTGGAACAGTTAATTGTCTTATTGACACGGGAGTCAGCTCGACGTTTAGTGCATCTTGTGAATTTTAGTGCAAACATCGCTTCAAACCTCCCAAAGTAATATACAATAATACAATTTGATGCGTTTTCAAAAAAAAGGGGAAAATATTAAAATTTTTACTCATATATTATTTTCCCTTTTTTACTATTATTTTTCAGAAAGTTGTCCCACACCACCACTGAGGTCGTTCATCACATTATAATTCTGAATAACCGCATTATTAGCATTACGAAATTGGATAAGGTTAAAAATATGTCCAAGCAAGAAGCTGAATCACTAATTAAGCGCGCCTTGACCTTCTATGGAGGTCTTCAAATCATCACTAATAGCTATTTGGTAACATATAAATCTACAGAAATTTTTAGGGAAGTTTTCACAATATTGATTATCTATGTAGGAACGCTTAGCCACTTTTCTCTCTGGTCGCATAGAGGCGGAAAAGGTAACTGTCACTGCTATCGCATCTAACGCATCCTCGTCCAACGCAAGACGACGAATCGAAGCACAGGACAATAGTGTTCCTGTTCCACATATAAATGGCGTCTACTGAGAAATAGAATTTATTATTGCTGTCGTATTTTTGTTTCTAATCATCGACTTTTATTTTTGCTTTCATATTCGTACTAATACATAAGGTAACATAAAAAACCGTAAAATAAATGAGGCGTCTTAATAAACCTAAGTGTGCACTGTACCACTCTTAGCACGGGGTATCCTTATTCGAAAGTGGGCAAATTCGATTTATTCATATTGTTACGGATTTCTCGACAAATCGTCCACCTTGTAATTCTCTCTTCAGTTCGACCACCGGATTGTCAAATAAAAGTCGTTTGTCGACGATTCGATTTTGTTCTATCACTCATGATAGTCACAATATGTATGCTCTTTTTTCCGTCGCATTCGGCAATATGATGACTGGAGTGATGTACGATTCCTATTGATTAACACTGGTCCTTGACGCAGCTTCAGCGCCAAAAATTGAATTAAGTTCATCGACGCACTGTTACAGACGCCGAAAGTTCTTTAAAATATGAATATTTTTAGTTACTGTAAACAACACAAGCGCTAGGCTCTTACGTCAAAAAGTTCTGAGAAGCGTTGCCGCCAAAATTGATAGTTTCAATTGATGGCTTTGATGGTTTTTTTGGTAGACAAAAGTTCTAAAATTGCATACTTTCTTGCTTCCTGTTTATACTAACTTACTTGTAAAAATAGTCATGAATGGCAATCATGTACTCAATGTGCCACATTTGAGATCTAACTGTAATTGAAAGTATTGAAATAAGATGGAAAGTGCCAGGAATTGATATTAGCCATATCAAATGAAAAAGAAACTACTTTAGTACTACTTTTCTTAGTATATCGATAAAATACATAAAGCCTCCGCAATAAGTGAACAAAATGATATTGAATGCAGGTAAATGAAAGCTTAAATTTTTTGTAGTGATGAACGCTCGCCTGACCTGTAAAAAGCATTTTAGGGAGCGGTTAAAAGAAAAGGAAGGCTTGAAGAAATGGAGGAGTGTGCAAAATCAATTTTTGATCATTTTGCAATTTTGTTCTTTCAACTGCTGATTTCTCTCTTTAATATTTAAGACTGGCAATATCGCCAAAATTTAGTTTTTTTTGCCTATTGTATCCAATGAAATTATATTTTATTAAGATATCTTACAAATGAATGCTGTATAAAGTGAAGTACAGTTTAAAAGCTATGTTATTTTCTTAGCGCTAATTCTTACGTACTCATAATAATTTGGAAAGTAATTTTCTAATGTTTAGCAATTGATTCTAAATAAGTAGTTTTCATGCCATCCATTGCTAGCTAGCGATTTTCGAAATACATTTCCATAAAACTGTCGCTTAGTGTAATTGTTGAATGTGCTTCCACATGACATTCGCAAATACATACATATATGTATGTCAACCAGTTTAACGAGTAGAATGGATGAAAATATTAAAAAATTACAGAACTATATTATTTGTCCGGAATTACCAATAAATAATCCTTTACCGGACACCATTCCGCGACGTTACAATGAAACACGCTTGCTACATTTACCAAAAGGTTCTGCCAGCACCAAATTAGTGCCACGTCGCGACTATATCACTGGTGCGATAATTGAATTTGATGAGATAGATTTGGAAGATGTCGGTGCCAACGCAAGCAATTCCACCTCAATGCGTCGAGAACCTGGACTGTTGGAAGAGTCCATTCGAGGTTCATCGATGAATTTTCCATTCTGGCCGGGTGGATTTGATGAACCACCTGGAGAAATAAAAAAGCTAGGTGTTGAATTCGATTTTGGATTAGAACTGCTGACAGTGCCACCTGGTTTCCCCAAAGGCTATATATTCGAAGAAAATAGAATACAGTCAAATTCAGATGTTGCAAATTTAAGAAATAGTGAAAATATCAATCTTTTAGAAAATTTAGAAAAGGACATGGATGTACAGGAATGGTTGAAGTTGACTGAAGAACCAACGGAAGTACATAGCGCAGATACATTCAACTATTCAACAGAATTTAAAGATGTAGAAGAGCATATTATGGGACCAGACCTTAAACCAGTTTTGGAAATTTCAAATACAAACTCGAAATCCACTTTTAGAAGCGAATGGGCGGAAATGGTTGACATATCACATCCTATTACGGACTTCAAAAAGAAAATTCCATGTCCCGCAATGACTTACCCCTTTGAGTTAGATGTGTTCCAAAAGCAAGCTATTCTTAAATTAGAAGAACGACAGTATGTGTTTGTAGCAGCACACACATCCGCTGGTAAAACAGTTGTAGCGGAATATGCAATAGCATTATCGCAGCGCGATTTAACTCGTACAATTTACACCTCTCCAATAAAAGCATTGTCCAATCAAAAATATAGAGACTTTAAAAAAACGTTTAAGGACGTTGGATTAATTACGGGTGACCTGCAGATTGATCCCACGGCTTCTTGTCTTATTATGACTACTGAGATTCTTCGGTCCATGCTTTATTGTGGCAGTGAAATAACCAGAGATCTCGAATATGTGATTTTCGATGAAGTGCATTATATAAACAACCCAGAGCGTGGGCATGTATGGGAAGAGGTGATAATATTACTTCCAGATCATGTTAATATAATAATGCTAAGCGCTACGGTACCCAATACAATGGAATTAGCGGACTGGGTTGGCAGTACCAAGAAAAGGAAAGTGTTTGTAATAAGTACGCTTAAACGGCCTGTTCCTCTAAAGCATTATATATATACTGGATGTGGTGGTAAAAGCAAAGATGATATATTCCTACTGGTCGACGGGAACGGTAAATTTATGCAAGAAAATTATGTAAAGGCGGTAGAACGCAAAAAAGATATGCAGGCCAAATCAAAAGGGGGACAAAGTATGCGGCCGCCAAAAAATTTCGTTAGCGCTAAACAGGATCAGAACATGTGGATTGGGCTAATAGACTTTTTGAAGCGTAATAACAAAATGCCTGTAGTAGCATTCACATTATCGCGTAATCGCTGCGATATTAATTTGCAGGTACTATAATTCATCTAACATATTTCCTATATTTTTGAAAATTGCACATGTTATTTACTTCTAGGCATTACAATCAGTTGACTTAAATACTGCACGTGAAAAGGGTTCCGTACAGAAATTTTTCCAACAATGCTTACAGAAACTAAAGCCACCAGATCGCCAACTACCACAAGTTCTATCCATGAAGGATTCATTGGAACGCGGAATCGGTGTGCATCATAGTGGTATATTACCCATACTGAAGGAAATCGTTGAAATGCTTTTCCAATCGGGTTTAGTTAAACTACTGTTCGCTACGGAAACATTTGCTATGGGTGTTAACATGCCAGCGCGTACTGTGATCTTTGACTCACATCGTAAATATGACGGACTTGAAGTGCGTAATCTAAAACCTGGTGAATATATTCAAATGGCTGGACGTGCCGGACGACGTGGTCATGATGAAAATGGTACTGTTATACTATTGTGTAAATCTCAAGTCCCGCCTTCGATGGATCTACGCTCCATGATACTTGGACAACCAGAAAAATTGCAGTCACAATTCATATTACGATATGCTGTAATTCTTACTTGTTTACGCATTGAGAGCATTAAAGTTGAGGACATAATACAGTTCAGTTTCAAAGAATTTAATCAAAAACTGCAATTACCAATGCAGCAAAAGCAACTGGAAGTTGCGATTGATAAATTCTCTCAACTACCCGAACTGGGAGAACAACTACAGCCTCTATGTCGCTTTTATGATCTCGCCCAAGAATATATTATTGAAAAACAGCGTATCATGGTAAGATTCTCTAAGATATTCTTCATTACTGTTGTTAACATTACCTTTTTCTATAGAAATATTTACTATCTCAACCTAAAATAGCGAAAGAGCTGAAGGTTGGCCGTATACTTGTGGTTACCCAAGGCAGACACTACAACAAATTGGGTATATTACTTGCCATAAAGTCTACCCCAGGAAAAGATACTGTCTACAGATTATTGGTGCTTGACCACCAATTCTCTTCAAGTGATTCAAAGGTATACTGCACATTTTCCTACAGATTATCACACTGTTACGACACTTTCTTTAAAGGATAATAACTTTCATCGAGGAGAAATGTACTACAAAATAGTGTCGCTGACCCCACAGAACAAGTTATTTCAGCCCGAAGGCATTGGTGGCCATTGTGTAATTGATGCAAAAGCCGCTGATATAGTTGAAATTACAAAATGCACAATTAAAGTTGATGGAGACATTATAATTCGCAATTGGGAACAACGGCAAATCGAACGTTTTAAGGACTCCCCACCGGGCGCAACTGTCGTTAAGGCGGTGAGTGAATTACAACAACTTAATCAAAACTACATTGACAACACCGATGCGGTTAAGTGTATTAACCTCTCCAAAGATGTTAATATAAGTGAAGAAAATGAGTTGGTTCAAATTCGCTATACAGAACATTTGTGGAAACAGCTACACACATTGCTACCCCATACAAATATTGCTGGGTTTGAACAGGAATTCGCTACAGTTTACGAGCGTAAAGTGTTGGAACGACGTATTGAGGAATTGAAATTTAAGAATTCTACTAAAAACCTCTCACTTTATCCAGATTATTGCAACAAATTGGAAGTATTACGCGCACTAAAATACATTGATGACTTGGACGAGGGTGAGTAGTATTATACTATTAAATATGCTTCTACACAAAAATATAAATAGTTAAATTATATTAATGTATTTATTGTTGTAGTCACGCTGAAAGGAAAAGTTGCTTGTGAAATGGGACAGAACGAGCTGTTAATAACAGAACTAATACTATGTAACATGTTCAATGATCTTGAACCGGCTGAAATCGCCGCATTACTCTCGAGTTTAGTATTTCAAGGAAAAATCCAAGGGGAGCCGGTGATTCCAGAAAAGTTAAAAAAAGTAGAGTAGTTACTATTAAATTGATATATTCTCCTACAATTGAAATATTTTTTATGTAGTGCGTTAAAGAGTTCGAAGAAATCAACGACACTATTTTAGCCGAAGAACTACGAAATAAGACAATTATAGAATCCGAAAATCGGCTGAACTTTGGATTGCTCGAAGTAGTGTACGAATGGGCACGCAACAAGGTGATTAATTTTAATATCATGTCTATATGTATGCAACCTATAACTTTTAAATTTCTATAATTGCTATTGCCTTTCGATCAATACTAATATCTAGTTATTTAGTTAGTTTATAACCACGAAATTTCCAAAATTTTTTAATTTTTAATTATAACTTCTATTAGCCGTTTGCCGAAATAATGAAGTTAACTGAAGTTCAAGAAGGCATAATTGTGCGATGTATACAGCAATTGGATGAAACCCTACGTGATGTCAAAACTGCAGCCATACGAATAGGTAATCCCGTCTTGCAAAGCAAAATGGAAGAAGCATCAACTGCCATTAAAAGAGACATAGTGTTTACTGCCAGTTTGTATACAGCATTGTGATTCCCAACGGAAAGTGAGCTGTTCGGGTTATATCATCGTTGATAACTAACTAACTAATAATAAAAAACAAACTCATATTTTATAAATAATTTGTTGCTCTAAAATATATCCATTTGGCTGTATTTTACAAAATGTAATAATGTCAATTTTATTATTTTTAGTTACATATGTATGTATAATGAGCGGCAACTAAATGACAACTTAACCGAACTCCGAACACTTATTTCTCATTTAAAGGCATGTTATATTTAACATATTTTCAGCCTTCGCACATGGAATCCGTGTTATTTGATTTATGAACTTAATTTGAAGTATAAAAAATAATGATATAAAGTTTGTTGCTATAGATATGCATTTGCATACGCGCTTATCGTGATTCAGGCTTAAACTTGGGAGGAACAATCATTCCATGCATACGCTTTTGTTTTTTTGACTTCTTAGATTTGCTGGCACCGGACTGAAAATCATGCCAACTATTTACACGACTTTGGCGCGACTCTTCAAAGTTCTTCTGCCATTCTAAATCAGCTTTTCTTTTTTCTTCCTCCTCAATTTCGGTTTCGCGTTTACGTTTGCGCTCTTCTTGATCTCGTTGATCTAATTGTTGCCGACGCCGTTCCATATCAGCAAACAATTTCATAACCATCACATATATGGCATGTTTATATTTATCAGGGTCATCTTCAGGGATGTTTTCAAAACCTTTACTCTCCTTTCGAAGCTTCTTTCTTTTCTCTGCAATCTGCAATTCCGAAATATTTTTAAATACAATTTTTTACACAAAATATATATATTCTAACCATGTGATCCGTTCTTTCTTTCGCTTCCTCGTAAACATCGAGACATTTTTTTCGCGTGACATCATTTTCCAGTGTCTTCCAAGCTCGATTTATAATCTCAAAAGCAGTCTGGGCACGATCTTTATTATCCTGATTCTTATCCGGATGTACCAGTATGGAGAGTGTGCGGTAACGTTTCTTTATTTCTTCAACAGTAGCACTAGGCTCTATCTGTAGTACCTCGAATGGATTGAGATTGAAATATGTTGAACCTGGACGAAGTAAACGATCAATTTGTTGAGAAGAGGTTAGAACAGAATCGCGTTTTTCTATTTCTTTAACCTGCGGAAATGTCCAAAATATTATTAATTTTATGTTAATCCCTGATTACAAATGTATATGATATTCTATGAAGTCCTCCAACTTTCATTACTGTTTTCCTCTCAAGCTTTATTATTCTTGAATTATTTGTTTACATATGTTAGAATATGAAACAATAACAGTGAATATCCAACAATCCTGTTTGTTGTCAACCTTGTCCCTGCTACTATGTTTCAAGAGCGCATGTAGCATAGGTATTCAGCTGCCGCTTTTTACAAGCATATACTTACCTCCGTATAGAAAGAGTCAAATGAAGTATCCTTTGATGTGGTGGGGCGTTCATTAAAAGACATTTTTATTTATACAATTATGTATCACAAAATATTAAGGACGCATTTACTGACGATCTATTTTTAAATCCTTTTGTTATTATATTTCAAAGAAGTAAGCACTTGCATACAATTAATTTTACAGTATAAAATTTATTTACCACAAAATCCGTACACCAAATGTCATAATAACGCAGGGTGAGGACGAAGTTTAAAAACCTTTTAAAATTGATACAGCTAACCAAACTTCAATATATTAAAAGAATTAGTGCAGAAAAATGAGACATATACACCCTGCAACTCATAGGGTCCTTGTGTAAGAAAGAGAGTAACTATCCTACGTAAACATGAGTTTCTATTAGAATTGTCAACTGGGCCTTTAGAAACTATTCAAAATCTTAGCAACAATCTCTAGTAGCGTTTTTGGGTAACTAACAGGTGATTCACCGATAGATAACTTGAAGAGTATGTTTATAAAATTTTATTTATTATTATCCAGGAACAAAACAATTGATTGCCACAAGATATGTTTTGAAAAAAAGTTCTGCTCATCGTTGTTGTTGTTGAAGAAGCAGAGGTGACATTGCTTGGCCGGATAAAAAATCCGTGTCCGTACCAATTACATAAACCCGACTGTCGAAGAAAAGTTTGCGCTTATATTTTCATGAACGTTGGTATTTCATAAAAAATGTGATAAAATGGTGCCAACATTTATAGTTAAACCTTACTGTTCGAGTTCAACAGAATTTTTTTTCACAAATTACATCCAAATCTTCCTTTTCTGACGTCATAGTTGTTATTATGTCGGATGTTGTCTCTGTCATTATTGAATATGGTTTAATTGGCAACTATCGAAACTGACATTTTCTTCAAGTCTTTTTCATACATATTTCGTAACACTGCATTGATTAAATTCTTAAAATGCTAAAATTCATTTCACGTGGATGTATTCCTTCGTTAACATCAAGGGTTTCAAAATTTCAATGCGAAAATCATCACTCAAAACTTTCAAAATTGTCTGTAAATATGGAGAACGTTCCAAGATTGTTAGCTGACAAATCTTCAATTGTATGGATGGACCTCGAGATGACTGGATTAAACTCGATTTCTGACAAAATAATCGAAGTAGCTTGTTTGATTACCGACAAGGATTTAAAAGTTTTAACAGAGGGTTTGTGCTTTGCTATTAAACATCCCAAAGAAGTTTTCGAGCAAATGAACGAGTGGTGCGTGAAGCAGCATAACGAATCCGGTTTAGTTAAAAAGTGCTTGGAATCAAATATCACACCAGAGCGTGCGGAAAAGATACTTTTGGATTACCTACAGAAACATGTTCCTGAGGGTAAATGTCCATTAGCTGGTAATTCTATTTATATGGACCGGCTATTTCTACGTCACCACATGCCATCCGTTGATAATTACTTGCATTACCGTGTTATCGATATCTCAAGTATAAAGGAATTGTGCCGTCGATGGAGATCCGACTTAATAAAATCGGCTCCCGAAAAACGTCTACTGCATCGAAGCTTAGAAGACTTACAAGATAGCATTGAAGAATTAAAATATTACCGAGAAAATTTTTTTAAAACTGTATAGTCATAGTTCTTACAATCTCCAATATTTTTAAGTTAGCTTTGTATTAAGCGTAATCATGGGTATCAATAAAAAATCATACACACATTGTGAAAACTGTATTAGAAATGTTTGGCTATGTCAAGCTGAACTTAAAAATTAGAATCGAAATAATAAATAAATTTTATTTTATTTATTTATTTATTTATTTATTTAAAAGAGAAATAATTATAAATAATTGTTCCACTTATAGATATAAAGCACTGGCTGCCAGGGCCTTTAGCTAAATAAATAAATTAATGAATGGAAACATATTGCTTATTGGGTAAATGTTTGTATTAGCCATTTCTTTATGTCTTCACAATCAATAGTTGTTATCACGATAACCAACTGCTTATGGTTATCTAGACATTTCGGATTTTTTTTTAAACAGTTGTTGGCAATAAACTTAATTTGGAAGTTTCAACATTAATTCATAATTATAAATTAATTATTAAAATTTAGACTGTAGAGTTTCCGTCGGCGTTGATGTTGATATACGAGGAAACTAAGAAATAGTAGGTATGTCCTTAACATATACATACGTATAGATAATTTTTTATTGTAATTGTTATAATATCGTCGTTTAAGATAAAAAAAATAATAAGTAATTTTTCTTCAAAAAGTTTTTTTGCCGTTGAAATCGGGCATTTCATTTTCTGATTTTCTCATTAAGAGTTAGCTAAAAATTCTTGAAAATTACAACACCACATTATTAATGAATGAGCCAAGTTGCTAACTGTGCTTCCAAATATATTGCCATTGATAGTAGTTTTATCAAACAATAAATCTTTAGCGTTGGTTGGCAATAATTGTTGGGAATGTTCATAAATTTTCAAACGGATAAATTGAAATGAGGAGTTGGCTACCCTAAGCGAGAAACAAATTTGCAAATATATTCTACGAATAAAATATATACTACAATAAAATGGAGCGAATGGACGTTGATTCGGAAGCTAATTTAAATCTTGCACCATCATGCAGCCATCATCCAAAATGTAGAGTTCTAGCATCAAATACGAGCATAATGGCAGGTCCGGGAACAACACCATCTGTCACCGCCTCTCTCCATCCATTGGTAATATTGAATATTTCCGAGCACTGGACCCGTATTCGTGCACAAGCGGGTGAAACTTGTCAAGTATTTGGTGCTTTGATAGGGAAACAAAAAGGTCGCAATATAGAAGTGATGAATTCCTTTGAATTAAGAGTGGACAGGGTGGGGGCAGACGTAGTCATCAACCGAGAATACTACCAAACAAAGGAGCAACAGTTCAAGCAGGTATATGTTAATAATGGCAAATCAGCAAAGATTTTTTCAAAAATAGTTATTTATTAGGTTTTCAGTGATCTAGATTTTATTGGTTGGTATACTACAGATGAAGCTCCCACACTCCTTGACATTCAAATTCAAAAGCAAATGGCAGAGATAAATGAATGTCCCATCTTACTGCAATTGAACCCATTGTCACGTAGTGTTGACCAACTTCCGTTAAAGTTATATGAATCCACTATCGAATTGGTAGGGGGAGAAGCTACAATGTTGTTTGTTCCACTAACTTACACATTGGCTACAGAAGAAGCTGAGCGAATCGGTATTGATCATGTGGCTCGTATGTCTACTAATGAAACTGGAGAAAAATCTGTAGTAGCAGAACACTTAGTGGCTCAAGATAGCGCTATTAAAATGTTAAATAAACGAATACAAATAGTTTTAAAATATATTAAAGATGTTGAAAGTGGCAAAGTGGCAGCAAATCAGGAAATTTTGCGCGATGCATATGCCTTAAGTCATCGATTACCTGTTATGAAAGGTCATGCTTTCCAGGAAGAACTATACACTCAATGCAACGATGTCGCCCTTATTAGCTATTTGGGCGCAATGACCAAAGGCTGCAACGATATGAACCATTTTGTCAACAAGTTTAATGTACTTTATGATCGCCAAGGATCTGGAAGACGAGCTCGTGGTTTATATTTTTAAATTAATCCGAGTATTTTGTGCTGTAAAATAAATTATCTTCATATATGAAACAAATATTCGATGCTTTTATAGGAAAATCATTATTATTTGTTCAATTACATTATACAGAGGAGATAGAAGGCACTCCTCTATTCAAACAGTGCTTTCAATACGTTTAGGCTTACATAAATTAATTTAAACAAACACAAAACATTGTTCATCGTAAAATACGACACATAATTATAAAAAACAACTAAGTGAAATGCCATTTAATAGCATTCAATGAATTGACTTTCTTATATTTAATTACATTTAAAAGGATCTGCTTTTGATTATTTTTACACACGGATAGTGGTGGTACAAAAAAGATTTTTAATTTGAAAATATATAATCACAATGCTGTACTTTAGGTAAACAAATTTAACTTCCAAAAATCTTCTATGTACCAAAATATTTTCTCAGTGATTATAGTCCTCCAACTTCAATGTGGTATATTGCTGCAAAAATTCCACTTCGAGTGGGTGCATTTCCTTCGCAGGTATCACTAATGAATGCAAAGGACCACCGAGATCAGTTTGACTCATTTCGCGTAATGTATTTACAATTATAGATTGACTATCATGACCAACTCGAGCGAGTCCAACGCAGAGCGACAATTCATTTAAAATCGTGTTACGTTCCAGTGCATCTTTTTTTTCTACAATCGTCATTAACTGTTGTGTAGCTTCAGCCACAGTCATAAAACGTGGTGGTTGGTATTCCTTTCGCCGACGCATTAACGATTCTTGGGTTGGCTCTTTAACCTTGATGTCCAGCAAACATAGTGTATGCATATTATGCAGCCTATTTAATTTAATTTTGTCATAAAAGCTATCTGGTTTCCATGTTTCATCCCAGTATGGTATCGACACTGTCTCACCAAATTTATAAAGTTGGAGACCGCAGCATCCTATAGCGTTCATAATGGATGCGTTATGTACGACCTTGTATTGTATTTTTTTTTCTTTGGCTCTGAGTATAAAATCAGTATGTGTAGTTGCACCAAATGGGTCACCAACTACTAATAATGCCACGTCTTCCTCACCAGCACCCGATAATATCTCATCTGCACCTTGTTCTACCAAATCCCGATCGGCTAACAAAAGAGGTCGTCCATAGAAAGCTTCCTATATATGTACAAAATTTCAAATCATTAAGAAAATATACATATATAATTAATTAAACAAATTCACTTACCAGTTCTTCTTGCGGGCACCCAAGTATGGAAGTATACATTTCTAGGTAAACTCGTGCACAGCGCTTTACAATTTCAAGGCCTTTCACTGTAATGTCAGTCGGGTCACCAAGTCCTAATCCGATTAAGTAGAACATGTTGTATCTGCCTCCTTAAATTTAATTCTAACACTATTGTCAACCAATATTCCTAATACAAGGCGGATTAAGCTATAATCACCACAATGTAACCGCAAAAACACTTGAACACCTCATACAACTTTGCACTTTTCCCGCGCTTACAAGTACATGCACTGTAATAGTTATAACAGGCTTGTATATTGTGTATGTCAAATTTTTCGCAATTCAGCCTTGTAAATGTTCTTGGAGTTACAATGCACACTTGTATATAGATTCTGTATCATGCACGTGCTGATATTTCTAAAATGAGAATAAAAAATCTAAACAATTACGCTCAACTTCCACTTGCAGGAAAATCATTTCCCTATTTCGCTCATCGCATGTCACTGTCAGAGTTGCAAGATTTTTAAAGTAACGGTATTCGTTTACCCATTAATTCAATAGACAGGTAGGGGTTACACTACACGATATAAATTGACAAGGCGATAAGACATGTTATGTGCATGAATTCTATAAACTATGTGCAGAATGTACCTGCTGGGAGGGATATTTGTATATTTGTAATAAAACAATTTTTGGAAATGAAGTATTGGACATGGCTTCGCCCTCCAATAGCTTACAGGTGTGATAAATTGAAAAACTATACATATGTTCCAAACTTTCATTGCAAAAATGGATGCAATGGAATTGTAACCACGCCCTCCGATTGTGCTCGATACTACTACAAGGGCAAAAATAAATCGTCATAAACTTAAAATTTCGCGTTAGGGAGGTTTGTATTTAGACCACAATTTGTAAAGATATCAATTTTTTCATTCCAGTCTTAGGGATAGTTTGGAAACAAATGAACAAATGATGTTGCAGTAGTATATCGCCAGTGCTATCAATCACATTGTGTCATACCATATGCTGTTGGAAAGGTAAGAGCTTCATTTAACGAAAAAAACTAAATTTGGGGAAGTTGAAAAAAAGTTACAGCTGTTCAAAAATGAGTAAAAATAATGAAGAAATTCGCTATATTTTGAAATTTTTGTATAAAAAATGGAAGAATGCCACGGAAGCCACCAATGAAGTTTGTGAAGTTTACGGAGACTGTATCAGTTCGTGTAGCACAACGACGGTTCGCTCGCTTCCGTTCTGGAAATGTCGAAATTTCGATTTACATTGATGGAATAATGTCTCTGACGGAAAAATGGCAAGAAGTTGTCGACTAAATTGGTACATATTTGTTTATTTATTTATCATTACAAATATAAGGAAATAAGTTAAAATTGATTATATATATATTTTTGTGTCACAATTTTTTTTTCTTCATCGTTAATTTTAAACTGTATATAGTACTGTGATCAAATTGAAAGGTGAATTTTGTCCCTTTCATTTTCTTCAAAGTAATCCCCTCCCGCTGCAATACACTTATGCCAACGAATTTTCCAGTCATCATAGCACTTGGAAAAATCCTCCGTCGTGATGGCCATCAGCGCCTTCTTCGATTCAGCTTTTATATCCTCAATTGAGTCAAAACGGTTTCCTCGGAGTGGTCATGTGAATTTGCTGAATAGCCAGAAGTTACACGAAGGTAAATCAGGCGAATGCGGTGGTTGCGGAACGATATTAGTTGAAAATGTGGCGAAAAAAAAATTTACCGATTCTGATAACACGCAAAGTATAAATTAAAAATTCACCTTTCAATTTGATCACAGTGGTATGTACTTGGCAATATCTTGATTGATTAATTTGATTTATTAAAAACATTAAACCTTAGCCACCAAAATCCTGTAATAAATGGTTCAAGGTGTCCTTAATATAAATATTATTATACAATCGGTACCAAGACTGAATAACCTGGGGAGCCTATGTTGAGCCTTTTCATGCCGATCAAGAGAAGAACTTCAGAACTTATCGAACCCTATTATTCTCGGGACTAATGTCTTCTTGCTATTGCCTTTAGTCCTTTATACATTTGTTAGTACACGCAATATATTGAATAATATTCATAATAAATTAAATGTAAAATTTAAAATCATTTTAAATTTGTACAAAATATAAAGTTTTATGCTTCGCTCGTCTATTAATTCATAGTCGCACGCTCCTAATATCAATTTTTTTATAGATTTGTCGATTTGGTTGTTAAATATTTGTGATCTTGGATAGGATGTTGATAGACCATGCCTATAATGACCTTGAACATTTTAACTCAACTTCCACAAATTCGACTTAACAATCAGTCATATGCTTAGGATACAAGAAAAAATAATTTCAAGTGGTAACACACCTTTTACCAACATCTCTAAAGACTCGAATATACACTTTTATTATTTATACTCTTGCACCTGTTGCTGCAGATAGTTATATTCACCTAACGGTTGTAGGTATCACCTAAAACAATGAGAGATACAGTTATGTATATATAAATGATCACGATGACAAGAGAAGTTGAAATCCGGGCGCCTGTCTGTCTGTCTGTCCGTGCAAGTTGTAACTTAAGTAAAAATTGAGATATCTCGATAGAACTTGGTTTGCAGGTATCCTAGTACAAAAAAAATTAAGAGTTCGAAAATGGGCGTAATGGGACCTCTGCCACGTCCACAAAACGCCATTAACCGAAAACTTATAAAGTGCCATAATCAAGCAATAAATTAAGATATAAAGCTGTAAATTGGCACAGAGAATCGCAGTAGCAAGGGGTATCTGTGAGCAAAGAATTTTTTAAAAGTGGGCTTGGCCCCGCCTTCTAATAAGTTTAATGTACATACATATGTATATCCTAAACTACTAAAGCTACAACAACCAAATTTGCTCAACGCAAATATTATAAGATTAAGTCCTATCGAAAGTGTGAAAATGGATGAAATCGGATGATAACCCTGATTACTTCCCAGTTAACGTTACGGTTAAAAACTACTAAAAGTGCGATAACTCAATAACTAAATACGCCACAGACAATAATCCGAGATGCTTATACTTATACTCGTAACAGCGTATTTTTATGCCTAATATGGATTGTGTGCGAAAACTTTTTCGAACATCCGGCTGACTTTGTTCCCAATAATTGGTGATTTTATGTGAGGTATCTTAATGAAACACAGGGAATACTTCTTAGTATGTTGTCTGATAAAAGTTAATAGATAAAATCCGGACGATACTACCCCAACTCCCATTTACTTCGTATAAGGTTTAATCTTATGCCGAATATGTCGGTCAGGGTATGAGTTGTAAATAGTATATGAATATATAAAGTTGCTTGGATTCCGATCCTCTGGTTGACATTTTACTCCTTAAGGTATTTTACCTGACTCTGATTCCTGCAAGTTGCAAGAGTATAAAATGTTCGGTTGCACCCGAACTTAGCCCTTCCTTACTTGTTTAAAATTATATCCATTGTCTGTAATGAGCATATTTCAAATAATTCGGCTCTAATTAATTACTTGCGTATTTTTATTCATCCAACTTTATATATACATACATACATACATTTGTATATATGTATAGTATATGCCTGTTAGTATACTTATACATATGTATGCCTATGTGCAATTTTTGTGTTGTTCATGAGACTGGGTTCGGACTGGTGGAAGACGCTGATATTACTCTACTATGCTCAATTGTATAAGCGTAAACGTAAATATGCTCATGTACGAGTATAAATATAAAATATACATATATAAGTACATGTATAATAGATGCAACATGTGTATAACTTTACAAATATACATACATATAACTACCATTACTACCTTTATACGAATGTTGCTGTAATTTCTCTACCTTTACCTTTCGGATCAAAGCTTATTTTTTGTTTTTGTTGTATAATCCTTCTACACTATTTTGCTGCTGACTATATTACTTTAATAAGTCAAATAGTTTTAAGCTATTCCGCCAGCTTCACTTTAACAGTAAACTTGTAAGAAATTAGACGCAGCAATCCTTTAGCAGTCCGCGAAAATCAACTACGTTAAATCAACCATATATACATACATATGTATTAATTTTATTAAGACATAAACATATGTACATATGTAAGTTATATAATGAAGTTAAATTGTGTCATGATGCAGTTTGTGGTGCTGTTAATGCAAAATTGTCCGTCCCAAAACGGCGTATTAGCGCGAAATGTACACACAACTACCGCTATAATTCTGAGTGACATTCGTAATGCTTTCAAAACCATAACAAACAATACAAATCTCATAAATCGTATTATACCCCAGATGTACGAGCCCGTAGCGCTTTCATCCAATATTACTTTTCAATTCAAAATGCCAAACGGCAGTGTAAAGGACGGTTCCTCAATATTGACGATGCGGCGTAGTGACTTAGTTGACCCAGTTTTTCCTAATTTAACAATGGAGTACATGCGCGCGCAATTAAATAAAACCCGGTCCACTTTATTTACAAACGAAAGTCTGGATAATTTGGAGCCAACTAAAGTAAGTGCCGAAAGCAGTGCAAATACTTGGAGTTCACTAGGATTGGATGGTTGGTCTGGCGCTGTTGCTCCAGCGGTTGTTGAGCCAAATATTCAGGAGGCATATCCAAACAGCGATATCCTTTTAGGGTTGGAGAATGGAGGGAAGGACCCCGATGATGAGAACGTATATATTGCACGCGTTAATGATCCTTTCGGTATCTCCGTCAAATGGGCATTTAAGTGAGTTAAGAATAATATCGTGTATTTACATAGGGAGGATGGAGTCATGTGTAGAAGTTCACGCAAGTGAGGAAAGTTCTCTGATCGCCATTCACTTGGGAGTGGCCAGAAACGATTCTTTTACACATGGCTCAAGCAGCTCACTACTTCCGGTCTTTGACCAAGTATCCTCTGGGTAGCCTAAGAACATCCGTTCGAAGGCGAGCTAAAGTGAGAAGGCGAAACATTCCCTACAAGGGTTGTGCGCTGGGTTTGGGACCCGCCACGTAAAAAACACCCCCAGTGAAGAGCTACAACCAGCCTCGGATGAGAGACCCCACTTTTGATGACGACCATGGCAAACGAAATAAGGACTACGAATTGAGGGCATGCACCTGGAATGTCCGGTCCCTTAATTGGGAAGGTGCCGCTGCCCAGCTGGTTGATGTCCTCGTAAAGACAAAGGCTGACATCACCGCCGTCCAAGAAATGCGATGGACGGGACAAGGACAGAGACGAGTAGGTCCTTGTGACATTTACTACAGTGGCCATATAAAGGAGCGCAAGTTTGGTGTAGGATTCGTGGTGGGAGAGGAGACTCCGTCGCCGAGTACTATCATTCACTGCGGTGAATGAACGTCTAACCACAATCCGCATCAAAGCGAGGTTCTTCAACATATCGCTGATTTGCGCCCACGCCCCGACGGAAGAGAAGGACGATGTGACCAAAGATGCCTTCTATGAGCGCTTGGAGCGCGCTTATGAGAGCTGCCCCGCCACGATGTCAAAATCGTGCTTGGCGCTTTAACGCCAGGGTGGGCAAAGAAGGTATATTTGGCACTACGGTCGGTAAATTCAGCCTCCACGACGAAACATCCCCAAATGGGTTGAGGCTGATTGACTTCGCCGGGGCCCGAAATATGGTTATCTGTAGTACTAGATTCCAGCATAAGAAGATTCATCAAGCTACCTGGCTGTCTCCGGATCGAAAAACTACCAACCAGATCGATCATGTTGTGATAGACGGAAGACACGTCTCCAGTGTTTCAGATGTGCGTGCGCTCCGAGGTCCTAACATCGACTCGGACCACTATCTTGTTGCAGCTAAGATTCGCACCCGCCTCTGTGCAGCAAAAAACGCACGCCACCAAACACAAGGAAGGTTCGACGTCGAGAAGCTGCAATCACAACAGACAGCCGAACGATTTTCTACTCGGCTTGCACTCCTGCTCTCTGAGAGCACTCGTCAACAACTCGGTATAAGGGAACTGTGGGACGGCATTTCAAACTCCTTACGTACAGCTGCATCCGAAACCATTGGTTTCCGGAAAGTGCAAAAGAACAGCTGGTACGACGAGGAGTGCCGTGTCGCAGCGGAGAGAAAACAGGCTGCCTACCTCGCAACGTTACGATCGACCACTACACGTGCGGGATGGGATAGATACCGAGAGTTGAAGAGGGAAGCGAGACGCATTTGTAGACAGAAGAAGAAAGAGGCTGAAATGCGTGAGTACGAAGAGCTTGATAAGCTGGCCGACAGGGGTAATGCTCGAAAATTCTACGAAAAAATGCGTCGGCTTACGGAAGGTTTCAAGACCGGAGCGTATTCCTGTAGAACCCCAAAAGGTGATCTAGTCACTGATGCCCAGAGCATACTTAAATTATGGAGGAACACTTCTCCAGCCTGCTGAATGGCAGTGAACGCACAACACCAGGAGAAGGAGAACCCGATTCCCAATCGATGACGATGGAGCAGACGTTCCATTACCCGACCATGAAGAAGTTCGAATAGCAATTGCCCGCCTGAAGAACAACAAAGCGGCAGGGGCCGACGGATTGCCGGCCGAGCTATTCAAACACGGCGGCGAAAAGAACTGATAAGGTGCATGCATCAGCTTCTTTGTAAAATATGGTCGGACGAAAAGCATGCCCAACGATTGGAATTTAAGTGTGCTATGCCCAATCCATAAAAAAGGAGACCCCACAATCTGCGCCAACTACCGTGGATTAGCCTCCTCAACATCGCATATAAGGTTCTATCGAGCGTATTGTGTGAAAGATTAAAGCCCACCGTCAACAAACTGATTGGACCTTATCAGTGTGGCTTCAGACCTGGCAAATCAACAACCGACCAGATATTCACCATGCGCCAAATCTTGGAAAAAGACCCGTGAAAGGAGAATCGACACACACCACCTCTTCGTCGATTTCAAAGCTGCTTTCGACAGCACGAAAAGGAACTGCCTTTATGCCGCGATGTCTGAATTTGGTATCCCCGCAAAACTAATACGGCTTTGTAAACTGACGTTGAGTAACACCAAAAGCTCCGTCAGGATCGGGAAGGACCTCTCCGAGCCGTTCGATGCCAAACGAGGTTTCAGACAAGGCGATTCCCTATCGTGCGACTTTTTCAACCTGCTTTTGGAGAAAATAGTTCGAGCCGCAGAACTAAATAGAGAAGGTACCATCTTCTATAAGAGTGTACAGCTGTTGGCGTATGCCGATGATATTGATATCATCGGCCTCAACACCCGCGCCGTTAGTTCTGCTTTCTCCAGGCTGGAGAAGGAAGCACAGAAAATGGGTCTGGCAGTGAACGAGGGCAAGACGAAATATCTCCTGTCATCAAACAAACAGTCGTCGCATTCGCGACTAGGCTCTCACGTCACTGTTGACAGTCATAACTTTGAAGTCGTAGATAATTTCGTCTATCTTGGAACCAGCATAAACACCACCCACAATGTCAGCCTAGAAATAAAACGCAGGATAACTCTTGCCAACAGGTGCTACTTCGGACTGAGTAGGCAATTGAGAAGCAAAGTCCTCTCTCGACAAACAAAAACCAAACTGTATAAGTCACTCATAATTCCCGTCCTGCTGTATGGTGCAGAGTCTTGGACGATGTCAACAACGGATGAGTCGACGTTGCGAGTTTTCGAGAGAAAAGTTCTGCGAAAGATTTATGGTCCTTTGCGCGTTAGCCACGGCGAATACCGCATTCGATGGAACGATGAGCTGTACGAGATATACGACGACATCGACATAGTTCAGCGAATTAAAAGACAGCGGCTACGCTGGCTAGGTCATGTTGTCCGGATGGACGAAAACACTCCAGCTCTGAAAATATTCGACGCAGTACCCGCCGGGAAGCAGAGGAAGAGGAAGACCTCCACTCCGTTGGAAGGACCAAGTGGAGAAGGACCTGGCTTCGCTTGGAATATCCAATTGGCGCCACGTAGCGCAAAAGAAGAAACGACTGGCGCGCTGTTGTTAACTCGGCTATAATCGCTTAAGCGGTTTCTACGCCAATTAAGAAGAAGAAGAAGAAGATTTACATATAGACGGGTTGCTTTACAGAGAGCCAAAAAAAATCGGAAAAATTATCACTTATGCGGAAATGTTCTACGGATCATTCCGAAAACCTTTCCAAAAATACTAAGTGTCTAAAAACGATTTCGATCCAGTGATTTTTAATCAACATATTATTGATTTATCTAATATCGTTGTTAATTTGTTGCACGCAACTGTACAGAGCTACCATTTAAACTGACCACCCAAAATCAACTTCTTGTAGAACTTTTTATTTTTGATTTTTATGATAGCTTAGGTGCAACTGAAATTAAGTTTCCCTTGTTTTGGTTGGAATTCTCGAGTAACTATTTAGCCTGGCTGCGTCCGATAATTTAAACAATGATAATTAAAGTTGAGATACCGTTACTAAACTGAATGTATGTATGTAATAATCTGTTGCTATCAAAGTAGATTTGTATTGTACTCAAACCCAAATGAAATCACCTCATTAATGATGGCCCTTCAATTATACATAATTCAAATTAAAATATCAAATTATATTTAAAATAAAAAAATTACTTGTACACTGCTTATAAATACATATATTTTTTTAATTTCTACAGAAATTTAACCGGTCGGACAAAACGCGACGTGCTTACATTATACTCCATCATTCAATGTGCCACCGGTTGTAAGCCACTCGTATATAAAGGATACGGTTGTTACTGTGGATTTTCAGGTTCTGGTGTTCCTGTTGATGGCATAGATAACTGCTGCAGGATCCACGACATATGTTACGAAAACAGTAATTGTATATCCTATTTAGAATATTTTGTACCCTACATTTGGAAGTGCTATCGACGAAAACCATTATGCGCTTTAGACCATGGAGAATTTGGAGGCCCAAGATCATGTGCAGCGCGACTGTGTAAATGTGATATTCAATTGTCTCATTGTTTACGACGATTTACCTGTCCCAGACGTAAAGCGGTATGCTTCAGCTCGAAAGCTAGGCGTTTTCAAAATTTATTACTTTCATTTTAGATTTATAATATAATACATTCACAAAGCGTGTTTTCAATATTTCATTTAACAGTCCTTAAAACTTATATAAATCAATTCCTGGTATTCTGGTACTGAAAAAAGGCAGCATTGAACGGTGCTGAACAACAAGAGCTATGGATTGAATTTTCGTTCCGTCTTTAGTACTAAAAAAAAAACTTTGACACAAAAAGTTATACTGAAAAAAATAAGTAAATATTAAAATTATTATATTTTTCAAAATACATATTTCCAACAGGATTAAACAAAGAAATAAAAATTAAACACATGACAAGATTTGTCGTACAAACTCTGTTAAATTATTGATAATTTTTTATATAAATTTGTGTGAAATAATGCTCATAGAAATGTGTTGATTTGTTGCTATTTAGTTCATTAGTATAATATTATTAGGAGATGCGTTGACTTTTTCTAGATCCACTTCGAGATTTTGAGCCTGTTCCACTTATATTTAATACTTTGCTTCCGTCTTTATTATCTTTTACTGGTATATTGTTATCGGTGATATTTGTATTTGCAACAAACTCACGTATAGCTTGGCATTCCAGCATAAAAGCATTAGCTGCATTGAACCCGCTGGTATCCTGCTTAAATAATATCAATCCATTTTGACACATTAGCATAATATCGCGTTGCAATTCGGTAACATTACGTATGGTACCGGATTCAATGCATTTTCTAATAGAAACCATATCTAATGGTCGCAAGCAAATTTCATTGAATTGGACATCTTCATTAAAGGAGCGCTGCAGAATATTTGCATTTTTACTGTATTGCAGTGCGTGAAAAATACTTAATAACGACTTTTTCGAAACGCGTGATTCGGAATCTTCTCGCTCGCGATCACTTGAGGCCGGTGAATTTGGTACGCTGTCGTTAACAGGTGTAGATGAGTATCGCCTCCGAAGTCTTTGGTTATTCAAGTTTTCTAAAGTCGATGCGCTAGCGTTATTGTTCATCGGATGAACATCACCATCGATCATAGGACTTTCGGAGCGATCACGATCACGTAATTTTCGTAGCATTGGAGGTCGCGCTAAAGTAACGGAGGACGATGAAGATGAAGAAAATTGTGTTGTAGATTCGTCGTCTGTTTTACTGTGTTGGTCTTGGCGATTTTGTTCAATTAAACTTCTACGGGCTTGGGCAGTTTCTCTCTGTTTAATTGAAGTATTTCCTAAGTTATCATCTTTGCGATTAACAAAACTAATGTCTGTGGTAGAAGATTCCTCATCGGTATAAGCTATAGATATGGTCGGGGGTATAGGCACAGCCCCTTTTTGGCCAATACGGGAATTGTTAATTGCCATTTCGGTCAATTCCTCCTCATGTTCCGTCGAATCTTTCGTTCCTTCTGAAATACATAAAATATTTTTATTTAAAGACAAGTATATAATTTGAAAAATGTTCCTATTTATTGTATATTACCTAGTGTCCCTACATCGTTTTCTAAATCTTTTTTAATTTTTTCTGCTTCTTCATCTACATTGGATTTTTCAACGTTTTGTTTTTCTTTTTGACCGTTAGAATCATCATCATCGGTTGGAATGACTATCACATCAGAATATTCACTTGCTGCGGCTGATTTTTCATCGTCATTGAAGTTTTTTGTATCCTCACCCTCATTTTCCCCCACCAAATCGGCCAACTGTTTTTCTAACTTATCGTGTTCTTTATTATCTTCTTCGAAAGTCGTCTGCAAAATTTTGAATTCTTGGCAGTCTGACTTTTTGCTGGACTCAATTCCATCATCTTTATATGAATTATTTATTTCCAAACCCATCTTATCTTTGGAAACAACTTTTTCGTGTACTGCTCTTTGTTCTAGGGTGGCAACAGCAGCTAATGGAATGTTGTCATTTGAGTCATCACTTGATGTGGTTTCCATTTTCCGTTGATTACTTACTATAGTGGGATTGATTTCCTCGACCTGGCTTATTATCACTTCGTTGGAGGATATCTTGTCATCAAGAGGTTTTATATCATTATTTTTTCTCTCACTCTCTAAAACATTTTCTGCCACATTCCTTAGTTTTGACACTGGTGTATCATCTTTATTCTGAAAATCTTCATCGTTCCTCATATCATTAGGCGAATCAGCCTCCATGTCTTTGAGAAAATCGACTTCTTCACCATCTATAACTGCAGATACATCTATATCCAATTCATCAATGTTCCCAATGTTTTTGAAAACCTCAAGCAACTGTTGTTCCTCGTTAGGATCGGTTTCATCAGAATCATTTCCATTGTTCCTAGGATCACTCAAATGAGTGGTAAGATCTTCGTCAAGTTCCATAGGGACTTCATCATTGTTAGAATCAGATACTTGATTTTGAACTGCATTTATTTGAGACTTATCAGCTCCATTCAGTCCGGCTTGGAGGGTTTCCGCATTTCGAGTTTCGGCATTAGTTACCGTAATGTCTAGTGCTTTATTCCTTTCTAACAACATAGAAAGTGTGGGAGCAGCCTGTGAAGGTCTCAATAAATTTTGCCCAGTGATACTTGTTACGGGTACTGACGACATAGATGGCGGACCACTAATCGGACTTGATAACAATTGTGCAGCCTTTTGTGGGGGTATACTTGATTTTAAAGTAATAGCAGGCTGGTTTTTATTCGGTATGGACCCACAAGTTAAGAGCGTAGTGATAGTGGGCGCAGATGAACGAGTGGAGTTATTCGCTGCAGTAGTTGAGGTGTTTGTGGACATAGATGTAGGCGAACTGGTTCCAGGTGTAGGTGATTTTAACAAAGATGATAATAATGGTGAAATACCAGATTGTGTTGGCTGTTGTTTTTGTTTCGTTTGATTGAAAATTGTAGATATTTGTTCTGGGTTCGATGCACCGGTTATGTCTTCTACATCCATATCCACTGAAGTAGTATCAGTCGTGCGATGTGCTGGTAAAATATTTTGTGTTCCTACCGGGGATAACTTATTCCAACTGCATTGCGTTTCCGGTTTCTGTTGTTCTCTTTCACGTATTTGATTTTCAATTTTCATTTCTTCTACGCGCTCCTGCTCTTGCTGGATTTCAATATCGCACCACATCTCTCGTAATTGCTCTTCATTGAAAAATCCTGACTGCAATGCTTTAAGTTCTCTATAGATTTCAGCGAATTCCTCTTGTTCCTTCTGAATTTCCGCCTTTAACTCATGTTGTCGGTCTTCATTTAACCGATGAAGAATAAGTTCCGCTGAAGAACTTTCAGCAGAGGGACTTGAGCTTTCATACGATAGTTTTTTACATTTCGGCGTTTCTATTTTCTCTAGCAGAAAACCATATTGTGCAGCACAGTTTTTTTGAGAGAACCAGTCACTAGGACGGATGACCGTCCCATCTCCACAAACATGTTTAAGGCTACGACTAACTGACATCCAGTTCTGATCACCATTGCATGATACCGCAGATGCTAAGCATAGTTGTTCTCTTGTTGTCCATTTGTCTAAAGACATACGATTCAACATCGAACATTCTGGTATTGTGGAGGCCATGCAGTATTACTTTTAATCAGTTTAGCAAAATTTAATTAATTCTTTTTATGCACAACTTTATAAATATCACAAATTGTAGCACTTTTCTTCTTCTTTTAAGAATAATCATTGACAGCAGATGACGTTCCATTATTCATGGCACTATTATTATCGCAAATATCGATAGCAGTTGAAATGTAAAATTCGATAAGCTCCATTGAGAGCGTTGACAACTATAATGGAACATTGACATAAAACTTTCTTCGCTTTGCTTGACAATTCATTTTTTAAAAACAAAGCTAAAAAAGCAGACGATATGTCAGAATGAAGATTCCGTGTTACACATAATGAAAATGGCGACTGTTTCTTGTTACAAAAGTTAACATCGAAGTTTCCTGTGAAAGCAAAACGTAGCAAAAGTTCTGTAAGAATTAGTCATTCAGCCATAATTTTTTCTTGTTTTTACGTACACTAGCGCATAACAGTAAAAACATGATTCAATTATATAAGGTTGCGTCCATAGTGCGGAAACAGCAAATTTTCAAAACTGTTTGAATCCATAATGGCAAAATCAAGTGTTTTCTTTTGTGTTGTTTTGATTTTATAATTCAAATGTAAATTTTTCTAAGATTTCAACTACAGCTCTTGGTATTCGACTAACCGGATAGGGAATCCGAATAATAATATTCGATTCGCAGTATCCGGATAGTCGTAATAATAAGTCATCCACTATTGGATTAACCGGAAGGATAACAATAAAACAATGGCTAAAGCGGCCGCGTTCACACTTTTGAGGTGGCTCAGGTCATAAGCGTGAAAGGGTTAAGCTCAATGCCAAAACCATGGTCCCCTTTACGATGGATTAATTTATTAATTGGAATCTTAGCGTTTTTCGATGATCAATATTGGTTTTGTTCTCTAATCCCGAAATGTAGTAGGCAACCTACGTAATAGTAACCTGCGGTTGTTGTTACATGACATAAGTTGCTATGAGTTGATGATATGAGTCAGAAACAGCACCAGTTCGCTTGAGAAAATATAAAAAACCGTTCAGCAAAATTTTAAAACTACTTTATAATTTTACGCTATTCAAGCTGCATTGTCTCCAGTCGACAAAAAATACAACCAGTTGAGACAAATTACTAAAACATTTGAATTTTTGTTTGATAATGATCAGTTGCAAACTTTTACGGACACAGCTATTTTTGAACATTGTAAAAAGATAGAAATGTTATTAACTAACGGCAAATTGACGGATATACTTACATATGTACATATGTTTGTATGTTCATGAAACTGATTTATTCAAAGTGGCCATACACGACACACATGTGCGTTCGATCGGTATGTGAGTGATTGCGGTTTACTAGTGTATGGGTTCGTGCGCATACCGATCCATGTTCGCGAAAATGTTTGATTTTTTACGATCGGTGTGCACACATGTACATACATACATATGTCGTGTATATCCCCTTAATATGGGTCTTGCTAACACTTCTTGTGTAGGTAACTACTGAAGTGCTGAACACATAGAGCGCGACAGACTGCAAACTACATCTGTCAAATATTAAAATACACACGTTCTTATGGACACTGTTATTTTCACAGCTGCACGACTACACGACTGCAGGCCGACAGTTGTCGCTCTCGCTAACTTCAATTTAATCCTATATTTGCCAACGACAGTAGGACGACAGTAGAGTTGACAGTAGAATGGAAGATAGAGAGATGAGGTAGATGGTGATGCCACTAATATGTAAAATGTAAAATTATTCACAGCTCTAACAAACTTGAAGTTATTTTACAAGTAAAAGCATAAAATAGCTCTATTATAGCTCAATTATATCATTTGTAATAACAATTGATAATTTAAAGCAAAAATATTTACTTACTTTTTGCATAAAAAATTTCACTTTGAACAAAATATTAAAATTTCATTGAAGCGAAAGGAATTAGTATGGCCACAACGAAATTGTATACATACAAAATGGACAACTGCGTTGTTTTGTGTACATGCCGGCCATTGTGTTGTTGCTGCTTCTCACAAATGTACATGTAGTAAGATGCACAACGACGTTTTCAGTTCACTGTCGTGCTGTTGCTGCCTGTTGTGTTCTATGTGTTCAGCACTTGAGGATGCTGTTTTTCTAAACTGAAACTTATCAACACTTTACCCGTACTCTACAATGTGTCAAAAAAGAATGCCAGTTTCTGATTTTTTTCAAATTAGAGGCAAATAATAAAGAAAATATTTAAATAATTAACTTTTTTATTGTATTAATAATTATAATAGGCTTAGAAGGGGCGAAAAATTTGGCATTTGCCTAGAGCGGTAAATTGTCTCGGGCCGACCCTGCTTTTTGAAAAAATGTGATCTCAGACTGAATCCAGTGGAGAATCTATTTGCATATAGTATGTATAACAGAATTGTTAATACCTTAATAGTCCTCTACGAAATCAGCACAAAAGTCTTGAAAGCAAGATCCCTGCATCCGTATCAATATTTATTATTAGCGCAAACAGGTCAACCAGTTACATACATATGTACATATGTATGTATGTATGTTCTGTACCAATTGTGCATATATTCAGCATGCTGTCCAGATTTTGCTTTTCTGGACGCACAACGGTTCCTATGTTAATGCAGCCTATATAAAGGTTGGCATAATTTATCCAAAAAACTCTAAACAATGTTCAAATAGACTTGAGGCCATTTTCTCAAAGGAAAGACATGCCACTCACTGACGGGGCATTAGCAACAGTTAATGAGGTTAAGTATGCGCAACAGTAGATATGCGCCTGTTTCCAAGCGCTACGAACAAATACCCACTTTATGTATGTATCTGTTTTTATGAGTTGATGTGTTTTTTTAAGAATATGGCGACAATTAAATGTCTTTCTGTGTAAGTATATCGTTGGTAATCAACAGAAAAACTTAAATCGATTCAACAATTCGTAAGTTTGCGATTACATGAAGCAACTTTAGTTGCTAATTCTCGGGCGATTCTCTTTTGCTGTCGCCCATTACCTTCACACGAGCAACTTGTGTTGCGCAACTCTGCTCGAGTTTTTTTCTCATTCTCTTTCACTTTACTTTAACCCATTGTCTACTCTTTACTTTAACCCATTGTCGCTTCTTTTTCCTTATAGGTATTTGGGGCACTCTATCACATACATATATTAATCAGCTCTGTCAATTAAGAAATACATTTTATTTATTAAAACAAACATATATCACCCTTTTTTACTATCATCTAAATCAATTTGTATGGCTTCCTCCATACATTTCACAATATCTTTAATTAATTCGATTTTTCGTCATACTCCATTTTCTAAAATATTTATATTATATTATGTATATTTGTATACATATTTGCAAATTACTTACCAAAAGATGAAATTAAATTTTTAAATATATTCAAAATATTAATTTCAAAAAAATATACGCAAATGCAACTATGTACTACGAAAGAAAGAACACGAATGCCGAAAAACGTCGCAGCGAACTGCTACGAATAAGAACACAAAGCGAGTTGCTGAACACTGGAAACTCGGCGCGATTCCCCTCTCCTCGTCGCCCCCTCGCCTATAAACCAAGAGTTGCCGCAACAAAAGTTGCTTCGTGTGATAAGGCTCTAACCTACATACATATGTATGTATGTACATATGTACAAAACAAAACTATAAACATGGACAATTGACACTTACTGTTGACGCTTTTTTGATGTGTTTAGCCAAATAACAAAGACGCGTTTATGCACATTTTTTTAGCTACTCATACATTACAGTTGGTCGATTTACACGGATCCAAAAGAAAACGGAAAATTTGCGTATGGAGGAGATGTTCTACGGATCATTCTGAACAACTTTGCCGGTGTCTAAAACCAGTTTTGATCATCGATTTTTAAGGCGAAATTTTTTAGAGATCATGAAAATTTGTTCGTCAGTTTTTGAGGCATCCGAGCGAAATTGAATACGTAGGAGCATTTTGATATTCTATTGATTATTTTCGAATTCAGTCAGATCGGACTCTAAATTACATATGTATGTATGTCCTATACAACCGATTGTTCAGATTTTTGAAACTATCTTAGGCAACGTTTTTCAGAATGGTCCTCAGAACATTTCCAGCATACGTGATTTTATAGAAAAAAAAAATCGACCCGCTCTAATGTGCAAACCAAATCGTATGTCGCTCATACTGGCTAGCTTGGCGCAGACTATGTGAACATTTTCCATATGCTGTAATAAATACATATGTACATATGTATGTACATATGTACTTACATATATGTATGTATATGTACATATACTCGTATAAAATTAGAAGTGTCCATATGAAAAACGAATCTTTGATTTTTCAATAACCAAAAATATTTTTTTCTAAATTTTTACGTAACACTAATAATACAAATGTATTTCCAGTCAACATACATATGTATCATAATTTTATTTATCTGTTTACATATGTAAAATATACTAAAAAGCTCGTTCAACATAAAAATAGGAGTATTTAGTACAGTACGAGATCGATTTCAGAGCACCTACATACATATATATACGAAATGCATAAGACTGGGTTACATTCCGGGGGCCTGGAGACGCGACAGAGTTACGTTCATCCCGAAGGTTGGTAGGGGCTCCCACGTTAAGGCTAAGTATGTCAAGCCAATTAGCCTCTCCTTCTTCTTACTAAAAACTTGGGAAAGACTGATGGACTGGTACATAAGGAGGCGCATTCCGAGCGATTATTTATCATTAGCACAACATGCCTATCGTAAAGGCAAGTCAGTGGACACTGCATACTAATGTGTCATGGCTTGAGGATTTCGTTGTTGGGACCTTCCTTGATATGGAGGGAGCTTTCAATAACGTCCGGCCAGAAGCAGTCGTAATTGCTCCGGACGGTCTTGGGTTGAATCAAATCTCAAACATCTCATTTTCAAACTTCTGTGAGCCAGAGTGATTGAAACGGAATGGGTAAACGCACGTGTTCGACGAAATGTGAGTAGGAGAACTTCACAAGGTGGAGTTCTCTCTCCTCTTCTATGGGTCGTGGTCATTAATGACCTGCTTAAAAAACTTGGACAGTCGTAAACGGTCTTGCCATCAACTCAAATAAAGCAGATGGTGTTATTTACTAGAAGATACAAAATCCCAGTGGCTTATTTTGCCATAACAACAAAATTTTTAACTTTAATTATAATTATAAATTAACATAATTATTTAAAAATATTATAATTACTATAAACCTAATTTTTTAAATATTTTCCACACTCCACTAGCTACCGACACATCTGTTGCATCTAATCCGTCATACACCGTGAGTTACTGCTATTTCTAATTTTTTACACACTTCAAAAATGGCTGCGTATGTAAAAGTTAGCAGCTAATCAATACTAAATAAAACACCAAAAGTTTTGGTTTTGGAACAATTAATCACGGTTTTTTATTATGTAAAAAATTGTATGAAATTATGTATATATTCTTTGTTTTGACCAAATACATTTTGCCACCTTTTGGACAACAGATTGATTCCACGCTCATAAAATTTTTGCCGCTTGCAGGAAAAAACTGGTTGGTCTAAGTGGTTTTTAACGTCCTGTTTTGAGGGGAAGTTTCTCCCATCCATCAAATTTTCCAGAGATCTTTATACAGTTTAAAATCATGGTTGAAAATTGAAAATATAAATCGTAGACGAGCGTAGTGAGTTCATGTATTGAATAGAAAGATTTCACAAAACAAAATGACATGGGCCAAGTTTTGAGAATATTCCGAGAACTTCTTCTGTAGTGACTTCAATGCGTGTGCAGCAATTCCAGGCCGATCAATCTATTTTGAAGCATGATCGTCCTCAACTTTTCATGTGGTGAAGTGCCGAAAAAGAGCGTTCAGAGCTCGCATTCGTCACAGAAAGTGTGCAGAATATGCGAAGAAAACTATGAATTATGGGGTATAGGTCTTCATCGCAGTTCTTCAACGATTCCAAAGCAATAGTCGGTAACTTGTTCTCTTTTGACTTTTGCTTCTGCCCCCAATGGCATCTATCTATCTTGGATTTTCAAAGCACATACTTTTTCTGGAAGCAGCAAACTCAGTTGAAATCCCTCCTATACTATTCCAGAAAAACGGGTATTCAAATCTTGGCCGATTGCATCCGTTTTGTTTGTCGGCCGTAGATTCTTAATTTTTCTACGGCAACTTTCAGTTCCGCCGCCATTTTTTCCTGCCTGAATAAATGGATCGAAAATGTTCCTCAGATTTTTGTCTTCGATTTCGGAACGTTACAAGCAGCGAATCTATCATATTTGATGCCTATTATGGGCCCGGACGCAACGTCTTGGGGCGGCAAAACATCTTCGCTGTTTTTTAATATTCAGAAAAATACTTCAACAAATTTCTTTACAAAATTTATTATAAAAGATAAAGAGTTGTACAATCACAATGTAATTATCTGAATAACAATGAAAAATATTAATTTTTACTCGAATACTCTTCAGTCTTTGAATTTGTCTTATATCTTTCTTAAAAATAGTGATAGAACTTAAAAATGCACTTTTCTAGCTTTGTCTAGCGACGTGTCACTCTCACAGTTACCCTATGCTTTGAATGTAACAAATACTTTTATTTCTCCAAATTTTCAAAAATGGTATTTAAAAACTCCAATTCAGGCAAAAATTCCTGCAAATTGTGGAAATGGGTTTTTTCTATGGCTTTTAATAAGATGTCTTGTAAATTTACTATCAATTTCCTCAAAAACCATATTGTGAGAATTTTGGAACTTCAGAATTTGCGTGGCTTCTAGTTCCTAAATTTTATATACTTAATATCGAAGATATGTTGTAAAAATTCACTTTTGTTCGAACCACCTCATGAAACTTGTAGGTAGGTAGATAAAGGGGGGCGCCAGACCATCCTTGGCCCCGGGCGCTCGAAGTTGTAGCTACGCCACTGCCTGTCAAGAAGGCTTTCACCATTTTCCTAACGAGGGTCACAATGAAAGATTGTTGATATTTGCCTGTACTTTCTTTTAAGCTGTGATTTGTTACGGAAATATTTTACACTATTCTCTAGCCGAGTTATGTTCAGGTATACTTCTCTTACAATCGCTTATTATTGTGACATTACTAACGACGTTGAACTATCTAAACTTTTGCAAAACTTTGTTCTGAAGCGTTGGGGAGTAGTAACATTATGTGTCTAAATACATACTTATGTATGTATGTATCATGTTAGCAAATATTTAATTTATATTCATTCAATACTGGATTTGTTTTGTATAAGGGGTGCTTTAGTTTTGATTGCTGAACTTTTACCTTTTATGAATTATTAAGTGAAATTCTTAAAATTATATAAGTGAATATAGAACCTATACATACATACTTATGTACATATATGCAAAATAATAACATATAGTAGTATATTATTTAGTAAGAAAATAATTAGGTAGCATACATACATATGTGTACGTGTACATATGTAAGTATGTACATATGCAAGTAATTTATCTGTAAGTATCAATTTATATAGCCAGAGAACTCCCATATTCTTGATAATTTACATATGTGTTTATGATATTTGTATGTACATATATAGTACTATATCCATATGTACATACAATATCTAATCATCAAAGTCGTCATCTCAAACTGAAATCAAATTATGCAAACAACAAAACGATTAAAAAGTTACGATGAAAGAATTGCTCTGGAAGTGACCTAACCGGATACCAACAAAATATATGTACGTATGTGTGTATGTACATACCATAAGTAAATGAGTACGTACGCTGGTATGTTTATTTCTATGCACTTTTCATATTTGTATCACAGATGTGCATTGCGCTGCATCTCCCACAGCCACAATGCACTTGAATTCTTTTCCTCAACTTCCTCTTTTCTCCTCATAATCGTTAAACATAACACAGTTCTAAGTGGTTTTGTCACAACAGTTTTAAATTATGACCGGAATTGACTGAATGTATACAAAGGGTGACCCATTTCAAGGTTAGGGAAAAAAGAAAAAACTCAGAAACTTCAAATTTAATGGGGAATATTTGCTATCATTCGAAAGAACATTCTTTGGAATTTATTTTTTAAACATTAACTCTTTCAAATGTTGGCCGCGGCTACGTCTCAGATGGTGATTGAGTCCAATTTCCGGTGCCTCGTTCGAGCATTTCGACTGATAACAAGCGAATGACAAAAATGATGTTTTGCTTCAATGCCTGAATCGAAGCGGGATTGTCCGCATAGACTTTAGACTTTACATATACCCACAAGAAAAAGTCGATGTGATACGGATATCATACAATCTTGGTGACCGAACCAAAACGTAAAATTATCTGCTCACCGAAGTGTTCTCTCAAAAAATCCATTGCTTGATGCGATGTGTGAGAAGTATCGCCGTCTTGTTAAAACCAAATGTCGCCGAGATCACGAACTTCAATTTGAGGCATAAAATAGTCGGTTATCAGGCGCGATAACGGTCTTCGTTGACGGTTGCGTTCTCATCGTATTAATTTTTGAAGCAATATGAACCGATGCTTGTACCGGTCCAAAGATCACACCAAATCGTTATTTTTCTGGATGAAATGGCAGCTTTTCAATCTCTTCAGATTGCTCTTCGTCCCAAATGCGGCAATTTTGCTTGTTTGTATACCCATTGAGCTAAAAATAGGCCTCATCACTGAAAAAAATTTGGCTCAAAAACGTCGGATCTTCTTGGAACTTTCAAAGAGCCCATAGAGCAAAACGATGTCATTTGGCAAGGTCGATCGGCTTCAGTTCTTGCACAAGCTGTATTTTGTACGCTTTCAATTTAAGATCTCGACGTAAAATGCCCCAAGTCGATCCATACGCCAGTCCGAGTTGCTGCGAACAGCGCAGAGTCGACTCTCCACGATCTTCGTGTACACTTTCAGCTACGGCTGCTATATTTTCTTCACTGCGTGTTGGACGTGGTCTATTCGGTCTAATATTATCCAATAATTAATTCTGGGTCTCGAGATGGGTGATGGTGCAGTGAATAGTACGCTCAGTAGCCCGATTACGTTGACCACAAGTTGAGCGAAGTGCGCGAGACACATTCTTTACAGAATACATAGACAGAGTTGAACGAATTGTAAACGTTGTTCAGGTGTAGGTCCTTCCATGATAAAATGCCAAACAATACCGAGCAAAAATATCATGACAGTTGTGTGTTGTTTGACAGCACACACACACGTGATCTGTCAAAAAAGGCTGTTGAAAAAAGTACCTCAAATTGGATCACCCGTTACAAAGATAGCCATGCAAAATACATGTATCGACCACACATAATAAGACTCATAAGTGAAAAACCATATGGACTGCCGCACAATAAATTGTCTACACACATGTATACACTCATTTAACTTTGCGACCAATCATGGTTGAGATATACTTATCTACGCATGCACTAGTATATGTATATATATCATATAATCAGCCAATAAGAAATCACCAACTTTTTGGGGAAATAACTTCAGTGTGAACTTTTTCTTTCCTCTGAGTTGTATTTAGTTTGAATTTGATCATTGTAGAAATAAGATTTAATAATGAGTACCAACCGCTCATTAACGGCGAGTGCTTTTATTCATAGCCATGTTCCACCGACAGATTTCGAAGTGTTCTATAATTACAGCGATCCCATTCTTGGTAGAACAACAGAATCTAATAGTCTTGTACCTGAGTGGACTAACAGTCGGAATAATATTGAATTCGTCAATGATAAACTAACGACGAGATGGAATGATGATAATATACAAGAATATTCGACAATATTAAATGTACCAAATATGTCGAATCGTTCCGAACTGAATTTGCAAAATCATCTTTCATCAAGATCCGAGATCGAAATTAATGTAGAAGGGGAGAGAAATAAAAATTCATTTTGTAAGTTTAAAAATAATCGATAAACCTTTCTGTTATTGTGCTGTTAAGGTAAATCACAAATATCTCTTTAATAACTGAACAATAAAATAAATAATAAAAAAAAGCCCTTTATAAACGTAAATATCGAACGTGGATGTAAGTTGCAGCAATGAAAAGAGTGAAATCACCGTATCACTGTTGTATCAAATTCAAGGAGAAAGGAGTGAAATTACAGTTAGTAATACAGTGTATAATCAGGCTTTAATTATATGGTTACATACATACATATATCGACGTTCATTATTAGACGAAGTTGTGAATCGATTACCTATAAATGTGGTGTAAAAAAGCAACGAAATTCATTATCTTGATTATATAGAGATATTTGACTCATTAACCCATATCTATGTACATATGTTAATCAGAAGATCGAAAACCATTATAATATCTCGATCTCGAAATAAATTGATCGCCTAATTTTATGCTCACCGATTTGGTGTAAAGTAAACCAGAATAACACAAATCATATTAGATTTATGAGGGCTAGGTGAAGAATAGAACCAATTTTACACATTTTCAGTATCGTCAGGAAAACTGATCATTTAATATCCTTGAGACTCTCGAAATTTCACCCTTATTTTCGGTACAGAGGCAAATATACACACGGACTTATCGTTGTTGTCGATATCAAGTCCTTTGTACATATATAATTTAATATTTCAATAACTTTCTAAAGTTTCGAAGTTGTCCTTCCGTTGTTTGATAACGGTAATCACACTTTTATCAAAAAGGTTTCGTATTTATGAATTAGTATATATGAAACAATGTCACTCAAATAGAGAGATATATTGATATTAGTACTTATGTATATAATATATATCTAAGATTATACTTTTTTAATTCTAGATACTAAACCGCACGGAATTTCAGTTAGTTTTAGTATACCTCGTAAAGAGAGAACCGCATTTACTAAAGAACAAATCAGGGAGCTGGAAGCCGAATTTGTACATTCAAATTATTTAACACGGCTTAGAAGATATGAAATAGCGGTTGCCTTAGATTTAACAGAACGACAGGTGGAGAGATGCCGAATAAATCAAACTTTATGAAATATTATTTAATAATCTTAATTTAAGGTTAAAGTATGGTTTCAAAACCGGCGTATGAAATGGAAGCGGCTTAAACTGGAGTCCCAAAATTCTGATGTATTCCCAAAAATAAATAGCCAACTGATTATATAGAAATTTAAATATTTCTTATTTATTACTTTGTAATATTTGTGAAAATTTAAAGATAATAATAATATATACGATAAAAACAATCTATTTCCTAATCTTTTGTAATTTAGACGATTTAGTTTTTAACACCGCCGATTTTCCTTTCTTGGTTGGCACAGCTTTTACGATTTCCTTCGCTGCCGTTAATTGTAAGATACTCTTTGAAGTTTTCTTTACAATTGGGGGCTTAACTATTTTCTTAGCCTTCTGTATACCACCAGTTTGTGGTTTTCGCTTAATTAGTTTTTCGAAATTATCTACTTTCGCCGCTTTAAAAGACTTGCCCAAGGGAATACTCCTTTGCTTAGCTTTTTCCTCTCTATCACTTTCTTCACTGTCGGAACTTCTGGCAAATCCATATGTCTCCTCATCGGTGCTTGAATCAGACTGTTCGCTATCAATGTCTGGACTTTCTTCATCACTTTGGGACTGCACAACATAGTCCTCATCTGCGGAATCATCATTCAATGTATTACCTAATAGGTCCTGGAGTTCTATGGTTTTATTAAGTGTTTTTGAATTTTTACTTTTATCCAAACTGCCACTTTTCAATTTATTTTCATTTGCATCGTTCACTTCTTCAGTTTTGTGTTCTATTTTATTGGGTTCAATGAGAACTTTCGAAAAGTCAATACCTAAATGGGCATATTTCTGATTTAGCTTTTCTACTTTTTCTAATTTTTTCAAGGCACGTTTTTGATAACTCTTGTTCGACCAGTTGTTCATTTGCTTCACTTTGCGCTGTATTGCTGCCGTCTTGTGAGATACATAAATTTCTTTGCCAGCCTAAGAATAGATAACACATTCAAAACATATAGTTGCAATGGACATATTCGAATTTGCTCACCTTATTCTTTACTCTACGTAATGATGTTTTGAAATAGTTATAAAGTTGTTTCTCTGGAGGAATATACGCAGCCTTAACAACTTTTTTAAACATGAGATAATTATCCATTGTCTCAGCCGCCACCTCTGCAACTTCAGGGTATTCAAATTCTACAAATGCAAAGCCTTTGCTGGTACCAGTACGCCGGGAACGGCCAAGTCGCAAACGTGTCACCTTACCAAATTGCTCAAAATAATTCTTCAATTGTTCTTCGAAAAATCCATGTGGTAAGTGCTTAATAAATACAATCCCTCGTTTATCATTATTTTTTTGTTGCTGTTGCTTCAACCTTTTATCTAACTGTAACAGTTTAAAATGGCGTTAATTATTGTATTTTTTAACCGTATGGTTAAAATTAATTTGCAATCTAAAGACCCAAAGGTTGTTACTAAAATGTCAACATTAATACGTACTTGTCCTGAAACTACGCCACTCGACTCCAGAGTCTGTTTCTCTCTTCTACTAGAACTGTCGGATTTATTTTTTCGAATTGGAGGCATTGCAATTTTTTAAATCAGTAAATAATTCAATAGTAATAGAAAATCGCAATAATTAGAAACACACGTGCAATTAAATTATTTTGCTTAATGGATAACCCAAACAGTGTTGCCGTTTCTAATTAAATAAATCATAATTGACAATATTTTTGACATTTTGTTCTACCTAAGGCTGCGTTCACACAGAAAAAAGTTTCTTGCCCATTCTTAGCAACCTATCGATTATTGTAACTCTAGATTTTATACATTTCCCAAATTCTTATAATAAAATAATCCTGTTGTATACAGTGGTGTGTATATTATTTCCAATTTAATATTTTTTGCTTCTAGGTTCACTCATATTAATGATAATGCAACCGCAAAAGTCGGAAAGTCGAATCGAATTTGTTCTATCAAATGTTAAGAAAATTAGAAAGAAAAATGTGATAGACCCATGAAAATGGGATTGTTCGACTTTCAATCACTACGGCAGTATAGCAATTTATTCCCAATATTGGTGCAGCTATCTGGTTGTTCGAACACCTCCAATATTTCAATATTTTCTGCTTGAACCTTGTTTATTGACAAATGTATTTTATTCGATTGCTTTTTTAAGTAAACTTATAGAACAAGTTTTATATCATTGGTAAGTATAATATAAAAGAATTTATTAATAAAATAGAAGGCATAAAATATTTTCATTTGAAATCAAAACAGGTACAATATTTTAACACAAATGCAGAAATTAAGCCTTTTTACCCTGATTGGGAAGACCAAGAACTTTTCGATCTGTATCCTTTAACACACCAGAAGGAAGGTACCGCAATACGTCGACTGGAGCTCTTTTGAGCATTTGTAGGCGTTCGTCTTCAACCATTTTCAATCTGGGATATATTAATAAATTTTAATAAACTAATAACTTCTATATTATGTACATACTGTTTCCTTTCTTCACTTAACAAATATTCATGCCACTTAATCTCTTCAGCAGCATCAATGGCACGCTGACATCGGCGCAACTCAATCATTTCCTGTATTGCCCGACCATGTTCTCTTATTTTTTGACGACGTTTTTCATCCGCTAATTGATCTAATTTATCGCGTTCAGCCAACTGTTTTCGCATATCAGCTAGGAATATAGCGTCTTCATTTTGCTCTTGCTCAAGTTTACGACGATCTCGTTCCGCACGATAACGTTCAAATTCCCTACGCATTTGTAAGCGATCGTTCCATTGTTTTTCTAGATTTTGTTTATATCTGATGTCTTCGTTTGTATTTCGTTCCTCAACCAATAAATCCAACAAAAGATTTTCGCGTTTTCGTTTTTCGCTCTATAAAATTAAAAAAATTATATCGTATAAAAACAAACAACATTGCAGAAATTTAAATAGTTAAATACATACTTCAACATTATACAATTGTTGTCCAATTCGATCACTTAATTCTGCCCTCCTTTGGGTTTCAGCTTCTCTTTCCAATTTGGTTTGTAAATTCTTCTCCTCCCGTTCTTTCATCATTGCCTGGAATCGTTCCACTTCATCCATCTTTTGAGCCATATTTTCTAATTTAAGAGCGTCTTGCAGTCTTTTGAACTCGTCCATTTCCTTTTTCGCATTTTCCTTTCTTCGCTCAATTTCCATTAACTCAGCTTCGTGCTCTGCTTTGTACTTTTGCAATAATTTTTGCATCTCATCCCTTTCTTTTAGAACTTCAGTATATTCAATTTTTCGTCGTTGTTGGGATTCTTCCATTTGACTTAGGAGGACGTTGCGGAATTCTTGTTTCTTTTTTAATTCTTTTTTTTCTATTTCCACTAGTGCCTCTTTGCAACGCTTTTGCTCCGCATCAAACTCAACGTCCTCTAAACGTTTCTTTTTCATTTGCTCCAGCTTTAATTTGTCGGTTGCGACCTTTTGCTCTGCTAGTTGTTTAGAAATAAATGCAGCTTTCAACTGTTTTTCTAACTGCCGCAGATCCAAGTTATTTTGACGAAGCTGCTGTCGCCGTTTTTTATCTAGGAAATCTTCAACTTTTTGTGCTTTTAGTTCTATTGAAATATCTGTTGTTTCTTGCTGAGTGCGTATACGTGGGTTCTCGGCTGTCATTTGTATTTCCTGAGCTTTTAAATCCTTTACACGCCGCTCCTGCTCCATAACAGTCTCTATAAAAAGGTTATTGGATGTATCTACTTTACGATCGGCATCCGCCGGGACCGTGCATCGAAAACCACCAAACATTTTGCGTTTTTCAATTCAAAATATTCTCCTATCTAATTTAATTCCGAAAATCAATAAAACTCATATTTTTATTAATGCTATGACAACAATCTCATTGGTAAGTTTCTTAAATAATTTTCGTCGATATCTGCAACCATTTTATAAAGAAAAACTTACCTCTTTAAAAATATGTGTATATAGAAACTTAAAAATAACAGAATACAAAATTGCGAAAACCTATGTTAAAACAAATTATTTAACATTGACAGTAATGTGTAAAGATTTCAGTTTCTTTTCTTTCGACAGCCGGCTTACTCTCAATTTCACTGAAAAAATGTATGTGTAATCTTTGACTTTTCTCTGTTGAATATTATTCGTTTTTTAATGTTGGTTCTAGTTTTTAAAACGGCGCTATTGAAATTTGTTAGTTTTTCTTCTTTGCTCTATTTTTATGGCATTCATCTGTTTTTCTTAGATTTTAAAACAATAAACTTGACGTTCTCAGGGTTTCAAGTTCGCGTATTTAGAGTTACCTTTTCCAGTTATAAAAAAAATATCTATTATAACACTAATCCAACGATGATGCAGAGAAGGTTTTTGGAGGGGTCTTCGTGCACATTGATAGGATTTTACCAAAGTTCAAAATCAGGAGACTCGAAAATAGAAGAGTTCAAATTCTTCTCCTACATACATACATGTCGTAACATTTATCTCTAGTGAAGAATTCAAACAAAGTACAGCTAATTGTTGTAATCCCAAATTCCATTATAATCGTTTTTATTAACCTATATACCTACATTCTATTAGTTCATTATTAGAATGTATTTTTTTATGAGTACGTTCTCATCGAAGCCAAACGTAGGAGGGCGAAGATAAATGTTGGGCGAAAATTGCCATTTTTATTAAAGAGGAGCACTGAAAGCAAAGCGTTCATTCTGGCATACCTCGCTTCGTTGTCAAAACGTGAATTGTCAACCAAAGCGTGAAAAGTTGTATGAAAGGGCCATAAGTTTAGGATTAATGGATGTTTAAATATATATCTTTATATATATTGCATGTATAATTTTATTTATTACTATTGTTTTATTGAATTCCATTGAATTTCTTGAATAGGATTCATTCATGCTTTAGATGAAAACAATCGATTCATAAATTTTTGTTTGAGCACAGCAGCGGTAACACTGTTGCCATCTCTCCGTTTTAAAACACTTTAGCCCGAATGTTTCTGCGCTCGTAAATATGGTGTCGTCAATTCACATCGTTTACGTGTTTGATTGAAAATAGATGTTATGAAAATTGTCACATTTAAAATAAAGGAATGTCTTTGTAAAACAAAAAATGTTCTTAAATTGACCCTGAAATAATGTGAAGTGATTTGAAATTCATAAAAATAATATGTAAAATTTTAAAGAGTTTTAAAAGTACAAATGAAATTTTGTGTTTAATAAAGTGAAAACGCAATTGCTACGAATGAACCTCAAAGCAAATGAAAAAAATTCGATAGAAAATATTTTGAACAAACTAAATATCTGATAGCTAAATAATTATAGTGTGCGGTAAATAGAAAACGTTAACAAACAACGTACTTTGAACTGTGTAAATAACAGAGTCCAAATAAAACTAAAATTTGGTTCTGGTGGAAATTGGTAAAAACACGCCCACTATCGAAAACATTTGAAGTGTATATGAAAGAAAAAGATGTCTGGCCAACGTGTCAATTTAAATGCTGCCGAAAAGGATGTGGAGAAGTTTATAAAATTTTTAGCGCTGAAGTCTACTCAAGTTGTAGTGCAGTCGCGCTTGGGTGAGAAGATACAGACCCCATGTAATCCTTTGGCTACTGGTAGTGATTGGTTTAATATAGTTATTCAAGACCATCCTGATATATATGCCGAGACAAAGCGTGCATTATCGTTGGAGCCCGGCCAAAGTATACTAAAGCGACTGCCTTTGTGTGTAGAAATTTCCTTACGCACAGTAGAGGGAGATCAAATGGTATTAGAAGTATGGTCATTGGACATTCAATTACCTGGATGTCACAAAAATTGTAAAGATGATATATGTGAAGTTCTCATAAAAAACGTTGAAAACGGAAAAGGCGTTGTTATGAATGGGACTGGTGCGCCTATGTCAGAGCAGCAGACATTAAAAGCGGCACATGCCATTTATAATCGTATGGGCATTCTACTAAAGTCACTAATCTCTTTGACACGAGCCACTCCTGGTTATAAATTGTCACGACGTCAATGCCCAGAAGCATATGGAATTTACTATCGTATTTACGTCGATCGGCCACAGTTACATACTTTGGGTGAAGGTCATAAAAATGTTAAAATCGGCCAACTAAATACTATTGTTGGTACGTTAAGTATGTCCGTTTCTTATCGAACTAAAATGACCATTACCCCTACCACCTCAGAGGGTCACAATGGAGAATCAAATCAAATTATGCTAAAATCTGACCATTTTCGACGTGGCGATTCTTCTCCTACTCAAAATTTGTCTATCGCAGGACTGAAAAGAGGCACAGGAGTTAATGGCGAAAAGAAAATAATTGATATTGAGAAGCCTCTGCGGCCAGGAGCCTTTACCGATGTTGGTAAATTGCGGCAGTGGACTGAAAAAGACTATATTTTGCCAGAAACTCCTCCATTCGAATGGTTATTGCGACGCCCACGACAGGAAAGCGGAGGTTCTGTTGGTTCGGTAGAGTCCTTAAATAAAAAGAGCGATGGTAGCATTTCTGCACCTACTTCTGGTAATGGGCCAGAACAGACTGTTCAAAATAATAATGCTGTAATTGGAAATAAAACTAACAATAGTTCCCAGGCAAATAATAACAACAACGTTATTGCTTTTAAGAGCTTAGAGAATGGGCAAAATGGCTTACAAGCGAAGTCATCTGCCGCTAATTCAGCACTCTCGCAGTCGCCTATGAAAAGTCTGCTTATACCCGCCCCTACGTCTTCCCGCAATAACGCAATGAAAAATCGGCCCGAAGATGATAACCTTCTCAAAGAATTAAATTTTCCTTTTGCGTTACCAAATTCACATGTCAATGATTTGGCGAAGTTTTACCGTGATTGTTATCACGCACCACCACTTCTTGGACTGAACGAAACTCAAACGGATGTAGCGGTAGAACAATTAGAGGAATTTGAAACATCCTTAGAAGACTACGATGAACTAGTTTTACAGCTTGGACTAAGCACATCAACATCGACGGGTAGCCGGAGTAGTGGGGGTTTGCAAATGAGTAACTAATATCTACGAATATTTACGATTATTCCATGGATACTATTGTAAGCGTATAAGTAGGTAGATAGGTAAAGTTTACAGTCAAGGATATACATATTCAACATGATCAATTGTCTAGGCTTGAATTTCTTTTATTTGCTTAATTTGCTTTTATGTTATTCAACAAAGAGTTTACAGTTATATAACGTATGTAAATATATGATAATATTTATTAAGCATAATAATTTGGTAACTGTAAAAATCTACAAATTTGGAAATAATCATATGCATAAAGCATTATTAGAATGTTTTTAATATTAAAATTTTGATAGTTTTGATAGTTTAATAATTAAATAAATATTAGGTTTCCTAATAAGAATGTCGCATTAAATAAAGTAACTAGAAGTAAGAAACGTTACTAACAATTATCAAACAGGTACCAATATTTATGGTATTATTTGTAAAGAAATTTTAATTTATAACAAAATTTGTAATCTATGCAGTAAAGTAATCTGCAGTATTGTTTAGTGCCTTTTTAACTAGTATTTGTCTTACGAATATTCCATTACTTTGAAATTGGAGTCAAAAATTGTATTCTTAATATAAGTACATTTTATATGTGACAGTTTTAAAATCCTTGTAATCGAAAGCGTCAGAGTGCATCCAATAGACTGGTGTTTGCATAATTATTGGGAGTTTCGTTTAAGTAATGACAGTTCAAAGTTATTTCGGCAAGCATACATATGTACATACACTCATCTATGCATATATATATATATACATACAAATATACAAAATCGAAAAAATGCATTTGACGGCAGACTGTTTTTTTTATTTGTGCTTTGGACGTTTCAATGGGCCACCACCTAAGGCAAGTAGCACAAACTAATATGGGATGCAGCGGAGATTAAGCAGACTACTTGGAAATTATTCAAATCCTTCAACGAATTAATATTATATATAATTATCAATTGAATGGTTCTCTAATAATTGAATGTTATTATCAGTATTTTGAATATTATCAATTTGGAGGAATATGTGGTTTTAAGATTCTTTGAAAATCCGGAGTGCTTCATTTAGATTTCGAAGGTGTAGTAAAAAATATAGGTGTAATTTATTGGTGAATTTAATGGACTATTATCACATTGTTTCAAAACTTAAGAATGTTTTTATTATTTTGTAAGATTTTTCTCTTTTATACTATGAATATTATGATCTATTATAATTTTGTTCACATTTGCATATGCTGTATGCATTTGTATGTGTGGTCACACAAACTATAAAATGTGGTCACAAATACATACATAAGTACATGCATAGGTTGATATGCGCCCCGCTGCAGTCGCCTAGGAATATGTTGGCAGTAAAAAACATTATTTATTTTTATACACAAAGAAGCGTATATTTTGTTCCATAAAATTTGTCAAAAATATCTCATCGTGAAGTGACAATAAAACACTGTAAATATTAATTAAAGAAAGACGTTGTTCGGTATTTCTGCATTCCTTGTTCAGCAACAGGTGAAGTTTCTTTATGTTAGATATTACAAAATATATGTATGTTCAATTATCGTATTTACTACTGGGTATTATATATTTACATGTATACGCATACATACAGGAACTTATACTCATATGCCGTTTAAACGCGACGAACGACACGTAGCAACAAACTCGACGGTTTGGAAATCAAAACAAAACAAAGAATAAAAACATCAACGCACGATACATAAAAACATGTGTATATAAATACATACATATGTATGTATGAACAATGTGGTGTCAGGTAAAAATGAAAAAAATAATGAAACTCTCCGTTTACAGTCGGAATTGAAGGTGAAGATGTCGGAATTGAAGTGTCGTCCTTAGATTGTTTAAGCAGCAGTTTGCAACAGAGTAAGTTTCAGCTAATTTAGGCCCCTATTATAGTTTTCAATCCAACTGTATTTGATTGAAGTTTTGAAATTCGTATTATGGTTATCAATTCAATCCATAAAAAAAAATCGGTTGACATTTTTTTTTTTGGTTACAGTTTTCAACTCTGTGTCAGTGCGATTGGTTGGAGTATCAAAAAATTTTAAATTGCTACCAAACAGTTGTAATTTAACATTATCGAATTTATTTAGGGAAATTGCTTCAACTTCAATTCAACTGACTGAAGTTAATAATTGTAATAAAATTCGTGCATGTGTGTATGTACATACATATGTCAATGATGAAGGTTAGCTTTTACATAACCTCAGTTGTAAAGGATATAATTTAAAAATTTCACTGGATAAATAGAATGAACTCCCATCGGTTTTGCTTTATGATCGAATTAATTCATTTTGTTTTCAGTGGCGATTGAATGGCGTTTTTGTTTGTAATCTCCATGCGTCACAATGCTCTTGACGCGGAAGTAGAATCTAGGAAGCGGTTATGTTTATATTGTATGTGTGCATCAATACTAATTAACGTTTATAGATAGTATTACAATTTTTTACATGTACAAATATGTATAGCATAAGTTATAAAGTGATTTCGCAGCAATATTTTTCTAACGGTTAATTGTAACATTTGAAACGAATCGAGATAGACTGGATAGATTGGACTTCATCCATTTTTGTATATTATAATTTAAATTTCATATTGTAACTTTAAATTATAAACAAATATTAAAATATTTTAGAACAATCTTGCGATGATACTATACCCTTGTACATTAGTTTTGTGTATTAGCATGTTGTACGGATGTATACATGTGTGTTACATATTTACGTACGTATGTAGGTTGCCTTTTATATTTCGGTATTTGGCAACAGTTTGAATTTGTTGATGGTATGCATTAGGGCTCTTAAAATCATTCGAATAACCTAAAAACCTATTTGTAAGCGTTCGTATGATTATTAACCGATTAATACTATTCGAACGGTTGCAATATTACGACTATTTAAATAGTTGATCCGTTGCAAGCGGAAAATTTCTGAAAATGCCCAATTAGCGCTTATATACTGCAAAGTTGCAATAAATTTATGTATATACGTTAATCGAATAGTCGACGACTTACAGGAAACCGGATATTATTATTCAAATAATGCGTTATCTGGTTAGTCGAATACCAGAAGCTATTGTATTCATACTCAGAACGTTTTGATTAACTCATCAAGATTGCTTCAATTCGGTTTTTGACGATGAAGCTCCATCCAGAACCATTGTAGATCACTCCAAGATGAATTTCGGGAAGGTCGTCCAAAATCAATTGTTAGTCCGGAAACTGTTGACATCCGAAAGTAAACAGCAGTTGACTGTATGGGTGTTTCCAAATGCGCCGAAATCAACAAAAGTTGTTGGCGCACGAAGCTCTTGGTTGCCTGTTTCCTTCCATACTACTGGAACAACGCAGAACAATAACTTCTGAGTGGTATACAACCATTTGATTGTCAGTTGTCTTTCCCAAAATCAAGAAACCCAACCACCGAAGTTGGATCACTCTTCACCACGACAATGCAAGCTCTCACACATCGACTAATTAAAAGTATTTAAAGATACTAATCCGAGGGTTAAATGGCTTTGTATACAAATATTTTATTATTAATAAATCTCCTTTGAACACTGGATGATTATAATATAAATATGTATATAATTAATTAAAAATGTGTTGATCTTTTTTCAGAGCAAATCAGAGAAATTTGGGGTCTTGAACTGTCGGCGGTGTGAATTGGTTCGAATTACTTCAATTTCACTGTATTGGAACTGTATGAAAACATAGTAGGGGAATGTTTTCAAAACGGATAGCAGCTGTGTACTTATCAGCGTTATTTTGAAAAGTTTGAACTGTTTATTAAATTTCAGCTAATCGACCGAGATAATAACAGATGCATCTAAAAACATAAGCATGTACATATACATATGTATATAACTAGAATTAGATTAAATTTAAAGTGAAATAATAAGATTTGAATAGCTCTTACATACATACATATGTACATATGTACGTTCACAATTAGAGCGAACATATGCAAAGTAATTGGTAAAGCGACGTCATCAAAACAGCTGTTATTTTTTCAAAAAAACTAAAATGCCTTTCCCGTGGCTCCGACCACTTCTCTTCTGTACAATCAACTGATATTTCAAGGAATTGCTGTCTTGCGGGAAGTTATTTATCAGAAATATAAAACGAATGACCAAATTTGTGAGTTGAAGTGAACTTAATTTTATTAAAATGTCAGATTTCGTTTAGAAACCTGACCAGGTGTAACAAAAAAAAAAACAAAAACAGCATCAGAGCCCATCCATTTAAGACAAAGCTAATTTACGCGCCAAATAAGCAAGAACAGTGATGTGCGATCAAAAATTCAGATTGAAATTATTTATGTAGATCGATACAACGCATGAAAATCCATATTTTTATGATTCCTTTTAAAAAATAAGAAAAAACTTTAAATTTAATGCATACGCTTGAGAAAAAAATAGTTTTCTTTGTTTGGTCTGGTTTGTTTCAACCTAGACCCCCACACTACTGGACACAAGTTCGAAGCTGGTGAAATAAGCGCTCACCAGATCTCCTCTACTTACTTTACTACCCCTAAGCAATTGGTTTTTTATTTCCGTTTTTGTATGAAATGTCCGCAAATAGGGTCAATTGCCACCAGTTCGTTTACTCGGTAACATTATATAACAGTAACAAAATCTTAATTTCCAATTTGATTTGATTTGGATTGATTTTCGAGCGACTTGATTTTATTGCACATCACTGTAGGCTTGTACATATGTATGTACAAGCGCACATAATGTTATTCATTGTTTTGTTGTTGTTTTGAATTGTCAATTCGTTCAGGGACTCACTAGCTAGCTAACTACATACTTGTTTTGCACTTTGGGTGACGATATGTAGATATTTTGTATATTATCATCAAGAGATTTTTATAATTAGGGTTTTCACAAGTCACATAAAGTTATAAGTTATAACGATTCGAATACATAGCATTGAGAATTGTAAGTGTGTAAAATCATTTTTGTATGAAATCCAACAACAATTTTTTTAAACAAGTGTAAAAAATTATAATTTTACGATGCTTTACGACGGGTTGTGAGTACCCCAAATGTATTTGTCTTTATATGCTTACATATGTATGTATGTAAGTGTTTACGTATGCATACATAGATACATATGTACATGTTCATAAATTCAATTGTGAGATTGCGCCAAAAAATGTTCATGGTTCATGACTGTGCATAAGAGGCTTTCCAGTTATTCCACGCACGCATCAGTATATACGATACGCACAACGTGAGCGTCATTCTTGAGCAAACTTTTCATATTGACCAAATTATTCATATTCATATATTCCCCCTCGGAATAATGCGCGTACATATTTTCGAGTATATATTAAGAATTATTTTAATCTTTGAAGTGTTTTAATAAAGTGTTTTTTTAACCATATTTATTACTTAGTCACACGTGGTGTCTTCACTTTCTTTAAGGATAAGTTTTAGTAAATTTATTACTAAAATGACAGTATGGATACTTTTAGCTGCATAGTTATAGGTGCATTTTTTTCAAAGCCTGTCAAACTGTTGAATTATTTGTAAAAAAAAAGCCTAATAAAATAATCAATAAAGTCTTCAATTTATGTGCCTTGCGTGAATAAAATCTCAATGATCAAAGGAAAATAATAAAATAGTGACTAAAGTGCATTTTCGTTCGAATCCCGATACTCACGAAATTGAATTTTTATGTTATGTGTGCGGTCATAGGAGCGTTTTTATGCCCAGTAATAGGAAATGATTTTGTATGAAATTGTTAAGGGAAATGTTGTGTTTATGAAATTTGTCCAGTTATGGGAGATGTCCGGCTATGAGGCCTTTTCGTAACAGGGAATTACACTGTATATAAATGAGAAAAGAATGTATAGATGAAATCCACTTAACTCTCGTAATGGGATAAGGTTAATAACAATCTAATACTATGTTCAGATCGACACTTAATCACAAGATTTCCGTTGTTGAGTAGTTTATCCCACTAATCTTATAAATTTAACAAATTTTCGCCATTTTGGTGGGCGCATAGTATAACAACTCCCATTCACTTTCTGAGGGTTAAATTTACCAAACTGACATCTAGGTGGCGCTTTACAAGAGTGATGCGTATTTTTATAACAATTTAGAAATTTTATTTAATTTGATGTTTGAACATATATATAATTTTCATATTTATTTTAGCTTTTAATTCTTTAATTTAGAGACACAGCCGATCAAAATAAGCCTGTAAGTACCTGTGCGATGTATGTACATATGTACATATATGTAACTTAAACTTTGCATCTGAGCGTAAGCAACACTTTTACTCAGCTGATGGCATTTTTAATATATGTATGAATGTAGGAATGTGTGTTTTCTTTTTACTTAGTTAAAAATATAAAAGACAACACTAATCGAAGTACCTGTAAAGAGTGTTTTGTGTATGTGGTGAGAATGGAAATTAAAATAGTTTTGGGTCTGAGCGTGAAAATTTTATAAAATATACTCAAATTTAAAATTTTTGTAAATTTTAACAATTTTTGGACTTGGCGTGAATTTGTTTCATATGAATCCAATAATTTTCTTCCTGACACGTTGTGTAATTTACTTTTACTTGTTTAACTGCTGAGCTGCCGGGTAAGTTACAGGTTCATGGTTACATATATTTTAAGATATTAAAATTAGTGAGACGAATTTTTGTCATATTGGGGATAAATTCTGTAACCATCCATTTTTCGTCGTCACTATTGGGTACGTACGGTTTCTAAAGCAAGCAATGAAAATGTACACAGTAATCAGTAATTCAATATTTACATACTTACATAAAAGATGGAGCGCACTGATTGTATGCTCTAGACGTTATGCATAGTAATTAGGTATTATGGTATTTCATACTTCATTTATAAAAAAATGATATCATTAATTATGGAAAAACAAACAAAAAATTTAGATTTGTCAAATATTCATATGTATGTATATAGAGAATTCATAATACAGGACGGTTTGAACAGGTTGTGTTTTATTTAAAATAATAAATATGCTTATTTTCCTTATTTGCAAAAATAATGCTTTTAAAATAAGCCTTCTTAAATCTAAAAATTGTCGAAATCAAGGACTAGTTTACTTGGGTACGTCTATGATAAGGAGTTTCGAATTTCCGGTTGACCTTGAGGTTGAATATGATTCTGCATGTAGCTATGCTTATCTTCAGAGCGAGATAATATTTTATACATATGTATATACATATGTATGTATGTATGTATCAAGAAAAAGTAATAAGCAAAAAGACTCTTAAACAAAACATTTCAAAATAAAGTATTGTAAAAGATAAGAGGACACCTGCGCATACAACAACAATTACATTTACTGTTTCCTCAGAACAAAGGAAGTTGTCATTCCCTGTACGGAATGTGTAGCAAAGGACTATATGGTAAGGCGGAACGTAGCGACAATGGCTAATGCAGAAACATATGTAAATATACTTATAAGTATGTAGAAAAATAGCAGGTGTGTGCCCCTTATTTTGCTCTCGCATTTGCGATTTATTTCTTTGTTGTTATTCAAAATTTACAGCTATTGTTGTTCTTATTCGGAAACCAGCATTATAATATACATATGTATGTATGTGGAATTTAATTTTTTATCATTCTTAATAAAACAGAGTAACAAAGACATACACGTGAGCAATTGCTGCTGGTAGTTATTTATACATATATGTATGTAGTAGCTCTGAAATTAGGAGAGAGATATACACATAAACTTCAATTCAACTTAGAGTTTAAGCGTCAATTACAACAATAAAGCCGAACAAAGAGCAGTTGGGATTGGTTTAACAAAAGTGAAACTGGTCAGTTATTCGCGGAGCGCTCAGTTGAGTGTATCATAAAAACTGCTTGTGTGAAAAATAAACGAGGTTTCAGCTATTTACGTGAGCACTAAAAATAAAAAGTGAACAGTGGAAGTTATTACATATATTAGTTTTAAATTTTGGAAATGGAAAGAACAAAATAAATTCCGTTTCTAGGGTATCTGTTTGCCAATCAAGCTATTTGCTATACATACATACAATATTATCTGCTAACTGAAGCTTTGCTTAGGGAATCGTGCATACAACACCGCTTTCATAAGTAAGTTTGACCATGCAAGCTCTTTCTCAGTCATATGTACATACGCTTGATATGGAATACCCCTAATTAAAAGATGCTTTAATATAAGTATATAAGTATGTACATATGTATGTATGTATGAATATGTTTTTTATTATCAATCAGGAAAAGTTGAAGACTTCAATTATTATACTTTTAATTTTCAAAAGATAATATATTCTTTCTTATACATACATATACATATGTATATGTGTGTGCATGTAGTCCATATCTTCCGTTCGCAATCACAATATCCAAAATCAATTTTCGCATGTTTTCTGATGGAACAATGGAGACTACTTGCTGATAATGAACCGCAGACAATCATGCACCAGTTCATTGGAATAGGTTGTCTTGTTTACTAAAAATTTAAATTGACTCACTTCATAAACATATGCATATTGCTACGTAGGTTGCCTTTTACATTTCGGAATTAGAGAACAAAAACAAATTGTAATCATCGAAATCGATTAAGCTCTGTTCTGATTACTTCATTTAACATTCATTCTGAACGCTTAAACCGCATGATTAGCTATCTTTTAGGTACGAAAAGAAAAAGAAGTAATTCGGAGGACTCATCAAATTGAAAGTTCGAGTGTTCAATAATGAAATTGTTTCAGTCGATGTTTGAGAGCTCGTATTATGAGGAAGAATGATTTGTCTTCGGCGATTGGTTTTCCTAATTTCTTGAAAGATAACTGGCAAACAAATGATTGTGTAACATTAAAAATTTACTGTTCTGCGTTGTTCTAGTGGTATGGTTTAGATATGTCTAGTTGTCCCAAAAAACAGGCAACCGTTTGCTTGGAAATGCTTCGAACAACTTTGGTTAGCTTCGGCTCATCTTGAAACACCCATACAGTCGATTTTGGTTTACTTTCGGGCGCATTCACGGAAATCCAAGTTTCATCATCTGTCGCGATTTCATGGACGTGTTTCGAAGCACCGCTATCGTACTTTTTAACACTTCTCCCGACCAGTCGACACGAGCATATTTGTGAGCGATCGACAAATTGCAAATTGCGACAGCGTCAATAGTTTATGGAACAACAGTAGATTTTGAACAACCTTCACGAAGTTCCTCTTGGAATGACCTGCGACCTCCATTGATTTCACTGTACCATCGATAAATACTGGTGTTTAATAAAACTTCTTCGCCAAAAATTGAATTAAGTTCATCGATGCACTGTTACTGAGATAATCCACGTTGAAAGTTGTGAAAAATAGCCGCGCGAAGGAGTTCGCGATTTAATTTCATTTGGCCGATATGAATATTTCAAGTTACTGTAAACAACACAGGTAGCATCTGTAAGTCAAGACATTTTGTATAATATCAAAAATGTCAGACTTTACGATGAAGTTGTCAGTTGCCAGATTGAAACACTATGGTTGCCAAATCCCGAAATATAAAAACCAACCTACTCAAAAAAATGGTAAAGTGTAATATACATACATACATACATACACACTTGTGAGTGTTGGCGTACTTTATTGTACATGAGCGTATTAACGATTAAAATAATTTAATCATTCTCTCAAACCTCTGGAGATAAATGTCACTTCATTAAATAAAAATGCATATGAGCATTTGTTGTAAAGGGTGTTTTTTAAGGTTCAGAGTTTTTATTGAAAACAAAAGACACAGAAAAAATGAGTGAATTGAACAATCCCACACCACAGTCAGTAATGATCTATTGTACGCTGAAATGTGTGCGAAGTGCCCTGCAAGTGCATAAACATTTGCATGGTCACTTGAGAAAGTATTCGGTGTGCTTTCATTAATTTCAAGTACATGTACCTTGTATATCCTTCTAACCAAGCACCCTTTATTCATAGAGAGTTAGTAAATATATCATGTATTTCCAAAATTGATTATACTTTGAAATTAAAAGATTGCTTAACTAGATCCAGCTGGGTGTGTTCAAGCATAAACATACATACATATGTACATACAGTATGTAGTGACATGGTTGGAAATTGTCGTATCAACAGAATGTACTTGCTTGAACCAGAGAACATTTTACATTCTTTACTTGAACTCAGTTGAACACGATCACCGGAAAAGATCAAACGCGCTGAAATACAAAAAATAAAAGTAAATTCATATAAGATTATTTAACTCAATAATGGCATAAAAAGTCTTTAATTAATATTATGTATAAAAATACATTATTTCAATTTTCTTGTGGTGAGCAATTCAAAAATACAGACAAACTTTAAGCTAGCATAAGTGAATCGTGGCTGAAATCGAACCTACATTTTCGAGCACCCACATATTTAATATGAGGCTCTTCGTGATGGTTGATTTTATACAGAAATGTCCTTAAAATAATTTGGGATGATATTATAACCCTGTAAAACTTTTCTAAGCTCTGATTGTTCATGTGCCTGAGTTTAATATACATACATATGTACATATGGTATATTGGTAACAAATGGATGAGATATTTTAATATTGTCTCTTACTAGTAGTGAATTCCATATTTACATGGTTGTATGTACATATGGTTTGTTTGTTTGGCGGTTGTAAGTTCCTTACGGTAATATTTAATGATCCGCTGTTCTAGAAAACACACATCATTAAAAAAATATATATTTTTTAAATGTTAAAATTATTATATTCAGTTTTTATAAAAATTTTTACAACTTCGGATTAATTTTTCCTAAAATCAACTACAGTTTGCATAATAAACTGCTTTCCTTCTTATTTTTTGGAGAATACTTAAATAAGTGGAAGTATTTCAGAAAAATTCAATACCGATATGTTCATATCCACGAATACATATTTATAGTTTTGGAGTCAAGGCACACGGAAATACGAGTATATAATTTATATACAAATACCTAATGTAATACATTAGTAACATTGCGAGCACATTTTCTCATAGATTCCATATCCATATACATATGTGTATGTATAAGTACATATGTATATGGTATACCTGAAAATTTTAAGGTGAACGTGTAGCTAAAAATTTAGTTGATACCTTTATTGTGTGATGCGATTTTGAAATTAGAGGACTACTCGTATTCTAAATTAAGTGAACCGCTATAGTTGCAAGTTCACATGCATCTGAAAAATTGTAATAATTCAGTGTTATTCTTAAAAGAGGTAATATTATCGGTTTTAAATCAATTTATGTTCAAATAAATAGAGTAATTTAAGCATATATAAAATGAATGTACATCGACTGCTTAACTTATCCAATGATATTTATTAAGGCTCACTAAGTTTTATTACTAAATTTTGCGACGTGTCCATATCATTATGGGGTAATTCACTAAATATTGTAAAGATATCAAAATATTGACCGATGTGTGTTATAAAGCCAACCGGAAGTTTGAAACTCTTAACTTTGGTATTTTAGATACAAAAAAACACTGTTGGAAGGAAGATATTCGAATTCGATTAATTTTTAAACATGAGATTTGTATATGTAACGTTTTATTTCGATAACGTCATTGACTCTCGATTTATATACTCTAACCAATTTTAACACTGTAGTAAAACAAAGTGCAATTCGTCAAAATTTCGTTGGCCCAGCAGTTACTGGGATATAGGATTTCACCTAAAGGTAGGCGTTCTTTATCTAATATTTTTATATAATCTTTATATATGGAGTGGGCGGGATATCACTTTTATTTTGGAATTGAAAATAATTTTAAATTTTTAATTACCGAGCTTCTTATGATGCTAAGGAACATGTGTACAACGTTTCATCACAAAATCTTACGTTTTAGCCATATTACGGTTTGGACATACACTCACCCGGAATTCAACTCGTCTCATCATATATATTTATATATGTATGTATGTATATACAGCAGTATATCTATCTCGATTAGCGTTAGGTATTACAAGCAACCATTAGGTCAACAAAACTTTTATATTCTGTAGCAAAATTTTGCGAGAATATAAAAACGCTCTGCTAATATCTATGTATATAAATAAAAATGAATACCAAAAATGTATGTACGCGCATAACTCAATAACGCCTGGACCAATTTGGCCAATTCTTTTTCTTAAATGTTTGTTGAAGTTCAAGGATGGTTTTTACGGCGAGAAAAATTCGAATAGTTTCCGGAAAACCCCTAAAAACAGCCCTTTTCTTTTCCCCATACAAACGTTACAATAAATATGAATGTTTGTTTGTTAGTAACACTAAGAGAACGGTTGAACCAATCTTAATGAAATTTTTAAAGGTTGTTTGTTGTGGATCGGGAAAGGTTTAGAAACAAAATACCTTATACTTTTCATGAGGAGAAGTCGGAAAATTGGACAATTCCAAAAAGTAACATTTTCCATACACATTTTTTTCAATTTTTGTTTGTTTTGTTTTTCAATATTTTGATTTGTAAATTATTTGAATCGTTCAATTGCGATCGCTTACTATTTTATTCCCGCTATCCAAAGGAAAAATTATTGAAAATTATTCAGTGAAAACTTTATGTATGTTTGAGACGATGTGATCAATTACAGATTGAAATTTGTTACGAAGCCACGAAGAGGTGGCGCTAATATTGGTCGGCGTTCTTTTTGCCATCAACGTATGTCAACCCAAAGAAAGGCAAGAAGTACTCCCAAAATGCGATGACATACGTGCGGAATTATGGATCGAGAATTATACGAAGTGGTGAAAACCAATATGATTCATGTACCTTGCGAACCTTACAATCCCACTTTGGTTTGTATGTTTGACAATAAATGCACGAAACACTACTCATGTGCTTTTCTTTCGGAAACGGGAATGGGAAATGATGGATATTAACTGTATCGGCGTCACTCAGCAGACGACAATGGCAGAACATTTAGCATTTAGAGGCGTGAATATCGACGTTAATAACACATCGAAGTTGACAACACATGGGTCGTACCATATTCGCCCCTTTTGTTTAATTCACATTCAAAACTCATGTCAATGTTGAATATTGCAGATTGGTGTAATCGATCAAATACGTTTGCAAGTACGTCACCAAAGAAAGCAACATAGCGGTTATTGGCCTTGAACGATATGAGATCAGCAGTATCAAATGGGTCGATATGTGAACTGCAATAAAGCGCTTTGTAGGATATTTACTTTTGCAATTCATGAAAGTTTTCCGACTGTTTTGCGTCTCGCGGTTCAACTTCATTTAAGTCATCGCGTATTATGAATGGTACAGTGTGTGCAACTTTTTGCGAAGCATGCCAGTAGTAGCATTTGCTGGAACATGATAATCACTGGAAACAGACGAAAGACAATGCGATAGTACTTCGCATGCCACTGAAGTTCGCATACTTTTCGCGAAGATCATTTCGACATATCCGCCTTTAAATTCGCGTTAATTATGGGATACGAAAAAATGACATTGCCGATGACATTTTACATTGTATTCGCTAAGAATTGAAATGGGCAAATTTCGGTTGATACTTCCAGTGGTTTGATATCAATTTCACCTCCCTTTTGTCAATTCACTTCAACGGAAGATGAACTCATCACGAATGTTTATCCGAACATTGGCCAAATTATCGTAACTGCGATAGCTTGAGTGCACGAGCAATTTTAGCTGCCAAAATTACCGATGTTAGTGATTTAAACTGGAAGATTCAAAGTCAAGTTCCGGGAGGTTTGCGCTCATATAAATCGATCGATCGTCTTGACAAGGAAGACGAAACCGTAAATTATCCAGTGGAATTTCCAAATACCATACCAAGCCTGCCCCAGCATCATTTGCGTCTTAAAGTTGGATCTGTCATTATTATGTTTAACAATCTTCATGCGCCGAAACTGTGTAATGGAACCTGAATGATTATGACGTAGTTATCGAATACAAGGGACAGCCATTTCAGTTCAAACGTATTCAATTTCCAGGGAAAATTGCCCTTGCGTTGACAATCAACAGGACACAAGGAAATCGGGAAATGCTATGTTTTTCACACGGCCAGATATATGTGGTGTGTTGACGAGTTGGAAACCCATCTTCTCTATATATTTACGCACCAGAACAGAAATCAAAAAGTTACGCTACATAAAAAAAATGTAGAAAAATCGTAAATAAATCATTTTCGACAGAATATAATTTCAGCTTTTTTTCATTTCAAAACACATAATTTCACGCAGGGCAACGGCTGCGGGGTCAGCTAGTAGATTATATTTTATCGTCTTCAGAAATACTTCCGGAACTTTGATATTGTCTGCCGAGAGGCGAGCACTTTAGAAAAACTTTTTGATGATAACCGTAAAGAAGTTTTATGTAGTGGTGTTCTGTGTAGTGATGTTGTCCACCCCTAATCACTACATGCATGAAATAGTGTAATTATAACTCCTTGGCTAGCAAGTTGAAACAAACCCAAGTGTGAGCAGTCATAGGAAATGATTTTTAGTTTAGAAATAATGCACCCTTTTCCATTGATTTCAGTCATATGTATAATTTGAATATTTGGGGACATATATTGTGACAAAAAAGTGTCCAGAAATTGTACATAAAACGCAAAATAATTAATTAATCATCAATCTTGAAGAATCAATCAAGAAGAAACCACACGGAGCCAAATCTGGTGTTTACGGTGGTTGATCGATAGTATTCATTGTGATTTTCGCTTTAAATGCGGTCAAAATCGTACTCTTTTTGAAAAAAAATTCAGCTTTATCGGGACGATTCGAGCAAGAACGCGTTTAATTTCCAAAATAACCTCCAAAATCTCTCGCGAGAGATGTCAAGCTCTCTTGCCATCTCTTTATGGCTTACCTGACGATTTTCAAGCAGGGGTTTCGTATAGTCTCATAACAAATTTGTAATTGCGAAAACTTGAAGAGGTCGAAACTAATCTAGAACGAGGCATGTATTCAACGATCTGAAAATATCATTTACCCGCGGAATTTAATTACAATTTCCGGGTGCTTTTTGGTCTCAATGTCTACATATAAATATATATATGTATGTTGTATAACTATGAGTAAGTGCGTGTTACTTTTTGCCGGTAAACAAGCAAAGCATCGTGGATTACGTTATCGTTATAATTAAGTTAGTTTTGTATCGCTGCTACTGTCACATAACCCTCAAGTAATTAGTCTATTTGACCAGAATAAATACTTTATTAAATGCAAATAAAAGTCTATGCTTGCAAACTTACAAACAAGTTGAGTTTTTTCTCTTTTCAGTTCTTCCAGGGACAGCTGTACCTTTTTTCTTCTCTCAACTAGTGACATGGCCGAAGATCGTGAATTGATTGCAAAGTATGGTAAGCCGATGCCGTATGATAGGAATTTCCGCGGACCGGAATGGCGAAATCGAAGTTGCACAGATGTACCGTGTCTGCTGATTTTTATCCTATTTTTAGGCGGATGGGGTTTTATTGCACAATATGCAGTGCGCAATGGAGATCTCAATAAATTGGTTGTGCCAACGGATTCATTCAATCGTAAATGCGGAATCGATTCATCGGTATTGGATAAAAAGTATTTATTTTTTTTTGATTTGGGAAAATGCATCGATCCAGTTGTACCTCTTACGGGCTGCCCTACACAACAAGTTTGTGTAGAAAGCTGTCCCACACAGACTTTTATTTGGGATAGAATGAAGAATAATCTGCCACTTGCTGAATTAAGGAAGCGTTTGATATGTCTGAGTGACGTAGACAAAGACAACCTTCGAACCTTAGACAACATGCAAGCAGCCATTGACCAAGAACGATGTGCGCGTGGATATATGAAGAGTGCACCATTTTTGAATCGTTGTATGTGGGAGCTTTCTCCTGAGTTGTGTGAACTAATACCCTCCTTCCTCCTGCCTCGTAATAGACGCGAGGTAAATGGGTCACAAAATGCTAGTTGGGTGGTTGGTGAAACAGGAAAACTTCTCGATACATTGGTGGATGATAACTCAAATTTGATGGAAATGAGATTGGAAGCGCTCGCCTTGACGACAATACCTGAATCTAGTGATAAATCGAAGCAACAGCTCGCTGAAGAACCCATGATACAATGCCGCCGTCGTACCGAGCAAGCCGAAACTATCAAGCAAAAAGTACGTCAAGCTGACACGCGCCTTGCTAAGTTGGTAGGTAATATGGTTGCACACTTCTACAATGGAACACATGATGCACAGCAGCTTGGGGAAGAGATAGTGGAAGATATTATGAACTCTTGGTTAATTGTGCTGATGGCTTTAATGTGCACTTTGGTTGCTTCTTTGATTCTAATCGCCTTGATGCGATGGTTCGCTGCCCCGATTCTGTGGTTATCTGTTCTTGGTGTTTTGGTCGGACTTGGATTGGGAATTTATTACAGCGTTAAGCAGTATCGTTTTTGGCGCGAAACCGCATCTGTACCCAACCATTCGATTAACTTGGAGGCAGCGGTAAAGAATATATTTCAAGACGCTAACACTTGGCTGTATTTAAGCATATTTTTAAGCATCAGTTTTGTAATTATTCTACTCCTGGTAATTATTCTACGTACCCGCATCAATATAGCAATTGCGTTGACAAAGGAAGGTAGTAAAGCGGTGTCAAGCATTATATCAACTGTTTTTTTCCCAATCTTTTCGTGGATTCTTTTTATTTTGGCTGTTAGTTTTGCGGTTGCAGTTGGTCTTTATCTAGGCACAATTGGTAACCCATCTTTCCGTATGATACGTCAATTGGACCCTAACAGCGTGACAGGTGTTTCAAGTGAGATTTGTGAATGTATAGGTCCGGCAAGCGAATATAAAGTAGGGGGACATTGTGACCCTAAAATTTTTGAACAGAATTGCTTCACTAATATCGATCAGCACATCCCTTGTAGACAAACCACTTGTAGCTTCGCTGAAATTGAGCATCCGCCGTTTGTGACATGGTCCATATGCTATAATGTGTTCGGTTTCTTTTGGTTGACATTCTTCATTGCGGCCTTTAGTGATATGGTGTTGGCTCTTACTTTCGCAACTTGGTACTGGACCTTCAGGAAGCGGGAGGTGCCCTTCTTTACACTAGGACGAGCTTTCCGTCAAACCATCTTCTATCATCTCGGCACTTTGGCGTTTGGCTCGTTAATTCTTGCCGTGTGTCGCATGATACGCGTGGCTTTGGAATATATCGATTCTAAACTGAAGAAGTACGACAATTCAGTCACACGAGCCATACTGTGCTGCATGAAATGCTTTTTTTGGTTACTTGAAACTTTCTTACGCTTTCTGAACCGCAACGCGTACATCATGTGTGCTATACACGGCAAGAATTTTTGTGCCAGCGCCAAAGATGCTTTCAATTTGATTATGCGTAACTTTTTGCGAGTAATTGCCGTTGATAAAGTCACTGATTTCTTGTTCTTTTTATCGAAAGTATTATTAACGGCTGCTGCTGGCGTTGGTACCTACTTCTTTGTGGTACGTAGTCCACATTTAATACAACTGCACTATAATGCGGTGCCAGTAACGATTGTTGTGTTAGCGGCTTTTATTATGACAACCGTCTTTTTTGGCGTCTACTCTATGGCGGTGGATACGCTCTTCCTGTGCTTTCTGGAGGACTGTGAACGCAATGACGGCTCGACAGAAAAGCCTTTCTATATGTCGAAACAGTTAAGGCGAATATTAGGCAAAAGAAACCAGTTACCACGTCCAATGAGTAGTAGTTAAGAAACAACCTTTACAATAGGAGTGCACAAAGGAGCTGGAAGTTGACCAACCATATTATTGGTTAGTGGGCAAATCTATAGCGTAGACATTTTATGAAAATTATATACATATATTTTTATAAATGTACCGGCTTTGTTAATATTCGTGTGAGTGAACATTAAAGTTGGAAAGTTTTTGAAAAACTGGAAAAAGGTTGTGTGAATACCAATGGCAATATAATCTAATTACGTAAATATATACATATGTATACATACTCAAAAGAATTTGTTAAGAAAAATGCAATATGAAATATAATGTTGTGCATTAAGTATATACATATATAGACACATACACATACATAAATAGTTTCGATATGTACCATTATTCATACTTCTAATAATAAGCTAAGAAAAAAATGCAATATGAAATGTTAAGTATATACATTAAATATATACCTTATATTTACCGGGTACACCTACATAATAACGTTACAAATAGTTACAAACAAAAATATTTTCGTTTATAATATTATAAGAAAAAAGACAGAATGAAAAAACAGTAATGAGTAAGTTTTTAAATTAACGTGGTAGTCTTACCTACCATCTTTCCTGGGTGCTTGTTTCAAGTGATTTTTTTATGCGATTTTGCTCATAGTGATTTATTGAAAATATGTATATACATTTACAATCCATCAATGTATGCCAAAATATTTATTAAAGCGAACTTATTGTTACATATAAGATTAAACATTTACAAATCACCTTATTTATATTATATTTATTATGAAAGTAAATAAATGATACATTTCTACACATACATACATATGTACTTATGTATATAAAAGGATGTGGTAGAGGCAAAGTTTGATTTATTTTGTTCATATTATTGAATACGTGCCGGAGATTATTAAACGCATTAACCTTGGAAATTATTTAAAAGAAATTAAAACGTTGCATGCAATCGCATTTCTCAAAAATTTTTGCTCAACAATTTCAAATGAATATACTGAAATCACTATTTACATACTTAGTGACTAGACTGAGTAGAGAGTGTAAACTAAAGAAGTCTGAAAATTTTGCTTATTACAGGTTAAATAAGTAATTAACACACGTGTACATGAATAATCATATAATTTTTAACGTATTCACTTTATGTACTAATTTCGCACAAGATATTTAGTATGCTCTGAATTCATAACAAATAAACCAGAAGAAAATGATATTTTTTGTGTACTTAATAAATAAAAATTAAGGAATTGATTTAAGAAAGCTTCTCTGCGAAAAGAGCCATATGAGTAATATATAACATGTATTTGTAATAAATAAATTTACTAATTATAATTAACGATTGAATAATTTTAATAACCGATACTATATGAATACCAAATACTCGTACCATCTGGTGGGTACCGCGTTCTTTAAAATTCTACAAACTATTGTGAATAGGTAAATTTTTATTGTTACTGGTGGAACTGGCATGTTGATTTTGCTAATTTCCGTGAGAATACAAAACATTGTAAAGAGTTGATTGATATAAATTTGGAAAATCCTATATTTTATTTCTTTGTTTTTAGTGTAATTAAAATAAAAGGTAAACATGATTATTCCAATTCGTTGCTTCACATGTGGTAAAGTAATTGGCAACAAGTGGGAGTCTTATTTAGGACTTTTACAAGCCGAATACACGGAAGGGTAAGTGCGGTGAAAGTAATTGGAAATTTGTGATCTCAAAATATATTATTTCTAGTGATGCTTTGGATGCTCTCGGTCTTAAACGATATTGTTGCAGACGTATGTTATTGGGACATGTTGACTTAATTGAAAAATTACTAAATTATGCGCCTTTGGAAAAGTAGTTTTGTTTGGATGGAGCACATTTTTTCACATCTTACCTTTTTGAATTAGAATAAAATATGTATAGCAAGTAGCAACGATTTATTAAATATATATGTCTTATCAATTTGTAAAAACGCTATTTTAAAGTTAAAGACTTTTAACGAACGAGAAAGGCATAGAAGTAATGCTTGACACTTGGACTCAATATCGAAGGAGTGTCTTTCGTGGTAGTGTCTTCGTCAGCATTTGGTATTGGCATCTTCTTTTGATGCTTGATGGTTTCTTATCTATATTTTATCCATGAACCATGGTTGACCATTGTGTTCTCGACGACGCGTTAAAATTTCACAACCATTATCTGTTACTAACAGGGTTTGTTCAAATTGTGCAGAATAGAGCCCATCTCCAGTCACGGCTGTCCAGTTATCGGGCCACTGTTCATTTTTGGATACGCCTTCTGATATCATTGGTTCAATTGTAAAGCAGTGCCCAGCTTTCATAACACCAACCGCGGAGTTCTCTGAAATAATATGTAATCATAAGATAGTTACATCATGGAGGAGAAAAATACGTTTGTTTAACATACTGGCATAGTGAGGTACATTAGGCGCAGTATGGAATAGCCGATGGATACCATGGCCACAGTAGCTCTTCACAACGCTGAAACCATGGGGCGCCACATGTTTTTGTATTACGTTGCCGATTTCCCTATATTTTACGCCAGGCCTGATATAAAAACATAATTTTTAAGCACTGTTAACAAGAATTTTTTTGCATTTGTACCTCACCAATTCGATGGCTTTGCATAGCGATTCATACGTGACTCGTACTAACTTCTTGTGTTTTTCGGAAACATTACCAACAAAGAAGGTTTCGTTAAGATCACCATGAAAACCGTGATGGTAGACGGTAACATCAATGTTACAAATATCACCATCTTGTAATGGACGCAAATCTGGTATTCCATGACATATTACCTCATTAACTGAGGTACAACAAGACTTAGGAAAATTGTAATAGTTCAGTGGTGATGGATAACAATCGCGTTCAATTGCGGCCTCGTGTACGAGTCGGTCTAACTCGTCCGTGGTAACTCCGACTTCTACAGCTTTTCCTGCCTCATCCAAACATTCGCGACCAAGTCTACCAGCTACGCGCATAGCTTCAATTTCATCGTCATCCAGTACTTTAATTGAAGTGTTTCCTCGCATGGCTTCTTCCGATGCAGCCCGACCAGATGGATGATCTGCATAGTCGGGCCGCTCTATATTCTCGGGTACGTTGCGTTTAGTTGTCTGCGGATATGGACGTAACTTACCAGTAAAACGGTAATGTGGCCATGGATTGTAACCAGCTTCAGTGTTATCTACTTTTGGTTTTCCTGCGCCCTCTAAAATTTTATAATTGTCGGTCAAATATTGGTCGTAATGAAATGTTGTATATTTACCGGCCAGAGCATGGATAACTTTATGCTCTTTCCAGAATCCTTTAAAACAAACTTGCGAACAAAAATAGGATCCAGGTATGCCCAACTTTAAGCACGTTGGACATTGCAGGGTAGCTTCTTTGCCACAATGTAATGTTTCACATTTATGAGCCATTGTATAGCGCTATTTAGTTGTGCAAAAACTACCTTGTGAACTTAACCAATATAACTAAGATATTTTTGTTGTAGCAAACCAAATTCCTATTGAGGTTGAGATTTGACATTTGTGCCCACTGTCAAAAGTAAATAGTGCTGGTCTTGGATAGAAAATGCATTATATTGTCGAATCAGCTCTGTGTGGATGCTAACTTTGAGGAAAATGAAATTCACGTTCCAAAACTCAAAAGCTGTCGTACATATAAATTGATGACATCAAAAAAGACTGGTCCATATTAATAGCAAAGTGACATTTTTCCCTTTACCATTAATGATTACCTTTTTGAGATAAGAAAATAATATTTTGGGGGTAATTACTGTGGGTAAATAGGAAAGTTTTTAAAATTAAAAATTATTTGTTAAGATGATTTACTTAATTCCTGGCAAGCTACTTATCGGCTAAATACTCAACAGGGCAGCGCTTAGGAGATTTCTGTTGAAGTTTCTTAAAACGCAACTTACAATTCTAATCGCAACTCTTGTGAACGTGTGATCGTTTATTCCTCGGTTTCTGAGCTAATCCATTGAATGTATTGGAGTTTCGGTAGCTTTGATTTGCTGGGTTGTTATATTGTTATTTAAGTAAAATACATATTTGTATGTATGTACATAATCAAATTTTAATGAAGTAAACCAAATGATAAAAGATAGGGTTAGAAATACTTGATTATATTATTATATATTTATAAAATTTTCTATTGGAAACGAAAATTGTGTTTTCTTTTGTGTCTCACTTTTTGAAATTTGAGAAAATAAATGTATGTATGTTTAGCTAGGACCTATTAATATTTGAATTACTTGCAAAAAATTTCAGTGTGTATTTTCATCTTAAATGAATACAATTTAAATGCGGCAACTAATACAAAAAATTGTATTTATATATAAAAAAGTTTGCATTTTACGTCTTAGAGAGAGTTTGCGGATCACTCTTCACTGCAGAATATCAATCCAATTGTAACCCATGCAGCAAAATACACAATTTTTTCAAAACAAATTTCAAAACTTTGAGCGATTTGCCTTCTGATTAGAAGTCCAATTAAACTGACATTTCAGTCTTTTTATACGTATGTATGTATGTATGTTGAGCATGTATATGTATGTACATATGTACATATGTACCTGTATGTATGTATGTACATACATACATTAATATTATATGAACGAAAATGCAATTTTTTAGATCCCCCTCTCTGTCTGATCAATATTTAGTTTTTCTTGATAAAATGAGATTAGAATATAATTACTACGTATTATATGTAAAACAAGAATTATCAACAAATTTACTTACTCACTCATGCCTCCATACATGTCTGTATATGTAAACGTATATTTACCGGCGAATTCATTGATAATAAACCAGTTACCTGCGAATTCCTGTACACCTCATATATCTTCGTACCCCACCATGGTACATACATGGACATGAATAAATATTTCTATATACCTATATACTTATGTATGTAAGTAGTTACTTCTGTACAAAATCCTTTCAAAGCAAACTTACACTTGCGCTTTCAAGTTTTTATCATTTGCAGCACTCGCCAAAAAACTATGAAACTCCACATCAGCTGGGCTTGACCGACGTCTCACTGCTCCCTCCAAATTGGGCCACTAACGGTATTGTCAATAATCGTGCTTCTTTTTCCTGAAATCAGGGGGCGCTTTATCAGTATTGGCATCGCTGAGAAACAATAAGCGTATTTGAACATCCGTGTATACATATGTATGCATACAAATGCGCCACCTTCGCCAATCGCTTGCCTCGCATGGTGAGCAGAAGTTAAATCGTTGAAATACAAAGACCGATGTCAACAACAAAAGCGCCGACGAGGAGGAAAACGAACCAGTCAACGCTCGCTCGGATTTTGCAGCATCTTCTGAACAAATTTCAGTCGAGTTTCAGCAGCCGAGTGCGACGGATGATAAAACGTAGAAACGGAAACGGAAAACGGGCCAATAATTGAATATAGTAACTATGCTAATACCCATTTAGTGTGGCGAAAATCGTTCAAGTGAGGCTACATACATACATATGTATGTGTTGAAGTGGATATGTAGCACGAGAGTTTTAGTGAAGTATCATTCATACCTAGGTGAGCATTCATGCGGATGCTTTCAAATTGTGAGTGTGTGCAAGCATGTAACGGAAATGCTTATGGCGCCATTTTAATATCTCCTGGTGCATCAGTTGAATTTGAAAAGTGAAAATTTAAAAGTGCCTGATATTGTGAGTGAAATTGGAGACTTATCCAGCATAATTATTTGATTTCTGTAAACAATCGATTGCAGCTACATATATACACTTGTGTACAGCGAATTGTTGCTATTTACTGTGCATACTAATGTATATAACTGTATACATGTAAATAGGTATGTGCATACATGTGTGTTTACAATGTTTTCATTTGAAACATACTATATGTAGTTATGTTATACAATAATATGTATGTATATGCATATAGCTAAATACATATAAACTTATGTACGTAAGTGTGTATTCATTTGTAATTTAATATATTTTAAGTGATAATATTAATTGCGGCGGCATGACATTTGCTGATACGCGAGCATGGCAGGCGAGTGGCCATAGCGACAGTTAGACATTTGGACGGACGGCAGTTCGACCGGTAGAATGTTTATGCGTATATTGTTGAGGTTCCGTTATTTGGTTGTATTACATACATATTAACTCATACGTAGCTTGGGTGAATGTGATGTCTGTTGTCAGCAGCTTATCAGTAGCTCACCGCCATTACCGCTTCTGCCTCTGATATGTTGGATTTTCTACATCTCTCTGTTGTTGTTCTCCTTATTATTGTTTCGTTTTGATTTACTGCGAATGCAGTCGAGAGGTGCATCTAAAAATAGTTTGAAAAGTGACACGCGGCCATTTTATTTCCCCATTTTTTACATTTCTTTTCTAATGTGCGTACATGTTTACATAAACTGCTTCTGTTAAATTGTTCGGATTTTTTTATCTTTAAAGAGAATGCAATTGCAATGTATGATTATGTACATACTTATGTACTACATACATTCTGAGATAGATGTGAATTTATTTTCTTTTGTTTATGATGAAAGTGCAATTCAAAGGCGTGTGGCCAAGCACTTAGCAAAAAGGATTAATTGTAATACAAAAGAGGAACAATAAAAGCACAATAGAGTCAGTAGCAAATTGAATTTAAGTCATAGAACGACACGATACTGAAGATCTCTTCAACTATTATAACTCTAAGTGCAATTGTCCCTGACAGTCTGTTCATTTTCGGCAATATTTATTTGAATACTGCTCAGGGCTGAAATACATACTTAGATCTATATTTATGTATATCGATTGTTTTATATTAGCAAAGAACGATATCCTTGGTCTTATAACAAATTTGTATAAAAAATTGAATTGACATATTTTTTTCAGAGCCTGAGACAAGAATTCGTCTTAATTAATACCTATGTTTAAAATCTGAACTAAAATGCTTTAAATGGCATTAAAATGATGATGCACTGGGTGTCAACAGAGACCACACCGCTTCCATACTTCGCCATGGGTATGAACAACCCTTCTCGAAGCTTCACTTCATTTTGATAGAAATGTGCCGGTGCATATCGCAGATTTGCTCGTATATTCAGATATGGCATGCGTTCAAGTACTTGTATATACTATATATAGAGTTTGTATTATCGCAACATCGTATATCCAATATATCACCCCGTCTTCACATTTCAGTAAATTAACTTAACGCGGCGTCTTTGGTGCACCATAAATGCATCGAGTATGACGAACTGAAGCAATGAAGCATTGAATGCCTTTCAGTTCTTTGTTTCTTGAGTTTTGTTTCACTTTTTCCATTCTATTTGTTGTTTCCTTCCTCTTAGACTTCTTGTTATTGCACATGGACTCCTATAGTAGCGCGCATTCGTCATCATGATCATCATCATATTCATTGTCGTCATCGTTGTCGTAGTCTTATTTGTTGTGCACCACGCTTGCCTTATGAGCCGTGACGGCAGTTCATCGACAAGTGTTTACCGTATTGCAGAGGAGGCCACTTCAGAAAAAACATGAGTATGGAGAGAAGAAATTAAAAAATAGGAAATACACATTATGCAAGTCGTAGTTGCAAAAAGTGTGTACTTGGGTACAAAAATCTTGAAAATCCTTCGAATCAAAATTATTATCAAAAAAAAACAAGAAAAAACGTTAACTTCGGTTGCACCGAAGCTAAATACCCTTCACAGGTGCATTTCTGTTAGTAACTGTGTTCAGTTTGTATGGAAGCTATGTATATGCTATAGTTAACCGATCTGATCAATTTCTCGGAGATTACATTGTTGCCTTAGAAAATAACATATACCAAATTTCGTTAATATATCTTGTCAAATGTGAAAGTTGTCCATACAAGAACTTGATTCCGATCGTTCAGTTTGTATGGCAGCTATATGTTATAGTGGTCCGATATCGGCGGAAAATGACGTTTGCAAAATTTCAAAACGATATCTTAAAAACTGAGGGACTAGTTCGTATATATACAGACAGACAGACGGACAGACAGACGGACATGGCTAAATCGACTCAGCTCGACATACTGATCATTTATATATATACTTTATAGGGTCTCCGACGATTCCTTCTGGGTGTTACAAACTTCGTGACAAACTTAATATACCCTGTTCAGGGTATAAAAATATCAAAATTATTTCTAAAGCTTAACTGCTAAATTCAGAAATTTCAATGTCCATCAGAAAACTGAATAAGCTCACGTGAGTGCGAGAAGTTTTAAAATAAATATTATGTACAATAAAACTAAATCTGATTCAATAGCGATCTGTTCGGAAATCTCATTCCCGTTCCCAACAACTCGTATAAAAAGATATACAGAAAGTTATTATTGCACTTAGATCACTATGGCAAATGCGTTATAAAACTATTCATTGGGATATTGGAGTTTCTTTAGTAAAGAGAGAAGAAGTGGACAGGAGAATGAAATACATATATATGTACATACTCGTACATATGTAAATACTTAAACTCCGTAATCGTTCAAACGCATTTAGATAAACCTCTACTAAAGAGCGTACTAGTAAAAGGGCTCAACAACATAATTAAATAAGTTAGTTGTTTATAGTCTGGTCAAAGTGTCATGATCCTAGGAGATAGGGTTGCACATTTAATAAAGATGCATCAAACTTGATGCCTGAGAATTTTTGGTTTCTTGTATGTATAGTATGTATTGTATATGCAATCATGACAGCGAGTTATTGCTTAGAACTCTTAACTTTAACGCTTCTGCAATTTATGGTATGGGATCGAGGAGTCAATTCAACTGTATCACATGCCCCGTTGTACAAGTTCAACAAACGTGCCTTTAACACAGCATGTCCATTACAATTCATTTCATTTCACTTGTTTCTCTCTGCTTCTGAATGCATAAATTCATACGTCAAGTACCGATTCTATACAACACTCGACTTTAAGGGTATCTTTAAGAGTGTAGATAATTGTGTACATATTTAGTTATGGTATGCATGTACATATATACTCGGGTCGCCATCATTACCAATGGCCTTCACCCTCTTTCGGATATTATTATTTTGTATATTTGGTTTCGCTTTTGCTTCCCATTCATTTCCCATAAAATAATCCAAATTTGGCCGAGTATGCAATTCTGATGACAATTCGTGTTGTTGCGCGGTTTGGCTCTTTGTTTTGCTGGAAATATTTGTGTGGGGCAAAGTAATTTATTGATATACGCACTTAAAACTTTGTTAACTAAAGAAACTACAATTCTAACTAGTGTTTTACGATTTTTCCATATTTTTTAATATAATGGGTGGTCGAAAAAGTCTTTTCGTATTTCTAATCAAACTTCAACTTATTTTTTTTATATATTTAATATATAATATAATAAACAAATATGTACCAATTTGGTCGACCACTCTTTGCAATTTTTCCGCTAAAGACATTATTTCATCAGTGTAACACGAACTGATACAGCATCGTCTCCATAAACTTCACAAATTTCATTGGTGGCTTTCAAAATAAAGCGAATATCTTCATTATTTTCACTCATTTCAACTTCCCCCCATTTAAATTTTTTTGGTGAAATGAAGCTTAAAATCTCACTTTTCCAACACTATATGGTATGACACAATGTGACTGATAGCACTGGAGATATACGACTGCAACGACATCTATCTTTTTCGACTATCCAATATATATTTGAATTTAAGTTAACAAAAAAAAAATATATGTATACATAAAATGGGTCATCAGGTTAGTACATATCAACTTAAGTGCCTTAATAATTTTATTCGAGAGTTATTTTTAAACTTATGTATTAATTGATTTAAACATTTGTATGTCCCTCCTTGCTGAGAATAATCTCTAAGATTCGTTAAATAGCATTTCATACACTTTCCAATAGAATTTAAGGAAATTTATGACCAAATATTTTTAATGCTTTTAACTAGTTTTTAGTGGAGTGAAAAAATCACAAAACTATAAAAGAGCTAAAAGTTAATAACAAAACAAGTAAGACCTAAGTTCGGGTGTAAGCGAACATTTTATATTTTAAGGTGTAATACGTCGACCAGATGATCGAAATCCAAGCAATTTTATATATACACATAACTCATGCCTGTACACTTACATTTTGTGGGCGATTACGCCCATCTACGAACTCGTAAAATTTTTTCTACTAAGGAATCCGCATACCAAGTTTCATCAAGATATCTCAATTTTTACTTCAGTTAGCTTGCATGGATGTACGGACGGACAGACAGACAATCACCCGGATTTCTACTTTTCTCACCATCCAGATCATTTATATATATTCTACCCAAGATCTATCTCGCTAAGTTTTAGGTGATACATACCACCGTTAGGTGAACAAAACTATTATACTATGTTGCGACAGTTTATAAGAACAAAACAAGTATGGAGGGTACAAGTTCGGATGTAACCGAATATCTGCAACAAATGCAAATTACAATAATTAAAGCTTGGGAAATACCTTTAAGCACATAAGGGTTGTTAGTTACAAGGGTTTTAAGGCAAGTTTTCACACGATTTTATCTATTTTAGGCACAAAGATGATCCGTTATTAGAAAAACATACTATCTAGATTTTATTAAGATAATTCCTATATATACCAACATATACATATACGGTATTTATGCCAATATATACGGTATAAAGTCAAAGGAAGTATTGGACCGATTGAAAATATTTTTGACACGCAGACATACTGTTATTAAGAAAGGATTTTTTTTAATTTTTAAAATATATCTCATATATTAACCGACGGATTGCGTAGAGTTTTTGTTTTGGATTAATAGGCTGTATATACGTATTTATGTGTGTACTTAGAATAACAACATTGATGGGAATTACTACAAAAATAATTCGACAGCGAAATGCACATGTTATGCATATTCGTAAAGTGGTTTACAACTATGGCAGAATGAACCACAATCTCAACTAGTGGGCCGACTAGGGGTTTCTATATAAGAGACAGAAGTATATCATTTTCGTACTAGTACTAGTCGGCCAAACTGTCTACAAGGAATATTATTTGATAGCGAACCCTCCGAGGAAACCGTTTTAAGTCAATTGAATATATTAATTGTGAATCGCTATTCGATTTTGAAGAATAAATTAAGAATTTTAAAATTATGAACAAAGTCTTACTATTTTTTGCTCAGCGAGTAGTTCTAAATTAGTTCGTTCAACAAATCTCTACTACCCTTTATACTATGTTATATACAGATGCAGACCGCAAGCGTTTTACCAAGTTTAATTACATTCACATTACAGCTTTGTATGGTCCGAAGAAATTGGGCAAAACCCAGACAAAAGTACCTACAAACTCGCTTTCATATCTGCATATAAATAGTTTGAAGCTGGTGGATTTGTATTTACGAACAATGAGGCTCTGGAGCATAGTTACACATGTTGATCATTGCGCCCGCGATGCGTTACGAGGTAATGTTGTTTTACCCAAATACTGACACATACAAAGTTGGCAATTAACATTCTTGTTATTGTTTATTTTCACAACACGCTATGCAGAAGATAATAATTTTGGTCGCTTAGAGGTTGGTTGTAAAGTTTTCCTTATACCTATACACACTATATGAGTTTAGAATAACGAGCAATGTGTCATATAATTTTTAGGGAGGCCTATATTTAGCATTCGATATAATTTTCTACTATATTTTTAATTTCTCAAGGAAAACCATGATATGTTTCAATGTCTAATGGGATTTCCGAATTAATGCTCACATTTAGCTAAATATACTTGTATATCGACACAAAATATTATTGGGGACCAGGCGACATTATATTAGGTGCAAAAATTTTACTAAATTTGAATTTCTGGAAGTTGTCACCTATGTATGTACATATATTCGTTTCATAGTGCATATGTGAGGTACGCCCACCTTATTATTAGCGGATTTTGAATATTTTGCATCAATTTATGAGGGATTTTTAATGACTTTAATTTGGTTAATTGCATGGGAAAACTGTACATTCCAAAATACCCCTAAGATATCTCGGCTTTGACTCAAATTATCGATGACACTGGCGGATGAAAAGGAAGATCGCAAAAAATTGGGTTTGATATTCTGATCAATTTGAAAAAACTCTACACAATTGATATACTGTAGACAGATTAAAGTGAAGCCGAAATCTTTCGACAAAGCCATTAACGGATTCGGTTATTGTATTGCGAAAGTTTTTATACTCTCGCAACAATGTTGCTAACGAGAGTATTATAGTTTTGTTCACATAACGGTTGTTTGTAAGTCCTAAAACTAAAAGAGTCAGATATAGGGTTATATATACCAAAGTGATCAAGGCGACGAGTAGAGTCGAAATCCGAATGTCTGTCTGTCCGTCCGTCCGTCTGTCCGTCCGTCCGTGCAAGCTGTAACTTGAGTAAAAATTGAGATATCATGATGAAACTTGGTACACGTATTCCTTGGCTCCATAAGAAGGTTAAGTTCGAAGATGGGCAAAATCGGCCCACTGCCACGCCCACAAAATGGCGGAAACCGAAACCTATAAAGTGTCATAACTAAGCCATAAATAAAGATATTAAAGTGAAATTTGGCACAAAGGATCGCATTAGGAGGGGCATATTTGGACGCAATTGTTTTGGAAAAGAGGGCGTGGCCCCGCCCCCTACTAATTTTTTTGTACATATCTCGGAAACTACTATAGCTATGTCAACCAAAGTCTACAGAGTCGTTTTCTTCAGGTATTTCCATATACAGTTCAAAAATGGAAGAAATCGGATAATAACCACGCCCACCTCCCATACAAAGGTTATGTTGAAAATCACTAAAAGTGCGTTAACCGACTAACAAAAAACGTCAGAAACACTAAATTTTATGGAAGAAGTGGCAGGAGGAAGCTGCACCCAGGCTTTTTTTAAAAATTGAAAATGGGCATGGCCTCGCCCACTTATGGACCAAAAACCATATCTCGGGAACTACTAAACCGATTTCAATGAAATTCGGTGTGTAACATTTTCTTAACACCCTGATGACATGTACAAAATATGGGTGAAATCGGTTAAGAACCACGCCTTTTTTCAATATAACGCTATTTTGTATTCCATCTGATGCCTTCTCTGTATAATACGAGTATATACATTAGGAACGAATGATGATAGCGGAATAAAACTTTACACAAATACGGTATTTGAAAAATATGTAAATGACGGATAATGAAATCTCGATTATCATTTTATCGTGCGAGAGTATAAAATGTTCGGTGACACCCGAACTTAGCCCTTCCTTACTTGTTCTACTTTTCCGTTGAGAAATCAAAATATATATACAGATATTTTTGAGACCCACATTTGAAATCTCATCAGTAAGACCTCCTTACTGGTGTTTGTATGTAGATATGTATGTGGTATATGTTTTAATATTTTTTTATTTTCTTCTATTCAATTACAGCAATACCTTTCTATGAGAGTCAACTAGCAATAAATAACGGCAATTAAGCGAATATTGACGCAAGCAACATTTCAAATTGCTGCAATGAAAGATTGAAAGGCGACCAAGATGGCTGATTATGTAAAATAATACAAAATTGTCATTCGTAGTAAAACAAATATTGTAAAAAGTTAAATGCGGTAACTTTAAGCGAATTTGCTCAAACAAATATAAGCCACAAGTGAATAATCAAAATTTGTAAATTCGGTTTCGGAAAGAAGACATTAATTCGGAAGGGTGTGTAAGATGTTAAACATGCCGCGAAAACCGGTGCACACAAATGAAGCCAAAAGTAGATTACCATTGCGAATAAGTGCATTTAATGGCGGAAGCGGATATGGCCGAGGGAGCCTGTTGAGCTGCTCCCACTATACGCTGTTGCTGGCCACCGCAATTTTAGTCTTAATCAGTGCCCATGCCAAGAGCGCTCTACTATATGACAATAATGATAACAATAGCAACGATAATAACAACAACAATGCTAACAGCAATTTCAACAATATTTTTTCAACAAAGGATGCCACCGAGCTGCCGCCACAGAAGGCTGTCCAACCAGTGTCGCCATCTCCAGCATTTTCGCCATTGTCTGGGAATGTGAATGTGGATGGTATAGAAAGACCGTTACAATTGAGGGAAAATGTTATAATTCCTGTGGACACCGTGGTCGGAGTGCAATTTATGGAAGAACATCCGCACAATGCAAATATACAGAATCATAAACAACGAGAGGAACAGCACAAGCATTCCATTCAGGAGGAGCGAAATGGGGCGGAACAACTGTCGCAGATAGAATCACAATCACCGCACCATCAGCACCATAGCCGTACTCATCGCCAACATTATCGTGAGCACCCCCACCGCACCATTCAGCAAAAACGTGGAATGTTCGAGGCACAATCACCATCACAGTTACCAGAGGATATTCTGTACGAACCGGAAGTTGCCCACATACATCATTATGCGCACAACATACTAAACAATCATCATTACCGAAGCAAATACACTATTGAGGAATTGATGAACATGAAAATACAAAATCGACTCTCTGATGATATCGACATGGATCCGTGCAAAGCCGGTAAGTTCCACGTCACTACTGAAAGAAATTAAACAGCGATTGACATTTATCATTTACATATATGTCGAGTAGTGAATTATTTACTAATAACGAGATACATCGAATCCAACTACCGTTTTGTTGTTGCTCTAATATGCGTACATAAAGTTTTCGAAGCTTTTTACTTCCATTTATAGTTTAAAATCATTTGAATTTCTGTTTCAATGTGTATCAAGAATCAAATACCTGTTTGATGGAACAATAATTCTCCCATACATCTTTTTCTCAACCCTTAAGGCAAATGGATTGGAGTCGGGTTTGGTAGATTGCCTGCAACGATTCGTCGAGGTTTTTGTAAATTCTATGTATAAAGATCTATAATTACCAGCGAATGCATATGCGGGCTTATGTAAATGAATGAATACCCTTTATTATGTACATTTATTTGAAAATGTGACACTGTTCCGTCACTTTTTATTCTGCTTTGCTCTTCAACATACAACTACTATGGGTTAGTGAATCACGCGCCATTGAAACTATTGCTGCTACTTGTGGTCTTAAAAGCGCGAGCGCCTGCAAATATGCATTCATCACGATTGTCTTTGCTGTGAGCATTGTATCTACTCCGTTGACTTCCGCTTTCAAATTGAATACCTTTTTGTCAGTCATTTGCACGAGCTGAATTGCTCTTTATATGCAAATGTATGTATGTGGGTATGTGTATTTGCTTGTCTATAAGGCAGCAATTTACATTTCACTTTCACGCTCGTTCGTGGGAAATGCATGAGTGGCCTTGTGTTTGTGTGCGCAAGAGGGCTCTTTGACACCAACAAATTAACATGAAGCAAATGGCAAAAAAAATTCAACTAATTTCCAATAGAGTTCCAGATAACGGTATTAGTACGTATCATGTAAAATGTATTAGTTTGGAGACAAATAAGACCTTAAATATCGGCACTAGTTCGATAAGCCTTTTTCTCAAGCACGCAGTGACGATAACAACGGCGAGTCCGCCTTGTACTGGGAACAGTGCCAGCACCACAATATTGCCATAGGCTACGATAAGTGATCGACATTACGAGTCTGTCCCCCATTATACGTTCCCAAATCACCTGTTGTTCGGATACCTCCTGCTCCATTTTTACATTTTATCCACGTTTGTTGGTTCATCTTCAAAGAACATACCGACAATGCGAAGATGGATGATATCGGATTATAAATCCGCTTCTACTCATATATCGGCGTTGTTAAAAATCACTAAAAGTGCGATAAATCTATAAATAAATGTTTCAGAGACATACAATTTTATGCCCGACATGCTACAGAGGACTTTTTAGGACCGATTTCAACCATATTGATATGTAATATTATCCTAATATTCGCATCATACTGTGCGAAATTAGATAAAAACCAAGCCTAACTTCTCTACAACTCAGATGCCAAATATTTGGACCCCAGTGCTTATGGTTGACTTTTTGTCGAAAATATCGGTCAATCTAAGAGATATTTTATTGAAATTCGGGAACAATTTTTCTTTGATAATAAATAAATAAAAATATATTTCTAAACATTACCTTGTTTTCTAAATACAAAAAAAAAAAAAATAATAATAATAACAATAAAATAAAATATTTAGTAAAATGCCGAATTGAAAATTTGTTACTTTTTTCGTTCACAAATTTTTGTATGAATCCCTTGGACTCTTATACCGGCAATTACGTTTTGCCTTTATTCTTAAATAATATTTTAACTGTATTGAATAGTTCATTACGTAAACAATAATACATATTTTAAGTATATCAAAGCCATAACATCGCATGACCGAATCTACTATATGTACGTATATAGATTAAATATATTGATTTTTGTAATGACCGGTACGACTACGTGTTCAATCCCTAGGATTCTTATACCAGAATGATATTTTTATGCATTAAGGACCTCACGAGGCCTATTATTCTACACAGACCAACTTATTAAATGCATAAGTACATGGGTTGTTATAATACTATTTAACATTTGAAGGGAGTGAGTATAGGGTGCGGCCCTTCTGGTCCATCACTTTACTGATATTATATTTTACTTATATTAAGAAAAACTAATTTAATTTTACCATATGAATATTTTTTGTTGGTGTTGCAAGTGCCCGAGTACACATGCACTTATATGTATGACAACCCAGTTAAAACATTCTGAAGAAACATTGATGCTGATACCAAAAAAAATTTATTTTTCAATTAATGGCGACCGCTGAGAAGCAGTTGCAAAGCACAGGGCACCCCTCTCCTGTACTCTTTAGCATATTTATAAAATTGTTTGAAAATGAGTTCTCAAGTACACCTGAGCGATGTTAAAAATGAATGCAAACAACTCTTTCATTTCTCTGACCACAATGATTTTAGGCATGAATGAATTTATGCATAGTATTATATATTTTGTAGAGCAAAGTAATAAGTTAATAATATTTAACGTATATATTGTAGTCATTTTGGGAGTTATGGTCTACATTGCGTATGAGTGACGTCTGTTATTAAAGTACTAGCTTGTGTCGATATAAATCAATGGAGTCAATTAGAGTTGTTTGAAATTCACAAATTCACTCGTATATAACACGTTTTATTTTAAAGTTTCAAACATTTACATTACTTTCCAATTTACATTAGCAATTACCACAGAGTTGCACTTTAATTTGTGTTACAAAATGACTAGTAACTCCTTTCTAGTGGAGGCACCAGAGCACATAAAACTGCATTTTTAAGTATACCAAAGTGAAAACAAGATATACATATGTATACTCGACTTAATGCAAACTCTTCAGGATGCATAATGTAAATTTGTATGATACACTGATATCCAGAAGTATGTAATTTCTATGATAAAGTGTCCAGAAATCTGTAAGAGTATTAGCAGAGATGCCCAGTCTATACGAATATATAATGGGTGATCCAAAAAGAGGTACTTTTTTCAATAGCATTTTTTGACTGGTCACTTGTGAGTCCTGTCAAGCTAACATGATATTTTTGTTCAGTATTGTTTGGCATTATATTATGGAAAGACTTACACCTGAGCAATGTTTACAAATTGTTCAACTTTATTTCGAAATATCACTCTCTGTAAAGAATGTGTTTCGCGCGCTCCACTCAACTTATATACTATACTATATTCTATTCGCAGCACCAACACCAATCTCGAGACCCACACATCGCATCAATCAATGTATTTATTGAGAGAATACTTCGGTGAGCAGAAAATTTCACGTTTTGGGCCGGTCGATTGGCCATCAAGATCGTCTGATATCACACCGTTAGATTTTTTCCTGTGGGGATACGTCTAAAGTCTATGCGGACAATCCCGCTACGATTCTGGCCTTGTCGAAAATTGGACTCAATGGATGGACCACTGAGACATAGCCGCGGCCAACATTTGATAGATATAATCTTAAAAAAAAGGCCAAAGTATGTTCTTTCGAAAAATCTGAAATTCCTGTGTTTTTCTATAAAAAGGTAGGAAATCTCCAAATGGATCACCCTTTAGTATACTAGGTATACGCGCACGTTCCAATAAAGGCACCGAATGCCAATGGCCGATGACTGACGGCTGCAAGCTACACTCTCAGGCGCTAAAAGTGCGCATCAAGTGTATGTATGTAAGAGACGCGATTACATACTTAAGTGGATGAGAAAGCATATGCCTTGTCTCTTGGTGTGTGGTCCATTTATAAATAAACGCCGCCGGAGGCACAATTTAATTCACACTGGCGCGTGCCACGTGTCGCGTGTCGCATAATGTTTATATTTCTTGATGTTTTTTTTTTTTATTTTAATTTCATTTACATTTTTTTAAGTTTTCTTCCAACCCCTTAAAGACTTGACTACTGCTGCCTGGCTTCTGGACGCCAACATTATTACATATGCACTATATATGTATATGTATATATACATATTTGAGAAGTCAAAGACTTTTGGATTGCTAATGTGCGTGTGTTTCTTCCTGGGTTGTAGTTATGCACTGCCGTTGTTGTTAGCAGCGAAAATCTTGGCACTCATATACCATATATAAGGCATATTGGCGGTATGCATTTGCACATGGCTCTTCAGAAAGATATGCATCTATGAAGTGACAGTAAGAGAGCATTTCCCATCCCACTGCAGCCACATAAAGAGCAATATTCGATGCAAGCGCACTCGAGCTCAATGAATAAAAGTTTATTGAACTCTACTCGGCCATGCAAAAAACGCAGACCTATCCAGATGCGTAGAAAGCAATGTTTAGGCCATTTACCTTTATATGCACATATATATTTATGGATAAAAAAGCTTTTGGCCCATTAATACAAGCAATTTTCTGATAATATAAATCAGCTGTGCTATTCATGCCACCTTTTGTAGAATTCTCAACAAATGTACTACGGGAACGATTTTAATGATAATATTTCTAGGCATGGACCAGCAGGACGGAAAATGTTTCCACATCCGTTTATTTTACAATATTTAGGATTCGTAGAATTCTAGGACATGTATACTATGGTGTACGTATGTATGTATGTACATACATATGCGCGGAATAGTTAGTACGTGTAATCTATGCCACTTGGAACAAACCTTGTGTTGGTTAAGCGATGATTTTAATTTAACTTTGTTCACAAATAGTGATGTACTGAAAGAACTTGCCAGCATTTTGTTGCGGCTACTACATTATATTTGCCATCCAGGATACCGCGCCAACAAACTGCAACTAAATATTTCAAAAGTCCTCCTTAAAACAGGGGAGAGTTTCCACAAACTGTTGTAGTTAACAAAAAAATTGGCTTTAGCAGTTTATGCATACGCATATGTATCTATCCTGTACTCATGCTTTGTTTGCAGAGCTTTCTGTCCACCATAAATTTATTTAACCGCAGCTAACGCAATTTGTTGTCCAACCAGCCCTCTCCTGCCTGTCTGAATCAGGTGATGGTTTTGACACAAGACACAAGACAACAGCAATGGGCGGAAGTGTTGTGCTATGCCTCAAGCAGCAGACATTTCCACTAATGGTGATAGTATGTATTTGTTTGAACTCAAATTCATGGATGTCTTTCCTTTTCCCGTCTCACCACATATTTGCTGTAAGTGTTTCCTAAACAAACAGTACACAACAATAAATTAAGCATAAATCGGATAAAATCATAAGACTTTTGTTGCCGTAGCTCCACTACATCTGAAAGGTTCGTGGATGGCCATTGTTATTTTGGCTGCCTTTTGTTGTTGGCATTTATATGCTAATTTATTAAATTGCCTCTGCAATGCATGTGTGAATTAAACAATTGAACTATAATAACTCGGCATCCAAAAATATCTTTGGGAAAAATAAAGACAATAACCTTAATTATGTTTTCCTTGTCTAAGACATCCTTAATTCAAGATTTTTTTTCTTATTTTTGAGGCATGAATAATTCAAAACTACTCTAAATAGTATACTAGTATCACAACAATTCACATAAAAAATAAGAGGTGTGTAAAACGTATTAAAAAGATCATGAGATTATATATTAGATCTGTATTCTCAAACCCTCATATGAATACAAATTTACAAATGTACATTCCTAAATAAATAAAAAAACTGAGGAAGGGCAATCACATTCGGTTTTTCTATAGGCACTGGGGTCCTCATATTCGGTACCTAGAGGTCGAACAGATTCGGTTCGATTTGGACAAGAATGAATGACATATGAATGACTTTTTATGGAAAGGGGCTAATATACAGGCCGATTTCGTACAGAAAGTGAGAGTTCCGAAATGAAAATCATAAAAAAAATCAGTCGTTCAGCATAGTGCCTTGATCAGTGTCTTGATGAGGTTTCACTTATTGGATATTTGAATACCAAACCGGTGCGGCAGATTACCTTTACTTCACCAATTTCTTACTTTAACAGAACAATAAAAATCTTTGCTTCTCTATAAACGAACGTTTGCATATTAACTTCATTTAAACTTATACAAATTTTAAATCTCAGCATTTTAATTCTGTAAACATGTGGAAAAGGTATATTAAACATATTCGAGAATACTTCGCTAAAACAAATTTGTATTCCTTTATCTCTTCTTTCATAATTTATAGTATTTAATAATTTAAATATTCGTTTTCATATCCTGCCGATTGCAATAAGTATTTTTGTCAAACGAATGGAAAATTATAATCAAACAAAAAAAATGATCGTTTTTTGAATAAAAAGGAAACTTAAATATCAAAGTAAATCTGAGGGAATGTTGCCGATAAGCTTTCTGCATATGAAAGTTTAGATGCATATTGTCTACAATTGTATCAATGTAGCGGAAATTTATTTTTAGGATTTTAACTTTTTCACAATGCATGAAGGGACGTCACGCGCACTCCTTCCTCTGCCTTCCAAAAAGTTTAGCGGAGTATTCGTACAGCACTTTTCTCTCCCATTGCTTGCAATTGCGGTCAAATCATTGCAGTGCATTGCTTCATTTGTTTGCAAGCGGTAGACTAAAAAAAGAGCATGTCAGCTGTTATGAATAGGTTGGAAATTTTATTTCATACTTATTCAAAACACGATATTCAACAAATGCAGTGTGGGCTTTGGCCAGCATAACTTTTTGCGTATATATATATTTCTTCCACTTTTGGGTGCAATGACTGGCCACCCATCGACCAAGAATCAAAGCATTTTTTTACTTTTTTTAATTGTTGACCTATAAGTAGATATAGATAGTTTAGAATAGCCAAAGCCAAAAGCAACATCGTTGCGGAGCAACTTTACAATAATAGGGCGAAATGTTGCCAACCTCCGTTCTGGAATAGACCTGGGGATTGTAGACGGCAATAAAGAAGAGAGCAGTACAGTTTAGTTAACGGTGTTTTAACATCAAAGTGGTCATCGAGTTAATACAAGAAGCACGAACGTGGATGAAGTTGGTTGTTTATAAACATATGTATATATGCCAGAAAATATTCTATTCTTCTATTTAGATGGAATGCTCCTTACCCATTAAAATGCTTTTCACTTATATAGTTAAATACTCTTGTGTGTATGCAAATAGGTAAATTGCTTTCAGATCGTGATAACATTTACTGAACTGAACCATATTGTGGTCTATCGCTTTAAAAAAGTGTTAGAAGACTGTTAATATTATAGATAGTCACGATTTATATTTTCTTAAAATGCTATGAATCGCTATTTTATATTATCAAAAAACACTCTAAATTATATTAAATAATTTCGAAGCATTTCCCATTTATAAAAAAAGGTTGTTTCAAAATATTAGTCTATCGAACGAGGATGTAATGCTCGTTTTCGCTTAATCAAACATGGTTTGTTCGTCCCGCTCATTTAACAGCGCCCAAGTTTCTGTCGATAACCTTATATCCCCGTTTGAATTGTGCGATACTGCTTTACAAGCAGATGTTTGACGAAATACAACACTGGGAAATTTCATTTTATGTATGTATATATGTATACGAGTTGGTAAAGCAAATAAGCTGCAATCAATTGATTAAAACGTTTTAGCCTCACAGTCATTGGCTGAGTAAATGTCCACATTAGTGCTGTAAAGCAGAACGAACGCTCGTGTGCAATATATTAATTAATTAGTAATATCCGCGATAATGAAATGTCAGCACAAATCCTCATATGCACATACATTTATAACACACATTAGTTCACAGTCGGTAAATAACTGAATATAGCGGATGTTGAGTAGATGTTTTGCGAAATATCAGTGGCGGATCCACGGGGGGGGGGGGGGGAGATTTAGGGAAACGCCTGGAAATCAGGCAAGGAAATTTTCCCGGCTCTGTCGGGAAATGTTACCGATTTTTATTCATATTTTGTAAAAAAAAAAATATTCGGCCGAATATGCTGTCATGATTCCGTGTTTCTCGCACAAACTCAATCACATATCACATGCGAGTAGTCGACAAATTCTTCTAGAACTCATTTCCAAAACCTGTGACTGTATTACCAAGGATACTTGGTGAAAAAATTGTCCAGTTGTGTGAAACAAGATGGATCGAGAGGCACGATGCTGTCCTTCAATTTGTTGCTAAGTTACCGTTGATCATCGAAGCTCTGACAAAAATCAGTGAGTGGAAGAACAGAGAAACAGCAGGCAAAGCAACAATTCTCATATCGGCTTTGTGCAAGTTCGAACTTATCGTCGGGCTCTTCTGTCTCAGCGACATTCTATCGCTCACCCATTCGCTCAGCGTAGTTCTTCAAAAGGAAGCAATTGATTTGGCGAAAAATGATTGAAACGTTGCTTGCCACGTTGGATAAAAAGAGGGAAAAAGTTGATGAAATATTCCGATTGATTTATTCAGAAGCCAAGAAAATGGCGGAAAAACTCGATGTTGACGAACCGAAACCGAGAACATGTGGTCGAGAAACGAAACGCGAAAATTACGACGTGAAAACTTGCGAAGATTACTACAGGGTCTCTGTCTACATACCTTTGCTGGATACCATCAAAGAAGATTTGGAAGCTCGTTTTTCACAAGAAGTTTTGGATGGTTACCAATTGAGTGTGTTGCTCCCAGAAAAAGCAAGTCTTTTAAAAGAAAACGAAATCGATGATCTAATCGGATGCTTGATAGAAAGATTCGGGAATTTTCTGGATGATGAAAAAAGCGTACAAAAATTGAAATTCAAAGGTGAATTAAGCTACTGGCAATGTCACTGGTAGCAGCAACAAAAAATTGAAGGCAGCGAAATTCCAACTTCTGCACTGGAAACATTAAGAAAATGTGATGTCGACATATTCCCAATAATCCACACCTATCTCCGAGTATTCTGTACACTTCCCGTAACAAACGCGAGCTCTGAACGTTCCTTCTCTTATCTGCGCCGCATCAAAACATGGCTTAGGACGACCATGCTTCAAGAAAGACTAGTTGGATTAGCGTTGCTTCATACGCATCATGACATCAAAATCACCGCCGAAGAAGTCATCGAAAGATTCGCAAATCTTGGCAGTCATCGTTTTACGTTATGAAACACGCAATGTAAAAGGATTTTTCTGTTTGAATTTTTAATAAAATGAGCCACTATGTAAAGCATGCATGTGGTTGACTTTTCGATTATAACCACTTTGTTTACCAAAAAATTGGAATTGATAATTTTTGTTTCATAATTTGTACTGTATTTCTTTCGCAATAATAAGTTTGAAACCCAAATCGAAGGATAAATTCAATTCCAGCACCCCCGCCCAAACAATCGTCTCTGGATCCGCCACTGGAAATATGTATGTACATTCATTCCCTGCATTAAAATCAATTAGTTATAAACTACTCTATGACTAGTATAAATCAGGCGCATGTCGTTCAGTAAATGTAAAAAAGTTCTAATTTAATTATGTTCAACGTAATTCATTAAAATGTCGCTCTTTAGCTGGTAAGTTTGATGTTTTTATACTCTTGCAACCTGTTGTTCACTTAACGGTTGTACGTATCACCTAAAACTTAGCGAGATAGAAATAGGGTTAAATACAAGGTGTATTCCAAAGTAAACAGGACTACTTTTTGAATCTAGCGCCCCTGGTGGCGCCATCTATGTATATGTCGACTGGTGCGTTAGAATCTGCTATCTTTATCGATTGTCCAGTGAGTTTATGTTATCGGTGTGAAAATGAGCTTCGAACAAAGAGCCAACATTAAATTTTGTTTTAAAGTTGGTAAAACTTTTACCGAAACGTTTCAATTAATGAAACAAGTTTATGGCGATGACTGTCTATCCCGTAGCAGAGTGCAAATTGGTCGTGAGGACATAAATGACGATCAACATGTGATCACCGGAAATTCCATCGAAACTGTGCTTGAATTCATCAAAAATCAGCCGAAATCATCGTTGAAATTCATGGAAATGGAGTTGAACATCATCGATTTATCGCATTTTGATCGAACATTTGGGTTTATGAAAGGGGTGTGCACGGTTTGTTCCGCACAAATTGACTGACGACCGAAAATTGCTCTTATCGATCGATGCTTGTGACCGAATATTTGACCAAAAATCACATTTTAACCATTAACCACTCCCCTTATTCCTTTTCGGAAAAATGCATTTGTCTATGAAAGGAAAGCGTTATGGAGACGTAGAGGTCATTCAAAACGCTTGCACCGGCATACTGGCGGCCATACCGGCCAACGAGCTAAAACACTCGTTCGACATGCTTTTGGACCGTGCAAAAAGCTATATTAAAGCAGAAGGAGACTATTTTGAAAATAAAATGATTTTGCTGAAAAAACCATTTGTTCTGTTTTTATACCCTGAACGGGGTATATTAAGTTTGTCACGAAGTTTGTAACACCCAGAAGGAAGCGTCGGAGACCCTATAATTATATATATAAATGATTAGTATGTTGAGCTGAGTCGATTTAGCCATTTCCGACTTTCTGTCTGTCCGTCCGTCTGTCTGTATATATACGAACTAGTCCCTCAGTTTTTAAGATATCGTTCTGAAATTTTGTAAACGTCATTTTCTCTTCAAGAAGCTGCTCATTTGTCGGAACTGCCGATATCGGACCACTATAAATAAATAAATGCTCCAGAAACTTTAAATTTTACCCCCGAGATGGTATGAGAGGGCTTTGTAGAAGCAGGGGTAAAAAGTGGCACATATCTCGGGACCTGTTTTATGGATTTCAAGCAAATGGTACGTGACATTCCTCTGATATTCTTTAGTCACAGTGTGAAAATGGACAAAATCAGACTACAGCCACGCCTACTTCCTATGTAACACATTTTTAAATTCTATTTATAACTTTAAAATTCCAGCATATTAATCAAGAATGAATTAATATACCAGGATAAAACATTGCAGAATAGTGCATTTGTGATGTGCCATTTTATGATCAAAAATTGCGTAATTCGTAACAAAATTATTCAAGCCCCTAAGTATTCAATATGTGGACCCAGTGCTTATAGTTGACTTTTTACAGAAAATTTCAGCCAATATGTTGGATATATAATTGAAAATTCGAGTTAATCCTTTCCTGATAATAGTAGGTATGTGTGTAACAAATGGGTTGAATCGGGTCAATACATCCCCTATATGCTTAATATAAAATATTCAAACTTTCGTCAAAATAAACTGATCATATAAAATTGGATATATGTATGTATGTATGTGTTATAGTTTAATGCCAATTACATATAATTATTTTCCTTACTCTAACCTTATGTCAAATATGACGGTCAGTGTATGAGTTATACTGTATATACATAGTGTAAGTACAGCCATGGTCACGCAAATGGCACACTTAGTCACAAGAAGCACTAAGCACTCATACAATTTACAAAAATTTTTAGAAGAGGAAAAAGAGCTTAAAATACGATTACTTGTTTATTAATTTATCAATAAAGAAATAATTAGTATTAATTATAAAACTTGAGCTCCCTCTAAAATGCCTTGGTCATCCAAATAGCACAGTTTACCAAACCTGCAAAAATCATGTGAAATCAATGAAATTTAATCAACGATTTGGTGCCATAATATGCTTACGGTTTTAATACCAAGCTACCTTAATACCTTCCCGAAAATCCTCAAAATTTGAGAAATTTTTAGCAGCAATTTTAAGGTTAGCATATGGTGATATTTCGTTCCTTAATATGTCTAAATATTGATACCGATCTATTTTCCCGTTAATGGAAATAATTGGGCCGACGCAACCCATTTCATCATATTTCCGCCTGGGATACAACGATTGATCTTTAGGACGATGAACATTACTTTTCCCATTAAGACCATTATATTAATTTGCGTTTCATCTTCATTACCAATTTTCCCAAATATAAAGTCTGTCCCTATGTGTTTCCGCGAAACGTAGCCTATTTTGAATGGTTTTTTTCGACTCAGGCGTCATTCAAACGTGTTCCAACAGTCTCGATATATTTAATCCATATTCATCAATGATTACCTGCATTATATGAAGACTTAAAAGAGTCGACCTTGCTTTTCCAGACTACGGCTCTACCTTCAGTAATCAATGTCTTTCGCGGTGGATATAGTTTTTTTTTGTTTTTGGTCAAATAGATCTCGTTAGCTTTTATGACCATTATAAACCATTTTCCGGAAACAATTCAATAAATCAGCAATTTCTGCAACAGTTTTCTCGGATTTCTGCATATTGTGCATAATGTATCTTTTTTCAGGACTACAGTGCTTGCCCCATTTTCATTCGAATTAAATCACTTTAATTAATAATTAGTAATAAAAAGTCACTTCTGATAATTTGCGAGAGTATATATTGTAGCAGTGCCCAAAAACAAAATTGTTATGGTCAAACATGAAGATTTTATCAGCGTTATTTGGTATATTATATTCCTGTCTATGTTTACGTATGTACATACATATGAACATATTACAAAGCTAAATTACCACATTATTCGTTTCACATAATTAGCACGAAAGTATTACTACACACTCGTATAAGCAATGAAATACATACTGATTGATAAGAGAAACAAAGTTTAAACTATTTCCCTTATTGCTACGCTGTTCCTACTTACAACCAATTACAAACATACATATATGTGTATAGAGCACGCAAGTAAAATGTAATCAAGTTCGGAGATTAACCCAACCTCAATTCAATGATTGACAGTGAACGTCAAGGACCGGAGATAAGCGCAAAAATGCAAAAATATACAATGTCATCTCCGAATCACGATTTGATTACAAGAAAATTCTAGGATTTTTATTGAATACTAATTAACATTAGGTTTAGTCTTCTAGTTTAAGAATGAATGAAACAAAAATAAACTGAATAAAACTGATAATAGTTCAGATGTAGAGCGAATTTATTCAAATACTTATCACTAACATATTTTCGTAACTGTGAACATCAAATACTTCAGCGCAATGGATAATGAAATTCGATAAACTTAAGAAAAGCATGAATACAATTGCTAAGGCCAGTTTTTAGGCGATTACGAAATACGTGTTTATCATCTTAAATTAATTATTCTTCCAAAGTATGTACATATGTATGTCAAAACTTCAAGGTCGTTTTTGTTGGATTTGAATTCGGTGGTCGATTCTTCTTATTATTTCACCTACAGTTTACAATAAAAATTTAACTAAATGCGAATTGATTGTTATTCTTATCTTCAAGGTGGTTTCATGGGTGATATCGCCTTACCCGACATTAATTATGATGGTGACCCTATTGTTGCACATACATTAGTTATTCCATTGGAAAAAAGACATAATGGCGGCGGCAATGAAAGTTCAGCCAAACAAGATAAATATGAAGACGATGACGTTCACGCCGGACAATGGCAATCAGATTCTGCCGCAAACAAACCAATCACCTCCATTAAATTCAACGCATCTTTTCAGCAAGAATTGGAAATTCTAAAGCAAGAGGTGTACCACGAAGGATTGCAAGTGGAAGAGGAGGGCCTAACTCATATAATCCGGAAGAAAACTAAACTGCCGAGCACGCGATTTGACTTCAAGGACAGTAAAAACGAGCGTAGTAGCAATGATCCGGCTTTGGTAAGTTTAAATACATCTATGTATGTTTATACTTAAAGTATTATGTCGCAAAGAATTCCAAAATATGAGATTTTAAATGGATGTGCTTTTCTTGAAAATCGGAAAAGTGTATACATATTTTTTTTTTATTGAAATAGTTAAATTTCTTCACGTGTGTATTTAATATTTATATCACTTACTCTAGACACAGGTTGACCATATCATACACTAATTAGTGTAGGTTCCTACTTTTTTTTTACAAATACTAACTTATTTTTTTGAATGTAGTACTATTTCAGGCTTCAGTAGCCGTAAATAACGTAGGGGTTTAAAAGAAGGTTTACGAATATCAAAAACGACGTTGCACACTAATGATTAAACTATTCAAAAAATCTGAAGAAAAAATATGCGACGGATGTGCTAAGAGGTCTGTGGGGTGTTTAAGGAGTTATAATTACGAAGTTGAGATCAAATATTTTCCATTAAGTATAGCTATTTGATCATTTTAGTAAATGGTGGTGGATAGACCCCACATCCCTTGACTATAACACGAAACATCCTACGTGTTATGAAGTTTTTACTATCATTTTCGGTTTTAGCAACCCAAAATTAGCAAGAAACAGCCGTTATTTATCTATAGTTAGTCATTTATATTTCTGTTTTATTTTTTCGAATGAATCAGTTAGATTTTATTTTTTCTTTTAAAAGAGGAATTCCTTTGTTTAAACTCACGAATCACATAGTAGATTTTATCACTTTCGAAAACCTAATGTAAGAGTTTTGCTTATTCTTCCATTTCACTGTCTCAATTTTATTGATTTGCGCAAGTCGGCCAATGAACCGGTAAAGCCCAGAAGCTTTTCTTCGAATACAAATTATTTGATGAAGAACTTAAAAAATGAAGTTATCACCAACAACAAGGATAATAGTAATGGAAACGGTAACCATTATAAACATAACCCAGCTTATCAACCGGTGGATGGATCCTTCTTTGATGCGAAGCCAGGAAGTAGTGACAAATCAACAGATACTGACACGAACAAAACACATCCACAAGCTGTAAGCCAGCAACAAAAATTGCGTCAACGGGCTCTCAGCAGCGGGAATGGAGGAACTGGTGGATTATATACGCAACCCGGAAAGGCAACAACTTTCGACGCAAATGGTAAAGTAGAGTCGATTGCGCTTCATCGAAGTGGCGAGTATTTCGGACCATCAGTAAGTAACGAGAGATCGATCGATGCAGAAAAACTGCGCAAAAGTTTATTTGGAATTAGTAATCGTAATGTCGATCAACGCAAAATTCAGTCGAATACAAAAGATATTGATGTGGATGCGGGTAATAATTTTGTCGCTGAACGTCGTATGGTTATACTGCCGACGTCGTTGCCTACGCAGCGTTCGACATTGCCAAATGTTTATAGTAATGCTGGAGGTAATGGCATGAAACTGGACGATGTAGATTTTTTGCATCCTGAAGGCCCCGTGCGACGACGACATAGGCGTGGACGCAAGCATCGGTGAGTTGAAATTCTAATGGCCTTAAAATAGGCAATTACCAACCAACCAATTTTTATTTCAGACGAAGTTCAGACTTTCGGCACACTGACTTCAATATAAAGCTCCAACGCCTAAAGGAGGAACTCAATCGTCCAATTCATATGGCTCACGAATATCAAACACAAGTGCACCGTGAGATGCACTTAATTACCAAACACCACACAAAAAATAACAAAAAAGTTGCTCAAATTAAAGCTGAAAACACAGATGCTGCCAATGCTCGGCTACTGGAACTGGAGTACGAACGACAGAAGCAACAGCTGATGCCAGAATGGCAACAACAACATAACCTGGGCAAAAATTTCAATTATACTTCACATCAAAACGATGGAAAGGGAGATATGGCTCGAAGCGTTGTCGAAGTAAACTCAAATACGGCTGGGAAGAGTGGCAACAAAGTGGAAGCATCATTGGAAATGGAACTGCAAAATGCTGAGTGAGTTTTTTGGAAAAATTATTTTTGTGGGGATATTAATAGTTTGAAGAGTTTTATGAAAGTTTTGGGGAATGCCACTTACATACTTATATAAAACTTAGATATGAATAGCAATGTTTTCGATTTATACATGCATATTTATTTGGAACTAGCTTCTAAGCATATCATGTTCGTAGAAATTCAAGGCTATCAAGAAGTCGGAATCGCATGGTCCGTGCTGTGACAGCCAAGAAGGAGCGCATCTGGGATTATGGCGTCATCCCGTATGAGATCGATGGTAACTTTAGTGGTCTACACAAGGCTCTCTTCAAGCAGGCAATGAGACATTGGGAAAACTCCACTTGCATCAAATTCATCGAACGCGATCCGGAAATACATCCCAATTATATTGTATTCACCGTGCGCAGTTGTGGGTGAGCTATGCAAACAATATTTGCTACTAAATAGCTTTATTTTTATTTATTGTTTAAACATTTTCCACAGGTGCTGTTCATTTGTTGGTAAACGCGGCAATGGAGCACAAGCTATATCCATCGGTCGCAATTGCGACAAATTTGGCATTGTAGTGCACGAACTAGGCCATGTCGTTGGTTTTTGGCACGAGCACACACGGCCGGACCGCGAAAAGCACGTCGTCATTGAGCACAACAACATTATGAAGGGCCAAGACTATAACTTTAACAAACTGACCCCGGAAGAAGTTGACTCGCTGGGGCTACCGTACGACTACGACTCCATTATGCATTATGCGCGGAATACGTTCTCCAAAGGTACCTATCTGGATACGATACTTCCTATTGAAGTAAAGGGTAAGAAGCGTCCCGAAATCGGTCAACGTTTACGCTTAAGTGCCGGTGATATTGCACAAGCAAATTTACTATACAAGTGTCCCAAGTGTGGTCGAACATTTCAAGAAAATACCGGTATATTCGCCAGTCCATCATACTACACAGCTGGCGCATTAACGAACGAGACTGAGCTCTGTGAATGGCGTATCACAGCTACACATGGCGAACGAGTGGTATTGAAACTGGAGAACATGGTAGGTCCACTAACAATTATTACTTAACAAATGGGTTATTTAAAGCTCCCGATTCATTAACATATGTAGCTGCACGTAAATATTAAAAAAATCTGTTTTTATACTCTCGCAACCTGTTGTTACAGAGTATAATAGCTTTGTTCACCTAACGGTTGTTTGTTTACCTAAAATGAATCGATATGGATATAGTATATAAAAATGATCAATGATTTTGATCAGTTTCTCCATTTTTAAGGATACATTTCGTATATTTGATGACGAACATTGATTTTATATTCAATATACCCTGAACACGGTATATTAAGTTTGCCAGGAAGTTTGTAACTAATCCTTGTATGGAAAAACTTTTTTATTAGATCGGACCACAATAGCATGCAGCGGCCACAAATTGACCGACCAAAATCAAGTTTTTGTGTGGAATCTTTTGTATTTGTGAATGGTGTTATAGTTTCGAACCGAAGTTAACTTTATTTCTTGTTTTTATAATAAACATTTTCAGAGATATCGAAATATTTCACTTCTATTCATGAAAACTGCGTCAGCACCTAAAGTTTCTAAATTTGCTTTAACTATCTAGACGATAGCCATTTAATGAAGTACTTTACTATAAAAGTGCCTTTAATTTTTGTGTCTTTTCAGAATATTTTTAAATCAAACAATTGTCAAACCGATTACTTGGAAGTACGTGATGGCTATTACATAAAATCTCCTCTGATTAAACGCTTCTGTGGTAAAGTAAATGGAGAGATTCTAAAAACAGAGTCGAGTCGTATGCTCCTGACATATGTTAATACGCATCGGATGGAGGGCTATCGCGGTTTCAAAGCTGAATTCGATGGTAAGTATCCAGAGACTTAAAGTGATATTACTTATCACTTATCCATAAGAAATATAGGTTAAAAATAAGTTCTCACACATTCAAATAAATGTACGGCCACGCGGTTTAATTAACTGATTTGATTACACTATGACATGTAACATTTTTGTTGTGAGTTCATTTACCGTTCTCTATAAAAAACCACCAAGGGCCATTAACACCTCACATGTATGCCTCTCTCAATATGGTTATGCTTTCATATTCTTGCACTTACAGTAATCTGTGGTGGTGAAATGTCTGTTGACGATTCCGAGGGACGCCTAGAATCGCCCAATTATCCATTGGATTACCTGCCAAGCAAAGAATGTGTGTGGAAAATCACCGTTCCGAGAGGTTATCAAGTGGCACTCAAATTCCAATCGTTCGAAGTGGAGAATCATGACAGTTGTGTATACGATTACGTCGAGGTGCGAGACGGTGCAACGGAGGACGCTCAGCTGATTGGAGTCTTTTGCGGCTACAAACCTCCACCAAATATGAAGTAAGTATACTATACAAGAATGGAGGTAAGTGCATATATGTCTATGAACGTAAAGACGCATCAAAATAACAGAGATTTAAGCGGAACACTTTGGCTAAAAAAAATTCTGCTGCAGTTCGAATCGTTTCGCTAACCTTTACTTAGCGGTCCGTGAATGTAGGACGTACGTATAAATTGTATTTCTGACCGAAATTGAAAGTGAAACTGAAACTGAAAGTTTTTTACTCAACATTATTCTCTATCATCTTGTTTCTTTTTGTTTCTTGTCGCTTTGTAGGTCTAGCGGCAATGCTATGTATGTGAAGTTCCTATCAGATTCATCCGTACAAAAAGCCGGCTTCTCAGCTATTTTCATGAAGGAGGTGGATGAATGCGAGACCCAGAATCATGGCTGCGAACATGACTGCATTAATACCCTAGGCGGTTACGAGTGTAGCTGTCATATTGGCTATGAGCTACACAGTGATAAGAAACATTGTGAAGGTACTACCCATCCACTATATACATACATGTATACTCACGTATATACGATAAATATACACAATACACACGAACATATGCAAATACGGTGCTTTTGAGCTATTGCCATGATGACTAGCACCTTTCTTAATTATTAATACTTCATTCACTACTAGTATTGCATTAATTGTAGATGCATGCGGTGGTGTGATCGAATATCCGAATGGCACAATCAGTTCACCATCGTTTCCAGACACATACCCGGTGTTGAAGGAATGCATTTGGGAAATAATAGCTCCACCGAAACACAAGATATCATTGAACTTCACACATTTCGATCTCGAGGGCAATACTCAACAGCAAACTGATTGTGGATATGACTCGGTGACCGTGTATTCAAAACTGAGCGAGAATCGATTGAAGCGCATAGGTACATATTGTGGCACCGCCATCCCACCCACCGCCACATCCGAGGGCAATGCGCTGCGTATTGAATTCCATTCGGATAAGACTATACAAGGCACCGGATTCGCTGCGGTGTTTTTCACTGATATCGACGAATGTTCTACCAACAATGGCGGCTGTCAGCATGAATGCCGCAATACTATCGGCTCGTACATGTGCTTCTGTCACAATGGCTATTCGCTGCATGAGAATGGACACGACTGCAAGGAGGGTGAATGCAAGCACGAAATATCCGCTCCTTTTGGCACTATTTACAGTCCGAATTTCCCGGACCTCTACCCGCCGAATGCTGATTGCGTATGGCACTTTTCAACGACGCCAGGCCATCGCATCAAGTTAATATTCAATGAATTTAATGTGGAATCCCATCAGGTGAGCGAAGAGTTTGTTTTTCAACAGCATAATTACTTGAACAAACAAAAATGTCTATGGGGACTTCCTCATTGTGCATTTGAACGTTGTATGTGAATGGAGTATTATAGTAAGAAATTCTTTACCAAACATCCACAGGAATGCGCGTACGACAATGTCGCAGTGTACGATGGTGAATCAGAGAGCAGTTCTCTGTTGGGCCACTTTTGTGGCGACAAAATACCTTATCCAATCTCGTCTACAACAAATCAGCTGTATATGGTATTCAAAACGGATAAAAATAAACAAATGGCTGGATTTACGGCAATACACTCAACATGTGAGTCTTAACCAAAGAGAGATTCGAAAAATTGAGTATATCAGTAATTTTTTTTAATTCATCTTCAATTTCTACCGCTTACTACAATGGCATGGTGTAGCTTGTGGCGGTTATTTGCGTGCCACAAATCAAATACAGCAATTCTACTCGCATGCTCTCTTCGGCAACCGCAATTACAACGAGAATATGGATTGCGAGTGGACGATTCAAGCGCCGGCCAGCAGCAATGTACAGTTACTATTCCTTACATTCGATATTGAGGCCAGCGAAAACTGCACTTACGATTATGTGCAGGTGTATTCGGGTATGGAGGACACCAGCGGCCCTATGTACGGACAATATTGTGGCAATACGGTGTGTTAATTTTTATTTAGGCTTCTCTATATAACATTCCATATGACAAATGTATTTTTCAGCTTCCACAAGACATTATTTCACTGACGGATTCGCTACTGGTACGCTTTAAAACAGATGACACAGTCACAATGAAGGGCTTCTCCGCGTCCTATGTAGCCGTTGATCCATTCGAGAATAGTGAAGAGGATTTCAATTCGTACAGCGCAGAACGTGCCACTCCTTTCCCGGGTTCACTGAAGAGTATCTACGAAGATTCGGATGAGTATGGTGACTTCAGCGAGAATCAATTAATTGCACGCCCTCGGGGTCGATATTACAATAATTTCTAAAACGCGGCCGTTCCGGCCAGTCGGTGGCATCCTCCCATATTCTATGTAACTCCTTGAGTTTGGCCAAACCAAATAAGGGGTGTACTGAAGAATAAGAGAAATAAATTGAAACTGGGTGGGATAAAAGGTAGACGCAATAAAACTATTATGTGGAAACCTGCATGATTGAAAATAATGACAATAGCGAAAAATACTCGTATCAAAAAAAATTTAGACTTTTCATCTTCTAAAGCATATCACAGGCAAATCTCATCATCAAGTAAAAAATAGTACGAATAAAGGAGCCAAAAATAATAATATTTTTAGACTTTAGGCAAAAATAAACATTAGGGTGTGCAATTTTCTTAATTAAATTTAAATCAAAAATTTAGAATTAGTGAAACTGATAGTATATTAAAAACATTAAACAATCTAAATTGTGGATTTTCAAAAGAAAATTACAATTGAATTGAACACGTTTGAAATATTTCAAAATTATAAGTGAATTTAAAAGGTGGGAATTGTAGACGGATGTAATTACGTTGCAAAGACTCGCATCGTAACTTTACTTTAAGTATAAACATATTTTTAATAAGTATTTAGAACGCCCGAATATATAGAATGTATTTATGAAAAAAGTATATTTTAGAAATATAAAGTATATCTACAAATTGTCGGCAACTTTTACAAAAATACATGGTATTGTCATATTAACGAGTTATGTAGGATTATCTAAGATAATTGCATTTATAAATAGCGTACAATCGATCCTAAATTATATATATATTTTCCTTGTTCTTTGTAGATGTTATCGTTATATTACATAACCAATCATATCTACTTTATATCGTTCATGTAATGAAATATAATATTTATACAAACAAATACAATTATATCGAAATATTATGTATACATACATACATACATATACATATATGTAGGCATAAAACCTCTTCCGAAAACTTATTTGTGTTAAATAGAATAAATTGCAATCCAATTGATTGCCAAATAAATTCATAGAAACCAGAACAAAACGAATTTTATTTTTAAATTTAAAGATTTGCCATTTTCTAAATAAGGCGGGGTTTGGTGAATATAATGAGTAGGAATAAAAATTTTCAACACGCTCACTCGTCAAAAGGTTTGTAGCTTAATATGGGATTTACTTATGGTTCCCTATCATCTCGATTAAAGTTATTTTAACCGCCTCAGAATCTCATGTAGTACTTTTACCAGATTACGAGGACAGATTTCTATTCGTCTCATCATCGTGACAACACCAATATATCAAACCCTATATCTTTCACAATTAGTTTCAGGCTGTACAAAAAATCCTTAGATGTTGGGAAATTATAAAAATGTACTTCGTTATTAGACGGAAATTTCAACAAAAAAGACTTCGTCCAAACCAATCGATGTGTACGGGTACGGGCATAGACAAATGCATTCATTTTCGGTGATGAATCGCAAAAGGCTTAGCACAATATTGCCTCCAAAGTTAATTGAAATTTTGCAGACGTTTTTTTTCCCAGCAGCTTATTGCTTATTTATCGGAACCGCCGACATCGGACCACTACAGATCTGTTTATACCTTTTTATGTTATAAGCTCTATATTATATCTTCGGTGCAGTCGAATTTAAGGTTTTTTTTTTTGGTTCTAAACGTGTTAATTTTTTTGTTGTGAATTCATACGTTATATACCATCATATACATACATATGTATGATTGTTTCAAATCCAAATTTTAACGATATACATAATTATGATTTTGCTGGTATTTGCACCTTTGATAATAATTGAGCGTAAAAAAGCTTGAGCTTTGTAATTGTGTATGTTATGAGTACTGCGTACAAATTTACAAATTGAAACAGGCAGGTAGACTAAGATTTCATAAGTAGAGATGCCGCAAATCGGCATTTGCCCTTGCTTCTTCGATTGTAACGAGACGCTGCGAATGATCAGATTTATGATACCTTTGTGGCTGTATGCATATACATTTATATACAAATATTCGTAACTGTGCAATCAAAAATTAAATGTAATAAGTAAGAAAGTGTTAAGTTCGGGTGCAACCGAACATTTTAAACACATTAAGGTTGCATAATTTAAAGGAATTATTACTTCACAGTTTTAGCCCGGGAAATCAATTGCTTCCTAATTTGTGTACTGGAAAGTGAAAGAATCAAATGGAATTTTAAATTGTGTTCCTACTTCACATGGTAGGCGTTCGCCCATTTTCACACTGTCTCATAGGAATATGAGAGAAATGACACATACTAAGTTTAGTCGAAATCGATCGGTCGGGTACCGAGATATGTGATTTCGCCTAAAAGTGGGCGGTGTCTCGCCCGGTTCCCATAAAGCTTCTTGTACCATCTTTGAGGTGAAATTTAATGTCTAATTAGTTATTGCTTTATTGCACTTTTAGTAGCTTTGAACAGTACCGTTATGAGGGAAGTGAGAAACCCGCATACCAAGTTTATTAAGATATCTCAATTTGTTCTCAAGTTACAGTTTCGATGGGCGTACGGACCCCGAATTTCAACTTTTCTCGACATCCTGGTTATTTATATATGTATGTATAAACCTATATCTATCTCGCTTAGTTTTAGGAGATACATACAACCGTTAGATAAACAAAACCACAAGCAAAACTACAAGTAAATTTTGTGTCAAAACAGCTGATTCAATTATATTAAATACTTACTTTTGAAAAATTTTTCAGAAACTAATTTGTAATAGACAGCAAATGTATTTTTTTGCCATGAATTAAGTTGACTTTTGAGGCAACAACGCAAACAAAACAGCTGAGTGATGTTACCAAGTAATGAAAAAACTATCATGCTTGCTAGTCTGGTACTTCGTTACTCGGTAAAACGATAATCTGTTAAATTTACAAAAACAAAACCCACGAAAAAACTACCGAGTAACGACTAACGAATTAACAAAGATGTATAAAATGTATAATGTATAAAAAGCCAAGGAAGATCCGGAGATTCGTGAGCTTACGATGGATGAAGCATTCAAAGTCGAACAAAGCATATAAAAGATCTTGGCTGGCTTTTGCAAAAATATGCCACAATTTCCCCAATATTACTAAAGCTGAAAATAAATCATAAACCAATCTGCTTATAACGCTAAATGATGCGATATGTCACTTAAAATGAATGTTTTGGACTCGAGTGTAGATTATTTTGCTGAAAATCTTGAGGAAGTATCAAAACTGCACCCAGTAGCCATGCTAAAACTAAACTTAAAAGTAACTTTAGTCTTACATCATGATGAGATATTTTACTGATAGTTTTAGAACTTGTAACTGTAAATTATAATTTTTCACAGTAAGTCTTGGACCAATGAAGACAATTTATATTTTCTCGTTACTTTAATGCGAGTAATAATGATTTTGAATTAATGGACTTTAAATTAAAAATCCGTGTGCTGTACTTATTTCCATTATACCCAGTAACTTTTCTTTTTGGCAGATCAATGTAATGGAAGTGCTATAACGTTGTGTTAGCAGCTGATTCAATTTGAAATAAAATATTGGATACCTCAAATCTTATTTTTTTCTATTCCTTAAAGTAGTCGTAAGACATCCAACTTTAGTACATACACCCAGTGGCGGATTTGCCCTAAGGCCCAGTAGGCCCGGCCTAGGGCGGCCAGATATTTAGGGCGGCAAATCGTGCCAAAAAAATCACTGATAACAACAAGATTAACAAGAAATAACTCAAATGCAAAGTATCTTAACCGTATGCTTATGTAATCTTCCTAAATCACTATTTTTGCGTATAAAAGTATAAATAATTTCGTCTACAGATATTCAAGATCCTATTATTGACCCAACACTCGACGTTCTAAGTAGTAGTGGCGTTCCGTCAACTGATAATTCTGCAGTGTCTAAAGTGTCTTCAAGTGAAAATACTTTGATCAATGTGGCAAGTATATCAAAAGAACAAGCCGAAGATATCCCACTCGTACCAGGAGTGGCAGGAGTAGGGGTGCAGCCCAATCCTCCGGACCAGAAGCTCTACGAAATCAACGACGATCCAGCTAAATGGAAAATATACGAGTTCACGCGTGATCCCATTTGTAAGAACGGAGCCAATCAAAACATCCAAAATGATTTTCTCAAGAGTGGGCGCATTTACAAAGATAAAGCGCGACAGTTGTCGAGACATTTATACGAACGTCAGCTTCTAAATTTGTGAAAAAGTTCCGCGAAAGTGGTTAATTTATTCCAAAAGTACTGGATGTGTTTTTTGTGGTCCTTGTTTGCTTTTTAATGGCGGGGATAAAAATTTGGATCAATCCACAATGGAAATTATTTAATGTCCTTAGAGCTTATCGCCGAGTTCGATCAGTTCTTAGCTAAACACATTACACGTTATGGAAATACAAGGTCAGGATTTACGAGTTATCTTTCTTCAACAACATGCGAAGAGTTCATTCGACTTATGGGGAACAAAGTTTTGGAAACAATTGTAATGGAAATATTAACAGCAAAATGTTTTTCTCTGTTGGTAATCAGATATGTCCTGCCTAATGGATCACCTGTAGAACGGTTTATCAAGTTTATTCCAAACACAGGCCACAAATCACAACAAATGACAGATGCTGTTACTTCATCTTTAGCTGAATTGGGAGTTGACATTTCAAACTGCCGCGGGCAATCATATGACAACGCAGCTAACATGTCAGGCAATTATAACGGCCTGCAAGCTAAAATAAAGGAAATTTCACTCCTTGCCGACTATGTTCCCTGTTCAGCACACTCGCTGAATTTAGTAGGTGAATGTGCAGCTGAAAACAGCCAAGAGGCTTGTTCGTTCTTTTCTCTACTCCAAGAGTTATACAATTTCTTTGCAGCGACAACTCAGCGTTGGGAACTCCTTCAAACCCATTTCACCGTCAAAAGTCTGTCGCTGTTTTTTGGGGATGTTTACTAGATCGCATTAACGCCGCAAGTAAAAAACTTCAAAGTGTGGAAAATGACATTACCATTGTCATAAAACTGTACGAGGCTTTAATGCATTTTCTTGGCGAAACAAGAGAGAATTTCGATGATTTCGAAAAAAGCGAAAAAACTGTCCTTCGTACAGGAATACGAAAAAGATTTTCGACGCAATCGAAAGCGTAAGCTGCTTCCTGGCGGAAAAAAAAATGGCCGTGAATTTTAGAATAAATACTTTTAGTAGTAATTGATACATTGTCGGAAGAAATGAAAAGACGTCGGGATGCTTATAAATTACTCTACAATAAATTTTACTTTATTACCAACCTGACGAATCTAAACATCTTAGAAGTCGAAGATAAGGCCAAGGCATTGCAAATGATTTATTCTACTGACTTACAAGACGATTTTACAGAAGAATGTCTTCATTTTCGTTCTCACTGCAGCATAAAAAATGAGGAGCGAAAGAGGGCAGTCAGTTTGTTGCAATGGTTACGAACCGAAGGTCTTCAAACCATTTACCCAAACGTGGATATTGCTCTTCGTATGTGTGTGTGTACACCTGCCAGTAACTGTACTGGAGAAAGATCGTTTTCTTGTTTGCGGAGAGTGATAAACTATTTACGAACAACAATGACGGAGCAGAGGTTAAACGATCGTGCTTTGCTTAACATAGAAGCTGATTTTTTTAAGCAAATTAGATTGCGAAGATTTGATTAATGGTTTTGCTGCGCTTAAGTGCAGACGAGTTTTGTAACACATTGTACGAGTAAAACATTTATTTTATTAAAAACAAAACCTAAAACCATTTTTAAATATTTTATTTAAATGTCCAATCATCCCTGAAATCTCGGAAAATATTATAAACTAGCTTTATCCGTTAGCTTTTAGTTAAACAATTTTCTGAATCAATTAAAAGTGGGAATAAAGTAAATTCATGAATTATGTCTTTAGTCTATAATGATGGGTGCTGAGAAAGGGGCGGCACTTGGCCTGGGGCCTAGAGCGGCTTGGACTGCAAATCCGCCACTGCATACACCCAGACGTTTTTAATTGATACAAAAGTAAAACTACCTTGAAATAAAATAATTCAAAACTCTAGAATTTTTTGGTATTCACCTTTTCAATCGATCAATTTTTTTAAACCCTGATCCTGTTAGCAACGAAGTTTCAAGACTTGTAAAATTAATCTCATTTTACATAGTACTAGATATATACGTATGGAAATCTATCTATTCGTACAGTGAGAAGTTACAAAATTCAAACACTGTAGATTTTCATAGTATTATACTAAATATATGTATTACCGTTAAAAGAAACAAATAAAAAAGGTAGTGGTAAAAATAATAATAGGTTTCAACGTATTAAATTCTAAGTTACGTTAATGATTAAACAAAAATCGTTATTAATCACTGTGTCTTATTACCACTTATGTACTTCTTCATACAGCTCACGGTAGCATTCTATTACTACATTCTATTGGTGCTGAAATCTTGCAGATCATTCTATGTTTGGGTCCAAGTTGAGGAAATGATTTTCTTGTTCCGTCGTCATTTTCAAACTCATTTTATGTTAACATGTTCTAAAATTAATCTGTATTTGCATATGGAATTTCTATTTTGTTGCAAAAACAGTACATAATTAAAATGAAAACACGTGCAGAATAACGTAAAACCTTGTAAAAAAAGATAACTAGGTAGTGTACAAAAACCCGTGCAAAAAAATCATGTGAAAAGGAAATCAAGTGTATATATAATTGATCAGCGCGACGAGACTGTAGATATGGGAACTGGTCCTTTTGAGATATCGACCAGAAATTTTGCACATAATTTAACATATAGTATATCTGTCATATAAACTGAATGATCGGAATTAAGTGATTGTATGCTAAACTTTTTTATTTGAAAAGATAAATCCAAAGTAACACTACAGTCTCGAACCACTACAGCATACAGCTGGCATTCCAACTGGCCCCTTAAAATTAAAAAGAGAAAGATCATCATGAACTGTGTTGTTTCCTTATTATGTGACTTTAACTCAAATAAAGAGAGCACAAACAAAATATTTTCCTTTGAATAGGAAACGCTGTCCGATTAGGTTTTCAGATATAGTTATAACCAACAACTGCTATAAAAAACGTACTTGTGAAGTGTGTTATAACTTCGTGGCAGCCGAAGTTGTGCAATCCTACATAACACTCGTAGCTCGTTTCTGGTTATGATAACTGTTGCCAAGCACCACGGCGTCAAATTTCAGGGCAAGCCTCTAACTGCCTCGACGCCTTCTCATCACGTGCTTTCATATTCACAAGATACTATAAGTATTTAAGCGAAAGATAATCTTGGATGTGAGTGATTGCCGTTTAAGAATTATTTATCAGGATATTGATTCTGCGATGTCCCGACCAGTTTTTTTCTTTAAAAAGCTTCACCTAGTTTGCTTTGCATTATTATTGATACAGTCGTTTTATTTCTTGTATTTATGTATAGGGTACAGATTTGTCTGACTTCACCATTAAAAATTTAAATATTTTTAACTAAAATTGCCTTAAAAATAATTCGAAGTTTGTTTCTTAGAGTATTAAGAAAGAATCATATAGTATAAGGATTTTAAGTTTTACTGGACATAAAAAATAAAATATTTGTCACTGTGTAAAATTCTAAACTGATTCAGGCACACGCGAACGTTTGCACATACATATATGCGTGTGTGTGCATTGAATATTGTGTTAGTACGATCGCCTGTGGCATTTGTTACTGACACTACGCGCTGCTGGCAAACAATTCCACTGGCTCTCGTTCCCTTTTAGCTGTTTGATCTTCACTTCGTTTCAGAATATTTGGTACCAATGATGTCCATGGCTACATGCGTGAGTCTGTATGTGCGTGTGTATCTAAGCTGTGAGACAGAGAATACACACACAGTTAAATTTGATCGCGGATCCCTAAAAGTGCTCAGTGAGACATTATTTGCTGTGCAGTACGGTACTCGGTTACTCGACGCGATTGCATTCGAACATTTGCGCATGCGCAAAGGAGCATAAGCACGGATACGTGTTCAATTAATTATACAGTGATCAATTTGTGGACTAAATTATATTTTCAATGTATTGTGAAAAGTGATAAATAAATTTAACGAGGCTTAGTGTGAAAATTTACGTAAAAAAATAAAACCGCCAAAATGGTTTGGTTGCATGTACGACAATATCTATCATTGTTGTTTTTGCTATCGCTAACTGCAGTTCCCAGTAGCGCCAAAAATACACATTTACATCAGCGCAAACGTAATCATCCTCGCTATTTAAGTCGTCAACAAAAAAGCGAGCTAGCCCGCCAATTGCTTCTCGTTGATGGATTGCAGGTGGAATCAGAAGGTTATTTCGACGTAGTAGAACAACCAGAGCAATTTATTGAAATCGATACGCAAATCGTAAGTAAAATACTTATATTACCGACATAATATTACAGCACATATTCGTATATGAAATCGCCCTTTACCTTCCATACGGCATTCCACGACATTTAAATATTTTTAGGCGCCAGAAACCAAAGGCAAACACGGCGCCATTGAACCGACTCATCTAAAACATTTGCTTGATATTGCCGCCGCTGAGTCGGAGATGTCAGCGGCCATTGCAGGCGGCGACGAGGAGGCGAAAAACGTCTGGAGTCGCGCCAACGCAAATCGGCCGGCCTTCCTTTTCGACAGCGGCGCTTTGTCGAAAATACAATCGAATACAAAAAGTATAAACACCGATGATGGAGGAAATTTTTTCTACGAACGCAACATTATTACCGAAGAGCCGGGAGTATCGCTGGCAAAGCTTAAAACAGGCCGCCAACAAAAGAACACAATGAAGGGAGACGACACAAGCGGCATCCCACGCCAGCGGCTACAGAGCTTGGCATTTCGAAGGTAAGTTCAAAAGGAAACCAAAATTGATGCGAACGTACACACAACTATGTGTATGTATGTATATTTTTTGGATTGTAGTCGTTAATGTTATCTTCTCGGCGCATCTGCGTTCTTTAGTAGACTGAATGTGATTTGACCGTTGCGTACTTTAGTAGCAATATGGTCACGTGCCTTCGATACAAATATTCCGATATAAAACTACGCAAAATATTGATTAAAAAGCTGGCAAGACCTTAATAACTTTTCACTTCCGTTATATGCATCTGAATTTAATAGCAATATTTATTATGTTGTTGTTCGAAGAGTGGTACCCGTTTCTGTTAAACGAAACTGGCCCCTGCTTTGCGATGCGCAATCACTTTCATTATTATTAATTCACCTACCTGTCGCACTATGTCAACCTAAACACATGTAATACACCTGCATCCTTTCGGTCTAGTAATCTTACAGTCCAGCGTAGTAGAGCAAACAGGTAGAAAACTAGTAGGCAGTCTAGAAATCCCTTTTGCAACTATACGTGCATTAACTGTCGTTCCCTCTTTTCTCTGTCTTTGTCTCCTCTTCAAACACCTGCGCCCAAGCACATTTGGGAATTTCCAAAGAATTTCCTCAATTGCCGCTGCAGCCACTTGTCTTGGACAAAGCAAGGTGAAATTTTAATATTCCATTGTATTAAAATAGCCGCGGCCACACCTCCAAGTCTATTGCAAATTCTTTCAGCATTGACACGCAAAATAAGAAATTCAGGTAGGCTGTAGAAAACACTCAAGTGGCCGCACGTGTTAAAGGTTGACACTTATAATAACATCCTCTTGTGTTTAAGCGTTTCGGGGAAAAATCGGAGAACTATCGGAGTATTTCAGTACTTCATAGAAGTAGCAGACATTTTTGAAAAATGTAAAATGAGATTTACATATACTTGTATGGTTAAATGCTCCCTTCGGCCGGTCCGATAATATACATATGTATATAATATGTAGCTTACAAAGTGGAAGCGAATATTTTACCGATTTATTTTCCAACATAGCTAGATACACTTGGCTTACCGATGCTGTGGTCTATTGGGAATTTAGTCTGCAAGGACAAGTTTAACTAGATCTTTAGAGAGATTTATTACTCACTTGATTCTTTACAGATTATACTCCCTCAGCAATGGTTTTGTCTGCAATATTCCAGGTCGTGACTGTCAATTCATTGGATATTTTCATTCGCTTGCATTAATCAGAATGATTTTGACCAAAAACACCATCTGGTTCCTTCTCAGCACAGCTAGTTTTACGTTTTCCGTATGACATAATTTTGCTATTTATGGGAGTAACTTCTCAATTTAGGCCTTTCCTTTTATAACTAAACGAAATCAAAGTTAATTTAACAAAGTACCTAATCCTTAATTCTTTTTTTTTTTAAGTAAAACTTTTGGTCGAAGATCTGTTGATTGGAGACGCTGGCTTAGTATACCAACGGGGTGAAGAAGAGTGAAAGAATTTACTCTCAGTAATACATTTTCTAAAAACTATTTTCCTGTATTCAAGTAAAATTTCTTTACGACCAGTAATAGCAATTTGGAAATTAAGAAAACTCAGATATTGACCTATGTATATATGAGGTATGAATTCAAGCAGATGTTTTAAAATCCGAATATTATGTGTGTGAGTATTGCCCCGATTCCATCCGTTTAATGCAAGAACATACGCTGTTATCAGAAAGAGATTATTTCTGAATTTCATACGTATTGACCGCTAGATGTGGTATTGTGAAATCCACCAAAAGCGTGCAAATATTGTATATTTTTATTAGGTGCAGATTTCACTAGGGTCCTAATATTTGGTGTCTGGGCCCTTGAAATGTTATATTCCAATTTTTATTCTTGTTCCTATAAAGCCTTTTCATACCATCGTGGTTATGAAATTTCGCACCTTTAACCGTTATATGGAGAGTGAGCGTAGTTATTAACTGATTTTGCCCAGTTTCACAGCGTTTGAAGAAGCGCTGAATTGACTTCTTCTTTGCAAGTTTGGTTGAGTTGGCTTCTACAGTTTGGAATATATAATATACATTATAATTTATATTGAACCATAAAGGGGGCGGGACCATCGATATACATATATACATATATGTGTAGAATATATATTCCGATTTAATATACTTGTCACTCAAATTTATTATAGGCGATTATTTAAACAGCTAAAAGGCAGAAAGATACCGGTCTATCAAAAGAAGCTTCACAAGCGACGTACTCGTATTTTTCAATCTCCCAATGAAGCGAAAAGCAGGTAAACAAGTTCTGTAAGCCTCTTCAATCGTTGATTGTAACAAATTACTCAATATTACCTTTTTCACAGGCACTACAAGGTCAAATCTAATGTTAAGCATAACACAAATTTATACTCACTCAACCAGATCAGAAACACTCCATTTTTAAATATAGAGTCCCGATCGCGGCGTGCAGTTACCGCTAAAAAGGAACGCATATGGGATTATGGTGTCATACCATATACCATCGATGAGATATTCAACGGGGTGCACAAAGCGCTCTTCATGAGAGCCATGCGCCATTGGGAGAATTCTACATGCATTAAATTTGTAGAGCGCGATCCGAAAATACATCCCAATTACATACATTTTACGGTTAAGAATTGTGGTTGTTGCTCGTTCGTGGGCAAGCGTGGTTCCGGACGACAGGCCATTTCGATCGGTCGCAACTGTGAGAAATTTGGAATTGTCGTGCATGAATTGGGACATGTTATAGGTTTTTGGCATGAACACACGCGTACCGACCGAGATAAGCATATAACTATCAATAAAGAGAATATCATGAAGGGGCAGGAATATAATTTTGATGTACTCTCACCGGAAGATGTTGACTCCCTCGGTCTGCCATATGACTATAATTCAATCATGCATTACGCAAAAAATACTTTTGCCAAGAATGTTTATTTGGAAACAATACAGCCGATAGGCTTATCGAAGACCCAACACATTGAGATCGGTCAAAGATTACGTCTGAGTCCAGGAGATATAACTAAGGCGAATAGATTGTATAAATGCAGCACTTGCGGACGAACATTTCAAGAAAATTCTGGAGAGATAATTTCACCACATTATGAATACTCACAATTTTCGGCCATACAGGTCAGTAATGTGATTGAAGATAGTGGCAGCGGTGATTACGAGGTCAGTGATTTTGAGAAATCTCTTGAGAAATGCGAATGGCGTATTACAGCAACAAATGGGGAGCGAATCATTTTGCAAATTCACCAAGTGGTAAGCAATAGCTTCAGTAATACTGACTTCAGAACTCGGTTAACAGCTAAGGTGTTAATTATGAGCACGTACCTAAATACATACATATACATATGTAGATATGTACACTTTACTTTATATTACAATAAGTTTTATTTTTTGTAGCATCTACTGCAGTCCACTGACTGTTCTGTGGATTACTTAGAAATACGCGATGGCTACTGGTATAAGTCTCCTGTTATTAAGCGACTATGCGGCAATGTAACGGAGGAAACGGTTAAGAGCAGCTCCAGTCGAATGCTCATCAATTATGTCAATCAACATGCGGTTAGAGGATTTCGTGGATTTTCTGCTGATTTTGAGGGTAAGTCCTGAATAAAAATTGTATTATACAATTTTACTATCAATGCAAGCATATGTCACAACAACCATAACCATATTTGATTCACCCTTTTACTATATCTATAAGTACATACATACATATGAATGTTTGTTAATGGGGCTATTGTAATAGTCGAAGCGATTGTTTACACGTGCTGCATTTTCATGTTCCATTTGGCCTTTGAGGCCATAATTATGCTTTTTTCCCATTGCAAAAAGGTCGAAAATGAAAGATATATTTTCCGCTTATTCAGCTAAAGCGTTATGTGCACCGAAATTTACTCTTGTGGTATTCCACAGATGTCGCATAGACCTTGGCCTGCTCTATTGAGTGTGCCCGTGTATGCACCGCATTCCTGTTTACACACCTACAAATACCATTGTGCTGACTATTAGCAATTAATTTTTTTATTGATTTCTACTTTTCACCGATTTAGTCATCTTTAAAGTTAGAAAAATAGTAAATTTCATATTTTGATAAAACATTTTTTCCTTATGGGGAAAAACTCCCTTGCTGCAAAGTAATGACTCGACAAGTTACAGCTAAGCTGTACCAACTTATTCAACGGTCAAATGTTGTACTCGTGCTAGCTCAAATGATACGCCCTATTCAAGACTACAAGTGAAATTACTAAAACGAAATTTAGTGATTTTGGACCCGATCAAAAAACAAACGCTCAAAGGCCGGATACTTACTTATTATTTTCCACATTACACTCTAGTAAATTCATATCTTTTATTAATTAAATTAATGAAAATAATTAATTAATTGAATCTGTGATCAAGCATTTGCGCTTCGATTTTAAAAGGAAAAGTCTCCCTAGACAATATAAAAGAATTTTAGAATGTAGGCATAGAACTAATGAGGGTTTTATTTCGGTTACTCAGTCACATGCGGAGGCGATATTTTTCTCACCGAAAATAGACGTATCGACTCCCCCAACTACCCACTGGAGTATCTCGCGGACCGAGAATGCATTTGGCGTATATCAGTACCGGAGAACCGCCAAGTCGCGCTGAAATTTCAGTCATTCGAATTGGAAAATCATGATAACTGTGCTTACGATTATGTGGAAATACGCGATGGCAAAGACGTTGATTCTCAATTAATTGGCATTTACTGTGGATATATTTTGCCACCAAATATCAAGTGAGTACAATTGTTGGCCAATATGTATGGTAAATATAATCCGCACTGTTAATCATTACCCGCTTTAATACGAGTTTTTATTATTCTCCCAGGTCCAATTCAAACCACATGTACATAAAGTTTGTATCCGATGGTTCGGTACAAAAGGTTGGCTTCTCTGCAGTGTTCCTACAAGAGTTGGATGAATGCAAATTTACCAACCATGGATGTCAACACGAATGCATCAATACTTTGGGGAGCTATCAGTGCGCTTGCTTTGCTGGCTATGAGCTGCAAGCCGATGGACGTACTTGCGAAGGTTTGTTTGCTTTCGGATTATACACAGCATTTAACATAACGAATACTATGTACACATATTGAAAAATTCTTTGCACACCTCATATCTTTACTCCTAATTATTTGTTCTGTATAGCAAAATTAAATTTTATTATTTCAGATGCGTGCGGCGGCATTATCAATGCCTCCACTCCCAATAGCAGAGTTCATTCACCATCGTTTCCGGATGTGTATCCCATATCGAAAGAGTGTGTTTGGGAGGTGGTAGCACCTCCCAACCACGCAGTGTTCATTAATTTTACACACTTCGATTTGGAAGGCACGAAATATCAATACACTGAATGCAACTATGATTACCTATTGGCATACTCTAAGTTACGTGATAGTCGTCTGAAGAAAATCGGTATTTACTGCGGTCAAGAGCTGCCTCCAGTTTTGAAATCCGAACATAACATAATGCGATTAGAATTCTATTCAGACAAAAACATTCAACGGACCGGCTTTTCGGCAAATATATTAATTGGTTTGTAAACTTTAATATTATATATAAACCCAACAATATTGTTCTTGGTAAAAATTAAAGCTTTTCGCTAAACAGATTTTGACGAGTGCAGCATTGACAATGGAGGCTGCCAACATCATTGTCTGAATACATTTGGTTCATACAAGTGCAGCTGCCGCAATGGATACACTGTCCACGAAAACCGACATAATTGTACCGAGACAAAATGCAAATTTGAAATCACCAGCCCCAAGGGGACCATTTACAGCCCCAACTTCCCAGACGAATATCCACGTAACACATACTGCTTTTGGCACTTCCGCACCGTTTTAGGCCACCGTGTGCAGTTGACATTTCACGAATTCGAAATGGAAAATCATCAGGTGAGTAGAGCCAACGAAATACTGAACCAGTTAGTCCATCTACCAACATCTCAAGATCAATTATTCTTATTTTTTCATTTTGTTTTATGCTCTGATTGTATGCTGGTCCGTAGGAATGCTTTTACGATTATGTCGCCTTATATGACGGCAAATCAGAGAACAGCTCGACATTAGGCATATACTGTGGAGGACATGAGCCATATGCAGTGGTGGCATCCACAAATGAAATGTTCATGGTCCTATGGACTGATGCGTCCCTGCAGCGTAAAGGATTTCGAGCGACATATTCAACAGGTGAGAAGTGATGCTCTGTGAAAGTCACCATTTAGTTAACATTACTGTTACAGTTATACTATTTTAGATCATTTTAAAGTTTTTGTTTTCACTTTTAGAATGCGGCGGTTATTTACGAGCAACAAATGAAACGCAAGTCTTTTATTCACATCCGCGCTATGGCAGTCGAGTCTACAATCGTCACATGTATTGTAATTGGCGTATACAAGCTGATTCTGAGAGTAGTGTTCAAATAAAGTTTTTGCACTTTGAAGTTGAATATTCGGATCGTTGCGAATACGATGCGGTGGAAATAAGAGAAGAAATTTTTGAAGAGAAGTATATGCGGAACAGCAATCATGGACGTTATTGTGGCAATAGGGTAAGACTAAATTACGATTAGGATAACTAATACAAACATACAAATGTATATCCTCTTTCAATTACTCTCTCTCCTGCTTTTGCTTTCTCTTTCATTTCCAGAAACCGCCCACAATAACATCTTATACCGATACCTTACTGATGAGATTTCAAACGGATGGCAGCACCTCTTTGCGTGGTTTCGCTGTTTCTTTTGTTGCCGTGGAACCGCCGGATGAGGACCTCATAGACGATTTAGGTGCAGTTACACCCTTTCCTGGTTACATGCGCAGTGTGTACTATGCTTCAGATACAGGCAGCGATTTCGATAATTAACTTCTGGGATTACCGAGTGCCTATGTTTTATGATTTGGTTCTTTGTTACAATTAAAGATTAATTTATACTACATTTATTAAAAATCAATAAATTTGACTTAGTAATTATGTATATTTATTAAGACGTATACATATACTTATAAGTACGTCATATACATACATACACATATAAGAACATATATGTAAATACATATATGTGACCTGGTCTACGGAAAGGGGGCTTAGGTGTCAAAAAAAAAGGAGAACAATTAATGAGATAACGAGAAACTGACGATTATTTTTAACAGCTTTTCCCAGAAAACTAGTTTTCGCACGTTAGCTCCCTTTTCGTAGACCAGGTCACATATATACAATATTGCTATATTGCATGAACCATAATCATATCAGTATACATATGTAATAATAAGATAAGAGAGCCTCAAAAGATCATATTTCCATCTGTAATAACGTAAATTGGATTGTTGGTTAAAGAGGTATACGTTTTTTTATCTGATTAGCTGTCCTCAGTACTTCTACTTAAGTTTTGTCTTTATGATAACTAAGATGAGACGTATACTTGGTTCTCGACGATAATCTACAGAAGACGAACGAATGGCGATTTTTGAAAAAATTTGTTCTAGATTAGCTGATTTCAAGATGTATGAAATTTAAAGTAATGATTGTCAACAATGACATGTGAGCTAAGACGCGAGTTCGATTGTACATTGAGACGGTAGCTAATGTAAAATTAAAATGAGAATATCTCATAACCGATCTTCGTGTATTCATTTAATTGGGTCCACGTAATATTAGGCTCCATTGCTAAATATAATTATTCTGTCCCTTTATGTACATACATACATATGTTTATGTATAATGTCTTACCCGAGCTCACATATACTTGTACTTTAATTTATATTAAATTTATGATTAAGAGTATTTAGCTGTAAATGTATGTATATAACAGTGATTTGAAATAAGAATGGAAGAACAGTGTTCACTTCTTTTCCTAACTCTCGATTCCGAATATATTGATATCGATCAAGTTAATTGTGGTCTAAAAATGGCACAAAGGTCACAGGAGCCACGACTTAACTTTTGACTAGAACAAAATCAATTAGATGCATTAACAAATAAAACTCAAAAGTTGTTTTTTTTTTGCGAAATTATCAAATAGGAAATATGTATCCTAAATTTAGAATTAACATAATTTGGTTTTAAATATTATGAATTGGAATAAGGTCACTTCTTTTCATGTGAAGTTCAGATGTAGCAGATGTGTTTTTTAACCGATCTCCGGGCGATATGAAAGTTAATTTGCATGGAAGTAAATACGTGGAAGTGCAAATGTTGGATTAACCGCAATAAAATCCGATGCCAAAGACATTTTCAACCCGTTGACATCTTACTTTATTTCTTTTTTGCAACTGCACATAGATTTTGCCACAGTGTTTTTCAAGTGTTGATGTGATGTGATTACTAAAACCATTTTCATTTTCTCATTTTTCCGTTCTTTACTTTTTTTAATATTTCGCTCGTTGGGAAATAAGTTGCATTCTTGTTCTACCTGATAGCTAGCAACATTAACAGTAATAAAACAAACCTGTTTATACTAAAATAACACTGTGGAACATTTTTGGGATTATTGTCTGGGGGTGAGAAATTCCAAGTCAGGGTGATGGTACTAGGTCAGTATAGTAAAACTCTCAAAGGGTTTGGCGTTCGTATGTGTCAGATTTTTTTATGACCTTTTAAATTTTTTCCTTATCTTGATGTTTTTTCGCTTAGTTGTAACATTTTGGCAAAAACGTTGTTTAACATAACTAGCGAACCACTATTATCTATTTTTCCAATCCATTAGACGGTTGTAGGAGCTTTTACACACTATATTTGGTACCCAATTTTCGTTCACTATAACATAAGAAAACATTTAAAAGGTCATAAAAAAACTGACACATACGAACGCCAAACCCTTTGAGGGTTTTACTATACTGACCTAGTACCATCACCCTGACTTGGAATTTCTCACCCCCCAGATTAGCTGTTGTACTGTGAAATTTAAAAGGTCATAAAAAAAACTGACACATACGAAAGCCAAACCCTTTTTTTCATTAAAAGAATAGCGAAGAAGAATCAAAATTATAGAGATTATTTAAATTTTTTTTGGCTCGCGATAAAGTGTTTTTGCAGTAGGCAACAGGCTCTGACCAGTCTAGCCGCTCAGTAGTTAGTGAATATGTTACATGTTTGTACAAAGCTCATCAACAATTTTGGAGCCTTCTATTGTACAAAATGCGTTTTTTTAAATAATAATTATCAACCGAGGAAAGAAATTACATTATCCATTCATAAAGTTTGTAATAGCGAAGTTTAGAGTATTTTTACCCTTTTCATGTTTTCTCTCCTTTGATAAGGATGTCATTTTGCCATGTAACGCATTTTACGCTAATAAATTAAAAATTATTGTCCTTGATATTGGCAAGCCACTGGAATTTTATCATTTGTGATTGTACTGTTTTAAAGTGTCACACGAATACAACACTGAAATATGCCAGCTGCGCAACCCTTCAAACATTTTTCAATTTGGCGGTTGTAAATTGAGTTAATTCGTCTAGTATTGGTTTGTGAAATAGTTTTGTAATTGTATATTTTAATGTTTGTCTCTTTTAAATTTGTTAAAATTCAGTGGGAAGTTTATACTAACAAAAATCTCAAAGTTTACGAATATTTGTAAAAGTTAATAAAATAATATGAGTGCATTTGAGGTTCGTCAACATCCTGGCCAAAAGAATCGAAATGATCTATTAAATATTTTTTGATTTCTTTTATAAAGGTTGTAGTTACTCCAACACGATCGAAATGCAAAAAGCGCGTGGAATCTCGTGAGCCGACTGATGTTGTGATGGCTCCATTTTCTGCCAAATCAATTGTGCAATTTGAGGATGTGCCCATTGGGAAAACGGCGCGTCGTATTCTCCGCATTGTTAACCCTTCAACAGAGGATATAGAGGTAAACAATACAATATTATATATGAATATTCTCCTTACCAAACTATCGTACACTATGAAAATAAATACAAATTTATTTAGAGATTTATTTTTTTTATTGGAACGTTTTATTTAAAAAAGTGTTTATTTTAACGAGATTATTCTGCGATTAATTTGAATCAATGTTTTCATTATTGTTTTAGGTAAGAGTCATTAGGGCTATAGATGCTGAATATAACATATCAATAAATTGGACTGAAACAACTGTTCCGCGTTCGAAAACTGTCGAGATGGAGATGGTGTGGAGCCCTTTGGTGGACGTTGCTTGTAAAGAAATAATGCAACTTCTCGATAATAGAAATTTCCGTAAAGATGTAATGGTTATAATGAAAACTCGCATAGCCAATCCTGTTAAGGTACGTTTGAAAAAAATATTTTTGTAATTGTGGCGCTTAAAAAGAAATGAATGCTCATATTTACTCAGGCATATGAATGTGATATGTTCATATAAAAAGGTGGTTGAATATGCACCTAAAAGGGGTTGATTTAATAGTATGCTCTCATGTGAAAGTTGATTCTTAAATGCATCAAGCATTAACCAACGTTTCGTTCGTAAAGTTGCTAAAACAGCCATGTTTAATTGATCTATTAAATTGTATCCCGAAAACAGAACTTATTGGACAGTCAATGTTAGTTGTCATTCGTTAGTAGTCGCTAAGAAAACAGATTTTTTATTTGGATATAAACAATAGTTAAAAAAAAAATAAACAAATTTTTTTAATTTAATATTAACTTATTCTTTAATTTTTTTTTTTTTTTCATATAGTATGATTATCATACAAATGGAATTTGTTTTTCATAAAGCTAAAGCAAATTTAAAAAACTGTTACAAGTAAAATAACTTGTTCATATTTATTTTTAGACTGTGCGTAAATTTCCAACAATCTCCACCAGTAATAACGGCTATGTAAGGACACTGCGGCTTAAATCTCCCACAGGTACTTCAAAATCTCATAAAACAAATTCAACACATACGCAATTACGCAAATCAGTTCCAACGATTATTCAAAAGCCCGTTAAGCCTCAAACAGCTCCATCCACATCACACACACGCGCTCCCGCTCCCAGATCAGCATGGGTGGATTCGAATAGGAAGTTGCGTAAAGAACAGAAACGAGAAGCTTTTGATGAAATAACTATTAACTTTACTCATACATCGCCTCTCACTGAACAAAATATATACGCACGTAGCAAAACTATGAATGCAACTATAACTTCCATTTCGTCAACGAAATCGCCAGTACTCATTACTCACAAAGAGAACGTCAGTCCTTTAACTCCTAATAATGTTATTGAAATGTTCGATAATATTCAATTCACACCAATAAACAGCGATGCTGTTAAAAGTGGTGTTGGAAGAGATCCCGATATGGATAATCTAGCAAATTGGCCTACCCCAGTAAATATAGATACTGTGAAAGTAAATTTATCAACATTGCGGCCTCGGCGTTTAACATCGGTAAGTGACACAACAGATGTGGTTGAAGATTCAAATACTACTCGGATGACAGTTGAGTTTCATGTGGATCCAAACACTCCAGGAAATGCAATTTTAACAAATAAAACTTTTGAAGTTAAACATGAAAATATGAATGTGTCAGCGGATGCTCTTGATGCTTCCGTTAGTTATGGTTTGACACTTAATAAAACAAGTACGATCAGTACAACACCCAAGTCTCGACCATTAGCAATGATAGAAGAAGAAGACGTTATCAATTGCGGTAATGTTGAAGCTGAAAAAACATACGTTAAAAATAGGGAAGAAAAAATTGCAGAATCAAGTCCTGCCCGGGGAGAAGAAGATTTGCTGCGAGATATAAAATTAGTTGGTACGCCACTTAGGAAATACTCGGAATCAATGAAGGATCTTTCTTTACGCTCTCCAAATAAACGATACTCTGCTAGTCAAGGTTCAATGCCGAACCTTAACGAAATGGAGACTATACGTTCCATCGAGCAAAATCGATATTTTTATAATCGTGTTCAATCACAAGATGCTCTAAAAATGTCCGTTATTCAGGAACAAAGCGTTAACAAAGGAACGACACAATATAGGAATGAAGTAACCGTTTCAGAATCCACAGATTTCGGTCTAACATCTCACGTAGATTTAGCCTTCAATCAAAGTGAAATTTTAGCGCAATCAAGTCGTTTTAATTTAAATGAAGTTGGCTTGAAATCGCGAAAGAGCAGTCCAGTCACTGTTTCTGGCAAATGGCGAGATTTACGAGGTGTATCACCAAAATCATCAAGAACTAAACTAATTGAAAATTCTCCCTCAAAATCAAATGGTCAGAAAAGAAATTCTCAGAACTTATCTAGTTCTGATGCACAAAGCAACGAATCGTTGACCACAACAGCAAGCGAAAAGTCAATAGCAAAAACTTGTTTTACTTCTGCCCCGTACGTAAGATGTTCTCCTAATAAAAACATGAGCCTAATTAGGGTTTCTCCTCCAAAGCGTCAACGCGTGGAAAAAGAATTTGCTTTTGAGCGACCATTGGTGCCTTATTTGTCTCGTTCGAAGAATTGGACACACACCCAGGTGAAAAAAGTAAGAATTATGAAATCCACCACACCACAAAAAATAATGCCGCCAAATATTCAATCTACAATCATATCGCGCGAAACTGAAAAATTATATGATCCAGAATTATATCTACAGTTTTGCATCAATCCCGATCCTTTTGCTGCTAGTACAACTTGTGACCCTTTTCTCGCTTGCACAATGTACTTAGACGAAGCGGCTGTTCAGAGGCATCAACATGATTTTAAAAAGTGGTTGAATGCATTGGTTACAATACCGGCCGATATGGATGCCAATAGCGATGCTAAAATCGATGTTGGTAAACTTTTTAATGAGGTGCGTCACAAGGAATTGACGTTAGCACCCACCAAAGAAGAGCAGTCTATGGATTATCTTGTGCAACACAGACTTGAGGTAGTTCGACGTGCTGCTGTCTACTTGTACCTAAGCGATGAAGTTCGTGAACCTTGTTCTAAAGTGGCAGTATATGTAAATAAAAATGCTATACGCATACGGAACGATAGAAATTTACACCTTGATGTAGTGATGCAACGCTACATATTAGAACTGTTGCTATGCTTTAATCCGATGTGGCTGCGTATAGGATTAGAGGTTGTTTATGGTGAAAAAATTCATTTGCGGTCAAATAGCGACATAATTGGACTGAGCACCTTTATATTGAATCGGTTGTTTCGGGACAAACTTTTAGAAGAGAAATATTCACGTGCATATTCACTATCTGAGGAATATGCCCAGTATATAAAAAAGTATACGTTGACTAAAATGCTTTGTTTGCTCCTATTTCTTGATAAAGCGAAGCAAAAGCGCATTATCAAATACAATCCATGTCTCTTTGTCAAAAAATCACCTCATAAGGAAACAAAAGAAATTCTATTAAAGTTCTCATCTGAGCTACTTGCAAATATGGGTGACATAACACGCGATTTGAAGCGTCTGGGTTATGTCTTAGAGCATAAACAATGTTTTTTAGACGAATTTAATTACGCATTTCAAAATCTTGCGGTAGACCTAAGAGATGGTATAAGGCTGACACGTGTAATGGAGATCATATTGCTGCGCGAAGATCTGACTAAGCTATTGCGCGTACCTGCCATATCCCGCTTACAACGTATTTACAATGTAAACTTGGGATTGCGGGCACTGAGTGAAGCTGACTTCAAATTGGGCGGCGATATTACTGCAGCAGATATTGTGGATGGGCACCGAGAAAAGACGCTGTCACTGCTCTGGCAAGTCATCTACAAATTCCGTTCACCGAAGTTCCATGCGGCAGCGCGCGTTCTTCAAAAATGGTGGCGTAGCAAATGGTTGGCTGTTTGGGTAAACCGCCGTATACGTGATAAAGAGGAACACCGTCGACAAACCGCGGCAATGACCATACAAGCATACTACCATGGTTATATAGTTCGCAGGTGGGTAAAGTTATATCGTCAGCAACGGGCAGCAGCAGCTGTGGTGTTACAGAAATATATCAGACGTTACTTGGCGCAAATGAATTTTAAACGTTCAATAGTTGCAGTTCGCAAAATTCAACATTGGTATCGCGGTTGTGTGCTCGGCGTTCGCTACCGTCGATACTACACAATTCTCCGCTGTTGTACGATATTCATTCAACGCTGTTACCGCCGTCGTTTGTTGTCAAAAAAATTATTACTAGTAGCCAACGAATATCAGAGATTTATCGAAGAAAAACATTTCAATGCAGCTACTTGTATACAGAGATTTTGGCGATCTTTCTGTGTTACAAAGCTGCATCGCAACGCATTCCTGAACCTGAAGCGGAGTGCACTCATAATTCAACGGAAATGGCGAGCAATAATTGCTATGCGACAGCAACGTAAGAAATTTTCATTTATACGTGCCGCTGTTTTATATATACAGCGATATTTTCGTGCAAAACACTGTATGTTGCGGCAGCGCGCCGAATTCATACACTTGCGCACTTGTGTTGTACAGCTTCAACGACGGCGCCGTTCCATTTTACATATGCGCGCAGTGCGCGAAGAATATAAACTGAAGCTAAAAGCTGTGCATATCATTCAAACTTACTTGCGCGCCACTTTAACTATGCACCGAGATCGCATGGCTTACCAAGTGTTGCGTAAAACTGTCTGCAAAATGCAAGAGAGATATCGGGCTGCTCAAAGGATGAGATTGGAAAAAAGAAATTATCAGCGCTTACGGAACAGTTGCATTATCATACAGCGCAAATGGCGAGCCACAATTCTGGCGCGTCAGACTCGTGTCCACTTCTTGACGATACAATACTTTGCTACCGTGATGCAACAACGCTTCCGTGCTACACGCCTCATGAAACAACAGCGCACGGAGTTTGCACAACTGAAGGCAGCCGTAGTCAAAGTGCAACACAGATACCGTAGCCTTCAAATTATGCGCCATGTGCGTTCAAAGTACCAAAGTGATCGTAACAAAATTATACAGATACAGCGACGTTTCCGTGCAACAATTGAAATGCGATTGACACGAATATCGTACCAGCAAAAAAGAAACGCCGTTATATGTATTCAGAACTGGTACCGCTCCATTGAGCAGACTCGACAACAACAGCTATCTTATATCCGTTTGCGAAATTGTTGCATTTGTGTGCAGCGCAGATGGCGGGCACTGCAGCAAGGTCGTCGAGTCCGTCAACAATATCAACAACAAATACAATGTATTATTTCCATACAGCGTCGTTGGCGAGCCACTTTAGTGATGCGGAAACAAAACGCTGACTACCGATGTAAACGTGCCGCTGCATGTTACATACAGCGGTTCTACCGATCTTATCGCGAATCCTTAGCAGTACGTGCACAGTATCTACTCCTGCGTCGGTTAGTTGTTTGTATACAGCGAAGATACCGCGCACAGCGCAATATGCGTGTTGCAAAACACGATTTCTTGTTGCTGCGTCGCACAACAATTTATTTACAGCAAAAGTATCGTGGTCTTCGTATAATGCACCAACAGCGATCCGAATTCCTTTTTGTCCGCCGAATAGTCCTACATTTGCAGCAGAAGTTCCGTGGGAAACAAAAAACGCAACAGCAACGCTTAGAATACTTGCAATTACGTAACATTGTTATTGGATTGCAATCCCAAGCGCGTGGACTATTGGCGCGTCGCCGCTTACAAAATATGATGACACCTGAAATGGTAGAGGAACGCCGTCGGAGAAAAGCGGCTAGTTCGATTCAGCGGTTCTGGCGCGGTTATCGTGTACGTAAGTGCTTCCAGAGCATGCAAATGCGTTTGATTCGTCGAAACATGGCACTGTGGAAGAAAACCACTCAAGCAGCCAACACACTCAGTTACAAAATTTCGCATGCAGTATGTGTTCTTCGCGATCATTCAAGCGCATCGGAAATACTACATGTTCTCATATGTTTGGGTAAGTTTGGGTGCACGAAATTCAAAATAGTATTCTTTCTCCACAACATTCTAATTACTATTACATTATATAAAAATAATTCTCTTCGAACAAGAAAACGATATTTTAATAATTACAATAAATGCATACCTACATACTTATATTTTAGATCGTATTTCCCGTACTGTACCGCACATTCTTATGAACCAGTCTGACTTCGTATCGACTTTCTGCTACGGCGTCATGGCACAGACAATTCGAAGTGAGGTCGATAAACAACTAATCCGTTACTGTAGTCGAATTATTTTGAACTTGGCGCGTTATAACAGCACTACAGCTAATACTTTCCAGGAGAGCGGGCTTGTTACCATAGCTCAAATGCTGTTGCGTTGGTGTGACAAGGATAGTGAAATTTTCAACACTTTGTGTACCCTAATTTGGCTTTTTGCTCACTGTCCATATAAGCGCCACGTAAGTTCAGCACAAAATTGTTAAAAAATTTAACTACTTCCCAATTAACCCTTTATATTTACGCCTTTTAGATTATTCGCGAGTACATGACCACTCCAGAAGCTATATATGTGGTACGTGAGACTAAAAAGCTGGTGGCGCGCAAAGAGAGGATGAATCAAAACCTACGTAAACCTGTAGCATCAGCACGTGTACAAAAAACTCAACAATTTCCCAACCGTGCATTACCTAGCCTCGAGCCTGACTACGGGGTCATACACTCCAAACCTTACACATTCGTATCATCCGTATTCGCATTCGACATGCTGCTGGCTGAGCTGGAAATCGAAGTTTCATAATCTTGTCTAATACCTGTATTTATGTAGTCTGGACTTTGCTTATGTTTACTGTGGGCGTAAACCCACATTATTTTTAGGTCTTTGTTTGTATGAATTTGTCACATCAATATTTGTTCTTTGTTTATTATCTGTTTAGATATTCGTACAATCGCCTAGACTATGCTTTCGTATGCATTCGCTAAACTACTGCATTGATATTCGTAATTTATTTATAAAATCTGAATATGTTAATTTAAGGTTTTGTCAATGAATAAATTTACATACTGAAACTATTTTTAGTTTAATATTGTAAAGGATAGCTTTCAAAACTGTTACAACATTTGGAAATGTCTCGCGTTCGAGCAATTAAAATTTTGATATTTTTTTAGCGCATTACTGATAAAAACGTCATAAGCAAAAATTATGATGGAATAAAAAAGTTAAGCGAACTTGGTGTTTATTTTAGTTTATAATTAATTTTTTATATTTAAAATGATTTTTCGATCCAAAATTCCTTATTAGATTACCACTTGTCAAATGATTGCCGCGATATAAATGTGTACTGATTAAATTAAGTATCAACTGAATATCTGCAGAAGAATAGCAGTTATGTACTTTCTGTTACATCCCCGTATTTATAAACAAAATTTAGAATTTCGGAAGAAGTTTTTATACTTAAATGGAACAAGGAACACTAGCTTTGTAGAAGTACGTGAAAACATGCTTATATCTAAACATGCCTATCCCTATCACATTTAAATCTAGTTAAAGTAATTTTTAGAACTAAATTTTTTAAGACCAATCGAATGTACACATGCGTACTAAAGCTTAGCGATTGCTTAAGGAAAAAATTAAATATTATCGATGAACACTTTCTATGTATTTCTACTAAAGTGTAATTGCGAAAAGAGGATTTGCGAACGAACTTAATTGACCACTACATTGCGAAGGTATTAGCTAATTTTCAGTTACCTGTTACTAATTTTTTACTGCAAATGAAATTATGTAATTACCTTTTACCCAATTAGATAAACGTTTTCTCTAAACGCTTGTATTACTAACGAATTGAATAATGTATGCATATGTGTGCAACAAAAGCAGTCACATACGAAAAAGTATATCAATTAAAAGGTTCTTTAAAACAATTTGCTGACTTTACAACGTAATAAATTTCTTACAGGAAAATGAAATAAATACGAATAAGGTTCCACAAATTAGATGGGTATTATGAGATCTCGGAGGATCTCAGATTCATAAAGATTTCAATAAAAGTAACCATTCATATTTTACCTAAACGGGGGTAGCAAACTATTAGGTTTCGGTCTGAATGTCAAACATAAAAAAATTTTTATTACAAATTAAATGAGTGAAAAAATTCAAATTAATAGCTCACAAAATTTAATGTTTTATATGAAGGACACAACTGTTTTCGAAAATCTAATTTAAAGGAACATGCATATGTATGTACATATATATGAAAATCGTATTTTCTTATTTAATGATATAAAACATAATATATATGTACATACATAAAACTTGAAAATATTTTGAATCCTTTTATGCATCTTGATTTATGATCAAGTAATATATATTAATTCTGATACTGAACGTTCTTTACATGACCAACCTTACTTTAATATGCCTAATATGATTCTGACATATATGAGTGAAATTTTTATTAATTTGCAAAAATGCAAAAAAATATATATATATTAGTATATATACATATATAGTATATACTATATGTTTATGCGAACACTATGTGAATACTGAAATTTTGGTGAAGATGCGTATCAACCTTTTCGGCGTTACTTTTAAATAGGTCTGAACTTTGACTCCTTTATACATATAAAAGTTAGAACTAGAATTTAACTGATTTTTAGTCGTTTAAGTAGATATGAAGACGAATAACTGTCATATTATATTGAAAATTGGTCGAAATGAACTCGAAATGAACCATTCAATTTTTATAAAAGATGGTTAAAGAGTAGACAAAAGCGACTTTCTTTGAGGAAAAGCATTCACGGCCGTCAGAAAAATAATCATTAGGTGAAATAAATTTCACAAATAAAAATAAGGTTTTAATCGAACTTTTGTTGCGCACTCTTTGGTAATATCACTGTACAAGGCAAACACGGATAATCCAATTGATTTACTATTTCGGTGTTACAGACATCATATAAGGGCAACACTATAAACATACATTTATAGCACATATCAATTATCGCTGATTACATGCTTACAACTTGTAAATTAGCTAATTCAGTCAATGTTTCTGCCAGCGTACCTTTTTACGAGTATCTGCATGTATGTCGGCAGATTTCAATGCAATCGATAGTACATTGATCCAGGCTGCCATTGACTTTCTGCTCATTGTCAAGTTCGATGTCGATACGAACAATTTAAATATACATACATATATTACCAATGTTGTGTACATATGTATATTCTTATCAATGGGTTAATCAATTTTGATTTGAAATCGGGTACTCTATACATTCTTGGGATTGTTAGTATTTTAATAAATATTACTCTGATCATAATTTAAATATTTATGAAATTTACTATCTGCCAATCATGTCTTCATTGTCTTGTATCCCACCATTTGCAAATAGTAAACAATTCCAAAAAAATTCTGATTTGAATGTTATCACATTCATGCAATATTTGTCTCCGAAAAATTTGAATTTAGAAGTTTTAAGAACTTACAATATCTTTTTCCTAAGCATATACATATCGCTCATTTGCTGCAAGACCGGCATAAATCAAAAAACGTGATTTTTGAGTTAATGATGCAGAATTGTTCGTTATATCATGCTTCATGTTGAGTGAAAAATTCATATGAATACCTCTAATATGCTCCGCTTGAGAAGAGAATATGATTCCTGTTTTCCGTGTAAGGTTGGAGTCAGTTGAAAACTTTTAACGCGTTTTCTGGCAAATCGATTTTTTTGACTTATGCCGGTCTTGCAGCAAATGAGCGATATGTACATATGTATGTACATACATATGTATGTATATAGTCGTTACAAAACATTGCAGTACCGGATCCAGGTTATAAAAATTAAATTCCCTATTGTGGGCGTGCATGTAACTTTGAAGGAACTCTTAAATATAATAATTTTCAACGACAAATTGAGCAAGTAATCAAGTTTTCCGATTTGGGTTTGGTCTTTCCGGTTGCCTGACGAAATTGTATATTAAAAAACAAAACCACGTCCAAATTGGTATATTCATTCGCAGACATACTATGTAATGTATGTATGTACATATGTCCAATTTGAGCGATATGAAAAAAAATCGCCCTATCTTTTTAATTAATTGAATTTTTTTAATGAAATTTATATTTTAAGTAGCAATATTTAAATTGTCTTAACTTTTGACGTAAGGAAAAGTCTACATTTCAAGAAGAGAGACAATTTAAGAAATATTTTAAAGAAACACTAAAGAAAAATCAATTTAAGTGACTTAAACTTTTTAAATTTTAAAGTACTACAGATTTTTATCATTTAAAGGAACAAATAATTTCAGCTTAAAACTTTCAATTTTAAAGTATTATAGTTTTTATTACCTGAACTTATAATAAATAAAGAAAAAATTTAATTGTATTTATTTTGGATGTGGATTAATTGTATAAAAACACCCAGCCTCATTACAGGTCTAATTGGGTGTCAAAAGTGACTAGTTCGTAAAAGGTTGAAAAGGGTTAGTGTCTTTTTGTAGGGATTCGGGTGCAAAAGGCTACAATTAGTCTCTTAATGGGACATGCTCAAACAAAGGAAACAGCTCGTACAAATACATACTTACATATCATTACATATATGTACATATACTTACACAAGTGTATTCGGTTTCCCAATACTGATAAGTGACAATTTGCGCGTTTTAAAAATACTGGCTACTTTAAGTAATAAAACTCTTTCGACCGTTGGATTAGCTGAATCCATAATCTCTATTGCGGTTCAATATATCTACATACTCAGGTATACATATGTATGTAGATACACATACACATGTATGCATTTGCTTATCGCAAAGCGTAGCAACGAAATGTAGAAACAGCAAATGCAGCTTTAAATAAAATTAGCAATAAAAACCTAATCTACTTATTTAACAATGTTGACATAAACATGTATGTACGTATACAGGGTAGTTCACATAGTATTTTCTATTTATGTATATATTTATAAAAACTATTGTGCCGATATCTTCACTGGTGCTTCATGTATATGTATCTGAAGTAAAGTGAAATAATCGGTTGGAATTTAAAATGATGGTATTCCACTTGTGTAGTTGAATTCGAACTTAGACCAGAGTAACAAAAGGATATCAGGTGAATGGTATATACCATTTGGTTAATATTGGCTCAGTAGTTTCTGAGATATTCACTTCACCTACCACTGATTCAAGAATTGCTAAAAGGAAAATTGGGTTTAAGTTGAATTTGAATAACTTTATTTGCAGTACCAACCTTCTCGGAGTGCCAAGGAATACTTTCGTTAACGTTATTTCTTTGCATTCAAGTTATTTTGAGCTTTCTAGGGGAAAGGAGCTGCTCTTTTAAAAATAATACGCGATTAAAAATCCATTTATTGCCCACCTTTTACACTGTCAAGGTAAGAATATGATATATGTACATAAGTACATGTATGTACGCCGTCGAGTACGCCACCTATCCAACGTTGGCGTTTCGATGTTTGTGCGCCAGCGATTACTGCTCTGCCCTGCCATTAGTATTGTATCTGCTGCCAATTTCATGCATTAGTTCTAAGAATCGCAGCGACTACGTAAACAACATCGACACCGGCATGCGAGGCGTAAACAGAGCTGCGTGCACTGCAATTGCAATTCGACTGGCACAGTTTCACGCGATCGTTTGTGTCGTGAAGAGCGTTTGTTTCTACCGCCACTTTTTCCACATTTGGGTGTGCCGATTCCACAGCTCTCCCCGTCTTTGTGCGTTGCTTGTGTGTATTTGACTTCGTATATGTGTTAGAAAAAGAGAAAAAGCAAAGTTCACAGCACAAAATTTAAACGAAAAACTGCAAAACTGCTTCGGTTATTGTTTACAATCAAAAAGTCGCAACAAAGATGTTGCTACACGATTCAAGGAAAGTGGGCACCTATGACACGGAACTTGAAAGGACACGCCTACAAATACAACATATTTCGCAATGGTTGAAGGAGAACCCTAATGTAAATGCCAATAGCGACTTTGGGAATTTGCTGTTCTTTTTACGAAGTTGCAAATATGATTTGGAACGAACAAAGAAAAAAATAAAACAGTGAGTCCGGAGCTAATATTAATAATAGAGGGGAAGGGTTTGCATGCCATTGTCTTATTTATATTTTTATTATATTGATTAAGTCATTAGAATCATCAGTATTACTATCATGATGATTGCTAGATTTTGAAAAAATTAGCCGTTATACTCGTACATATGTACATATACTTACATCTGTATGTACATAAGTAAAGTGTTTTCACGCCGAACTGTTGTGAAGTTTCTGAAATTCAGAATTTTATTGTGATATAATAAACCACAAATATGTTTAAGAGGAAATATTTAATATTCAACCAAAGATCAGAGTCTTGTAATATATTAGCAAGAAATCAAGTCGTTTTACATTTACTCATACGAAATTTCATTATTTATGTACTTATGTATGATCTGCTTGCATACTGTATCATTAGTCGAAAATTAATTTGTTTCATCAAGAAATCGAAATGAGTTTTTTTGTATATAATATATATAATTTGTACAATATTTAAGCTTTTTACGAATTTGAAACTAAAATTCAAATTTGAATGAATGTTTTTATGACTGTTATTTAATGCGATTTTGCGATACTCTTTTGTTTTTATAGCTTCTATCAAATGCGTGCGGAGCGTGTAGAGTGGTTCGCCAACAGAGATCCCTTTTTACCAGAAATACAAGAACTTTTGAACCTGGGTGTATTTCTACCAGTCGATGGTGTTGATTCAAAAAATCGGAAGGTGGTTATAATACGTGCTGCTGCGCACGATCCAAAACTGCATTCTCAAAATAACGTTTTCAAGGTGAAATAAAGTAAAACTTTATGAACAAATTTAATATAAATTTATTTTCTAGGTCAGTAAAATGGTCTTAGACTTACTACTAAAATTCGAGCCAGATAATTGTGGGCAAGGAATTGTGGGAATTTTTGATATGACGGGCGTTCAGTTGGGTCATGCTCTGCAATTGAATCCGAGATTAATAAAGCGTTCTGTTGAAAGTTGGCAAGCTTATCCATGCCAACCAAAGCTTTTGGAGTTTATAAATGCGCCTACTCACGTGAATATCTTTCTGAATACTTTCAGGTAACTATTATACATTTATAATTGGTAAACCAGTTGTTATACTATATTCTCCTCCATAGATTATTTATGACACAGAAAATGCGTTCTCGCGTTGTTGTACAAAAACGTTCAACTACAGTTGTGTGTGCTAAATTACCGAGAGATATCGGAGGAAACGGACCCAGTTACAAGGAACTTGCTGCTAAATGGAAACAACTAGTGGAGGAAAACGTCAACTTCTATCAGGAGTATGAAAAATACAAAAGTATGTTGCCAACTTGAACCAATTTCGTAAACCATCGAGAGAAGTAATTACAAATATCACTCGTTCGCATTCATTCCTCTTAAAACAAATACTTTTTGTTTTGTTTAGTGTTTAGCAGTTAGCAAAATAATATTGATTAAGGTTAAGAGTACTAAAAATGGTAATGAAATATAAAATGGTAGTGTATATATGCTTTCACACAAAAAGTAAGATATGATTAAGTTTAGATTGTTTAATTTATTGTAGCTGTAATTTACATATCCGCATACATATGTAGGTATATGGGTAGTATTTAATACTTTTAATTCATATAAATATGGTATATATATTATTTCTAAGCTGTACGATTACATTGTTAATATAGGTATTTTTAGATAAATGCTGTATATACTTGTATGTGTATAAATTAAGTATGAAAATATATATATGATATTTCTTAATTTTTATTAGTATTAGCTTATGTGATAATATTTCCAAAATATATGTTTCTAATTTACATACTTATGTATGTGTACCCCTTTAAAATACACATCTTTGTATATACTATATTGTGATATACTAAATTAAGTATGAAAATAAATGTAACCTTGCTGGTTCTGAACTTTTCGCACATTAATATTCGAAAATAAAAGTATGTTTTCACGAATCTACAGGGGAGTTTTAGACAAAAATTAAACTACCAAAATATCCTGCACTCATGCTTTAGCTAAACTCTTGACCGAGTTTACCCTCTTACTAGTTTTCTCTTCAATAATATTGGAAATCGTAAATATACTTATATATAGTATATATGTATATATATAAGTACATTTAAATGTATCTGTTTAACCGTCATTAGTTAAATTAAATGTAAGTTTCCTGTCAATAAATGTTTCTAATTTACAGAAAGGACTTTATAGATAACGCAGATTTGCAATACAAAATTTAATCGCTTATATTTAGCGTTAGAGGTTATATTTATTTATATTCTAAAGTTTTATACATTTAGCATTATGATATTTATAATTATACCTTACTAAAATATATTGAGATGGGGTTTATGCATATTCATATTGATTATTTTACTTTACACTCATGCATGTAAGTACACAACAGTATTACGGGTCTAAGACTTTATTCATGCAACTATTGTTTTTTTTTCACTTGTAGTTGCTGAAAATAAAATTGGGAGTCATGTCTTAAAGGTCTCTTTTATTCTTTATTATTTCAATATCAATGTTTTCGTTCCTCTTGTATAAGACAAATGCTTACATATAATTTTAAATAGAAAAAGTTATATCTACATGTATATGTATACGAATGGCCATTAAACCTTACTATTTTTTATATATATAGTCAGTTTTTGATTTGTTGAAATTTTTCGCTCTTTTTCATAATTCAACTTTTTTAACTCATTTAACCATAAATTGATAAATATTCGATAATATGGCGCTAGTGAGTAGTTTTAATTTCGGCATGTACACCACATACACCTATGATAAATTCTTTCTCCTCCAATGAATTAACAAGTAATTATTCATGCTTGTTTGCATCTTTTATATGCGAAATGTTGGCATTAGCTCTAAATGAGTACATTTCTAAGTGTTCTTTTAAGAGGACCTTGAAATTAGCATTTTCAAAAAAACCTTAAAACAGCAACTAACATTAATTACAAATAAAATAGAATTGTTTATTGCATTTGTCGCTGTAAAGCTACTTCAAAAAAAATTATTATAATATAAATATTTATATTTAGAGAATAAATTAAAAATTCTAGCTTTCAATTTTAGTAGTAGTAACAATGTAGGCTGCAATATACATATACTTGTTGCACACTTGCGCTTACATTATTCTAATTGTAAAAATTAAATTTTAAATCGTACGAGGATATTAATAGTTTTGAGGTTATTGAAATATAATATTCAACGAAAAAATGTACGAAACCTTCAACATATGTTTCTATTTTCAAGGTCTTCCAACTATTTCTTAATGTATGTGTACGTATGTATGTATGTTAGTGTTGATTTTCGAAGAGTGTGTTCCTTAATAAGATCGTTCACACTCAAAACTCCAATTGCATCCCGACTTGCAATGAATCCTATATTTGCCGCTCATCTTTAGCTGTCAACTTATCAATAAGTTCCTGCAGTGGAGCTAGTTCGCGCCGATCAATTAAGTTAAACTCTTGAACGAAGAATATAAAGTGCTTAAAGGATGTATTCAAATGTGCCTCTTCACCTAGAGTAACGACTTCCGAGAAATGTTGATGGTATATATGTGCGTAAACTCGAAATAAACGTTTCAGAATAGTTTTCGCTATGCTGAGAAAATTCTTTGGAAACGGTATGCCTATTTTCGATGGGAACAGCGTCTCATCGTCTAGTTGGTCTTGCACCCACGTCATTAGGTAATCAATATACTTAGGTGCACTGCATTTAATAGGCTTCTTCACAGTAAGTCCATCCGCCCAATGATATTCATACTTCGGTCCTGCAGACATAATAACACAACTCTCTTCGGTACAAAACTCAGTAATAGTACCATATAACATATTTATTTGGTTGAAGAAATCGACAGCTAAAATAGTAATAGATCCGTAAATGCATGATAAGCTATAGCAATTTAAAGTCAACTTACTATTAACAGCGACCCATTCATTAAGGTCTTCTCCATCCGGCAATGCGACAGCATTACGTAAATTACCAGAACCCAAAGTAGCAGCCGCATGTTTCATTAAATCATATTGGTGAGTACCTTCTGGTATATTTTTTTTTGGCTTAAAAGTTTTGCTTGAACGTGACCCACTAAATAAAATTAAAAATATTATTATTATAATGATTACCATAATATATAAGTAACACGTATTGAAATGATTGGTTGATTTCTTATTGAAAGGTTTAACTCATTGCAATGTTACAACATAGAAGATATTTGTTCCATTCGTTGATTCCCAGTTTAAGTGGACAAAGTTTCGGTTCGGTTTCATTCGAACAAACCTCGAAGCGAATATTGAAAGTTTGAACTTAATTATGGCTTAGTATTAATTCCTCAATTTAAGAGATTACTAGCTTAGCTTGGCAAGGCTATTGGAGCTCTACGATTGCAACGCTGGGCGCTGGTTCAGAACGGTCTGTGTGTTTTGTAGAGTTAAGAAGTCCAGAATGTCAATGTTAATACTGAGTATACCTTTGTCATTTACTACAGTCCATTGATATTATTTTCGCCCTTGACTACAGAATTAAATTTATGGACAAGAATGAAAAAGTAGTTGGGTACTTATTTCTATTTACTACATATGATTAATAGATTGTAGAGATTAGTATAAGGCTGCACAATTTATATAAAGGGAAATAATATAAAAAGGTTTATCATAGGAGCAATACTTACAATAGAAATTCCATGACTTTATCGTTTTCGTTTAAGCGATTTGTGTGTTAATTAATATTGAATACAAATACCGTTATGTCGTGTATAGAGATCGATCGATGTTGGTTTTTGAATTTTTAAACTTTCTTGCCTTATATGCCTGCTATTTTTATTCACCGATTTTAGATTATATTAAGCAATTTCACACGAGTATTAGAAAATATTAAAGTGGCTTTCAGGTAATACACTTGAGGTGTTGCTGTTACTTGAACAGAAGACAGTGGGCCCGACCACAAAGATTTACATTTATGTATATTTGTGTGATTTACGTAAAGTGAGTCTAACATATATATATGGCTTAAAAACGTATCGTCTGCCAATCGGCTCTGCTGTTCCGTCGCAGCTGATGTCGTCTTCTACAACTTTATTCAGCGAAATCTATAAAATTAGTTATACTCGAAATTCAATCAAATATTGTATATAACTTGCAACAATTTAAATTCATTTGAATATTGCTATATTATTAGACTGTAGATGATTTATTTGCAAAATATTTGTAACACGAAGTCAAAATACACCTCACTATTCACTCAAAATCACAGTTGCCACACTTTTTGTATATACTCAAAACAATAAACTATTAAAAAATTAGTCAAATTTGCCACACTTACAAAATTTAACCTCACATTTATACTTAAATCGAAAAGAAGAAAAATTTATTTTCGTAGATACGGTTTTTGTAGTTTTCCGCTTTAGATATTATAAAATAATATACACAACAAGTTATTCAGGTTCTCCTTCATCGAATCTATGATACATGTTGTTTCTTCTTCAACAACATACAAAAATTCACCTCATATACCGTCATTTCAAAATAATCTAATATCAAATACAAAAATCTTTTATGTTGAATTAAACACTTTTATAAAATCTATGCCTTAGGAATTTCTTAAAGTTTCAAACATATAGAAAAACTGTTCGGAAACTTCGAAAATTTCGCGTGCCCTTAAATGTCTCAATTAAAATCTTCACAAATTTTTATAGGTGACGTTTTGGATTACAAATGTCAAATCCTCAAACTATTGTGCAAATGCAAAACACGTGGAAAATTGTATAGCGTGCTATTTGTGGTCTAAAATACTTTGTAATTGTAAATTGTGACATATTTTGCTGTAAATATGGTTTGTAGCAGTTTTTTTTTTATTTTTGTAATACTTTATTAATATAACATTTGTATGTTTAGTCGCAACTATACGTCCTCTACGAACATGCTGCGGGATACTCCCTATTTTCAGTCAAGGAATTTGAAGAAGTATCTATGTTTCTTCCTCAAGTTGAGGCATCCGTAACTGATATAGCAAAATTCCATTCGATTGTAAAATTAGTTGGATTTTCTCCTTTCAAAACAGCAATAGCGGCATTGGAAAACATTAACGCTATATCTGAAGGTATTGCACCTCAAGATTTGTTGGTATTTTTAGATGATTTCTTCTCAAAGTTAAAGAAGAAGAAATGTACCTTAGGCATTGCGGATGCTAAGTTGGGAGCAGCTATTACTGAATCGATTGGTGTGCAATGTAGCCATTTTGGAGCTGTACCAGAAATATTACGTGGTATACGTTTTCATTTCCATCGGCTAGTTAAAGGTAAGCTTTTTTAATTGATATCTAATATAAATTTAGCATAAATTGACATAAGCAATATATTTTAAGGATTTACCGACAAGTCTGCGGGAATAGCGCAACTGGGTTTGGGTCACAGTTATTCTCGTGCCAAAGTAAAGTTTAACGTTCACCGTTCGGACAATATGATAATACAATCCATTGCGCTCTTAGATCAATTGGATAAGGACGTAAATACTTTTTCAATGCGTATACGGGAATGGTATTCGTACCATTTCCCAGAGTTGGTCAAAATTGTTCCTGATAATTACTTGTTTGCCAAAACTGCTAAATATATTAAAGACCGTAAAAGTCTTTCCCAAGACAAATTAGAAGAATTGGAGGAAATTGTAATGGATTCGGCAAAGGCGCAAGCTATTATAGACGCCGCAAAAATGTCTATGGGAATGGATATTTCAATAGTAGATTTAATAAATATCGAACTATTTGCAGAACGAGTGGTTCGTTTGTCTGAATATCGAAAGAAAATGGCAACGTATTTGCACAATAAAATGGAGGCAGTGGCACCAAATTTGCAATCTCTGATTGGTGATCAAGTTGGGGCACGTTTGATTTCGCACGCAGGTAGTTTGACTAATTTAGCTAAATACCCAGCCTCAACAGTACAAATATTGGGAGCGGAAAAAGCACTTTTCCGTGCATTGAAAACACGTTCAAACACACCAAAATATGGATTGCTTTACCATTCATCGTTCATTGGACGTGCTGGATTAAAGAACAAAGGCCGCATATCTCGTTTTTTGGCTAACAAGTGTTCGATTGCATCCCGTATTGACTGCTTTTTGGAGAAACCGACGAGCGTTTTTGGTGAAACACTAAAGCAACAGGTGGAAGATCGTCTGAAATTCTACGAATCTGGTGAAGTACCACGTAAAAATATAGAAGTTATGAAAGAAGCCATTGAAGCAGCAGAAAAAGAAGACAAAAAGAGTGTTACCGAGACACAAGCACTAAAAAAGAAAAATAAGAAAAAGAAACGCAAAGCCGGGGATGTGGAAAACGGCGAAGTTACTGAAAGCAAAAGCAATGGAAAGGCTGAAGAAGCAAATAACACAGTCGTAGAAGAGAATGGCGGTGAAGCTGGTGAAGGAGAACCTAAGAAGAAGAAGAAGAAAAAGAAGAACAAGAATAAGGACGCTGAGGCTTAATTGTAAACAAGTAACCCCTCGTTAGGTAATACAAAGTACATAGTTAAGGGAAGATTACATTTATTTGCCTCATAAATGTATAATATAAACTTTATAACATTTAGGTTATTATTATCTGCTATTGTCTTTACATTACGTGGTTGGGAAACTACTTTTGAGGGACTAAATTTTTTTGCAAACCTAAACAAGTTTTGATATAATAGCTGAACATTTTGAATAAAGTACGGAAATATTATTAATCACAATTCCTTTTCCTTTTAATTTTGTAGAGAAAAATTAGTAACCGGATATATTAAGTTTGTTACGAAATTTGTAACACCCAGAAGGAAGCGTCGCAGACCCTATAAAGTATATACACTCAGTCCTTTTTTTACGCGATTTTTGGTTCTGCCACTAATCGCGTAAAAAAAAATCGCGTAAAAATGGTTAGTTTTCCAATATTAACTGACGAATTGGTTCCGAATATAAAAAATATCGCGTATAACAAAATATACGCGAAAAAAAATATTCAAAAACAATACAATAAGTTTCAAATTTCAGACTTATGACTTATTCATTCATATCAAAATAAAAAATACAAAACAAAAACCATATATAAAAGAGAAGAAAATAGAAAATAGGTACATTTATTGAAAAAAAAAACCGTTGAATGCTGTTTAATCACTGTCATTATCCGTAGTGGAAATTATTCTTAGCCGCTTATTTTGATGGCCGGCACTGATATCACTAGAATTTGTATCAGAATCAATAGTAAGAACTATGGATTGATGTTCTGATTGACTTAGCATCTCCGATTGAGTTTGCACCATAAATTCAGTTAATTTTGTTTGAATGCTTCTTTTTGGACCCAATAAATTCCGATGTAGTACTTTATATCTTAACATGCAGAGACTCAATTCTTTTTGAAAAATTCGTTCACGTTCGGCATCAGTATCATTTGCTACAAAATAATTTTCCAATTCTGCTGCAAGTTTAAGACCAAGCAAAAAACGAAAAAGAAAAAGCAATCGCGTTAAAGTGAGAAATTCGCGTAAAAAAAGGACTGAGTGTACATATATAAATGATCAGTATGTTGAGCTGAGTCGATTTAGCCATGTCCGTTTGTCTGTCTGACCATCCCTCCGTCTGTCTGTATATATACGAACTAGTCCCTCAGTTTTTAAGATATCGTTTTGAAATTTTGGAAACGTCATTTTCTCTTCAAGAGGCTGCTCATTTGTCGGAACTGCCGATATGGACCACTGTAACATACAAACTGAGCGATCGGAATCAAGTTCTTTTATGGAAAACTTTCACATTTTACAATGTATCTTCACAAAAGTTGGCACAGGTTATTTTCTAAGATAATAATGTAATATACGGAAGAAATTGCTCAAATCGGCTTACTGTAGCATATAGCTGCTATACAAACTGAATGATCGGAATCTAGTTCTTGTATGGTACACTTTCACATTTGACAATGTATTTTCACAAAGTTAGCACAGGTTATTTTCTAAGGCAGAAATGTAATCTCCGAAAAAATTGTTCAGATCGGTTAACTATAGCATATAGCTGCCATACAAAATGAATAATCGGAATCAAAGGCTTGTATGGAAAACTTTCGCATTTGAAGTGGCATCTTCACGTGGACTACTGCTTAAGGTAACAATATAAACTACGAAAAAATTGTTCAGATCGGATTCCTATAGCTTATAGCTTCCATACAAACTGAACACATAGTTAACGTTTTTTCTTGTTTTTTATATAAACTTGCGATAAAATAGTTCCTATATTTCCTCTTATAATGACTGAGTATTTTGAAATTCATTCATTCAATGAAAATTCATTTGAAATGAAATCATACTTAGGCAGAGATATAAATATAAAGAATATAATTTTGGAGAGCAATGTATCTAATCGAATTTCGAAGATGCCATCTCAGCGATAGTTTAGATCTACGTATGTATATATTTTTTTTGTTTCTCAAAATATAATAAAGTAGTTTCTGTAGCGTATGAATAAAAAAAAATATATTAAAAATAGAAATATTCTAAAAATAAGTGAATTAGTAATTAGTTCTACCACATAAATAAATTTCAAAACTTTAATATCTTGATGAACCTTGGTACCTAAGTTACTTGGCTTGGGTTTAGCGAAATCGGACCAATGGTCGGTTACAGACGAACTTAGCCGTTTCATTCTGGTTACACACTACCATTGATTTTGATGTTTCCTCAGACCAAGTTCACAAAAAAAAATATTAAAACTTTAGCTCAAAAGAGTAACAAATAAATATTACCTATTTCTGAATATCTTTAGCTTATAATAACGAACTAAAGATATGTAGTTTCTTAGAGCAACTAAGTTGTCCTACGATATTAAATTTAAAAAAACGCAAGCTCAAAACGAATTTTAAGCAGCAGCCTTTGAATCTATTTTGCCTAGTGTCAGTGTACATATGTACTTATATTTAACTTATTTCTTAATTTTCCCAAATACAAATACTACGTAAAGGTAGAGCAATGCCACCTACAGTATCAAGGCTTCCACGACAGGCGGATCTAGAATTATTATCTAGCCAAGGACTGTCAACCCGGCAGCAATCCCCTAAATTACTTCAGAACGGTTTTCTGCCGCTATAAAAACAACAATATCATCATCATTAAGGTCTTATATTTTCACATACAGTATCTAGCTGCACCAACAATGAACGTTTTCATTCAAAATCGTTGTGAGGCATGAGTTTCGGTGGTGGTTTCGCTCTGGAAATTTCTACGAATAGGTAATGCGTATACCACTGACAAACAAAATTTGCACATGATTTGATTTATTTGTTACATGCATACATATGTATATGTACGTTGTTTATATAACAACGCAAAATTTTATTTTAATATTCCACCACCATATAATGTTTGCGATGGTTTATTGCAATTATTTTACTTTTGGAAAATTACGAACAGTTTTTATACGTATACATATTACATAACGAAATTATATATTTATTCTAATTAAACTGTTTCTAATTTATGTTCATATCTAATTAATATACATACGTACATACAAATTTATGTTAATTAAAGTGATGTACACATTGATTGACCCAGAAAATCATAAAATAATACTACGGATTTACAAAAATATTAATTCATATACATATTTTTACACAACCTTGTTCCATTATTAATTTAACTTCTAATTGTTGCTTGTTAATGAAGTGACGATATGCACAGACTTAATCCAAACGGGAATAAGGACGGAGTGGATACCTAATATAACGGTACGTATTTTTTTGTGAAATAATATTTAAAATATGTATTTGAAAAGAGAATTATTAACACAACACAAATAATAACAATCAGTAAGATGAATAACTGTCGTCGGTTATTCTTTTGCATGTAAGAACGGAAGTCAATATGTTCAAGCAATAATGTAGTATAAGTGGAAGTGATATTTTGAAAATAAAAATGGTGGCATATATTTTTCGTTGGGGGAACAATATTTTCAATGGGAGTTTAAAATACTTCTGCGGAACGATTCGTTAATCTGTTAATCATTACCTTCATTTACATATGTAAATATATATGTAAGTATATTATGATCGTCTTGGAACATACCCGACGCAGTAAGTATACGCTTTGATTAACTCTCTTTTGTATATTCAATTAACTCATTTTATTCACTAATACAAATGTAATGTTTAATAATATTTAACGTTTTCAATGTATTACATTTCATTGCAAATCTGTATAAGTATTGTATACTTTTCTATTGTATGTAACACGCATATTCACTGTAATAATTACACAACATATAAAACTCAAAAATGGAGGCAGCAACGCACTCCTTGAATACAGTATATTTTACTTACATATGTATATAAATGTAAAGGTATGTATGTACATATATCGAATGCACTCATTTATATTACAGACATTATTGTAATATTTGTGCATATCGATTTAAGCACATATTTAATTTTAATTGCTTACGAATTTCTTGAGTCAAAAATTGCAATACTTTTTCTCATTCAAATAATCAGCGCACACGGATATTCTTAATAATTAACATTGCAGTTAGATTGTAGGACTGAATCAAAACAAAGAATAAAAAAAAAAATCAAGAACAAGAAAGTAATTGTTTTCAGAACTAGGTATACAGTACATAATAGGTATGTCGGTGTGTGATTTATTTATGCTATTAAATATCATTGGAATATATCAAAACCATGCGCTTGTACTTGATTATTGTTGCTATTGCCTCCGCTTTTTTGATGTTGTGGTTGTTCCAAATTCATTGCACTAAAATTAGCAAACATTTGTGATGTTACTGCTGGTGTTGATGTTGTTTGCTGTGATTGAGGTGGAATGTTTTGTGATGTTGGGGCAAAGAAAGTGCCTGGAATGCCGATTGTGGCAGATGGGAGTACTGCGGAATTCTGTACAACGTTCGGCGTACCAAAGCCGGAGCCGGTCAAAGGAGAAATGCCGCCGCCGCCAAACGCATTGAAACTAGTAGTTTGCATTGTCGATGGCACGTTGTTATTACCAACACTACCACCACTGCCTATGTGTTTCGTGGGACTCTGTGTTTTTAACGCATTCATCGATGGTGCTGGCACATTGGACTTGTTTGATTTGCTGTTCAACAAGTTGTCTAGATCAATTTTCAGATCACCTGTGTTTAAGTTTTCGGACCAAGTGGCACCAACATTTTGCGCGCCAACTTGTCTAGATCTATTTATTGATTCGCCCAAAGCCTGTTGTTGCTGTTGTATGTTGCTAGCACTAATGGGTTGGAGTAGGTCGCTGTTATTGTTGCTTGAAATGGGCGGTAAGATATTGTCTGAAAAATTAGAAATTCGTTGGTGAAATTAATACTTCACAATAACGCTGCAGAAAAAGAAGTAAGAGTTTCTCAAAATGAGGTGATATACTCATTATCATACATACATATACATTTGTGGATTTCAAGTACATATAAACAAAAAATAGGAATGATTGAAATGCTGTTTTCTAATGTAATGAAGCACAATATTAAAGAAAAAACATTACATTAAACATTAATTCAAGTCTGAAGAAAAGTTCTACTAAATGGGGTGTGGATTCCGTGTATTTATACTTAAACATACACATTGTTTCAATACACGTTTTTGTGTATTTTATTTAAGCAATGTGAAAAGCAAATAAGTTGGCTGCAATTAAATAAGGCACTGAAAATTTTATTTATAAAGAAATATATGCTAATTTTTTCAAAACAATAATAATTCAACAAAAATGAAAAGATGTCGCATTTCTGCAAAACCGAAACATTGCAAAATTAGTTAATAAAGTTTTGAGAAAATAATTACATATTTTATCTTAGGGTACATTATGCTTTTTGTGCAGTTGCGTATAAATGTAGTGTATGTATGTAAGCATACATATGTAAAAAATGGTTGAAAGAAGTGATTTAGTCCTAAGTACTGTGTTTGTTGTAAATATTTTAGGGAACACAAGCTAAGCGTTTAACATCCAAAATAATTTTGTTTACTCTTCTTTTGCTTTACCTAATGCGTCCGTGGTGGTACGATGCCGGGTATGTTGAGAAACGCTTTCATTTATACATACATGCAAAATATTTTAATTTTTTTTGTTAAAACAAAGAATTTTCAATTATAAGGTGTTGTTAGGAAATCCCAAAATATTATCGTTAAGCGCAAAAGAATGACAAAAACAAATAAGAAATACAATCAAAACGAATTTACAAAATACTTTAAAATGTATGCGTATAAGTAAAATGGAATTTGAAAAGTTTTCTGTTTCTAATAAATATAAAGATCTAAAGGAAACTATCTGCATGAATCCCATTATATAAGTGAACATTTACATACATATAGTTAATTATTAAATTATATAAAATACATATTTTCACATGATTTATTCAAAATATTTAATATTTTTTTAACTGCGATAAACACTTGAAATTATATTAATGCTCACATAGTTGATTCCTAATACGTTTTATAATAGCGAACTGTCAGGGTCACACCGTTATTGTTAATAATGACCTTTTTCTTTCTTTTTTCCTTTTACTACGATTTTTGGGATTATCCAGGTAAGCAAGATTTGAAAGTTCGTGACTATTTCAGGTAATATTACTTAAAAATCAAGATTTCTGGTGTAGTGACGCCTAAACACATTTAAATATAAGGTTCCCAGTATTTGATATCGGTATCGAACATCTATAATATGAGTGTGTAAGCAATATCACAAAGCTGCCTATGAAAGTCAGTGATAAGCCTTTATCATACATATTGGAATATGCAATCAAGATGTTACCTGTTTAATGCTGGATGGCACCATTGTGCAATAACAAAAATTTTTGATATAATTTGGAAATTGTCTGATTGCGAAAAGCGGGATTTCGGCGATTAATCTTAAAATTTATATTTTACGAAATATTACATGTGCTCATTTAAATTCCTGTTAGTATATAAAATCCCTTTTATTGATGAAGAAAAATACAATTATTTACATAGAGTTTCACGAAATTTATTCGTGCCATGTATGCTATTTTGATTTCGACAGTTAAAATGGTTTTTACTCAGTTTGTGCTGTGGAGTATAATTTATAGCAAGTACTCAGAATTTGATTAGCGATATCACGACATTCTTCTGAAGTTTCGCCTCCAAATAGTGGTGATTTAACTAAACCTTCCAGCCATTGTTGTATTTCCGCAACGCGCTCCCCAAACTGTGTCATAAGAACATATACCGGTGTGGTCACCAAAGTGGCACCGATAAGTTCCAACGTGGCCAGTCGAATGCGTGTCTCTACGCTGAACCGCACAAATGTACATAAATCAAAAACTTCTCGAGTGATGACGGGGAGAAGGGGGCAATTCGTGGCACTTAACACAAATACAGTTAGTGTATGTAGAAAATTAACCAGCAATAATGTATCAATGTCATGCGCTATATGATCGGGCTTCACGTACAACATCTGTCGAGTGCGTGGACCACGAACAAGTGAAAAGAAAAATGTGCCTGCTACAGTGTGGAAACGATTTGGTTTTACGGGCTTTGTGTCCAACGCTTTGTGACGGCCGTGAAATCGCTTAGTTTTCTCTTTTAGGCGTTGTCGTATTATTCGTTGAGCTGTCAGTAAACGAGATTCGTGTTCATTTTCGAAGTGAAATTTGCGCGGGTGTTTCGCTGGAGTTGGTAGCAATGCTGCTTCGGTGGAAATTTCCGTTTCTCCTGTTATACCGGAAAGTTCTTTGGCAGCGGCAGCCAAAATTTGTAGCATTAGAATTCGCAAATTGGCATTATAGCATGTATTCTCGGTGTGAAATTCCCGGCATAGATACTTTGCAGAGGGCCCTGGTGCAGAAGCACAAACTGCCACGCCACATTTGAATTTCGTCCGTTCGAAGTCCTCATAATAATAATGCATTTCAAGTGATACCAAGATACGTAAAATGTCAATGGCAAGACTGGAGTCTTGTTGCGATAACTGTGAACGTATCAACGGTTCTGCTGCAGATATGGCAGCCTCAAAGACTTCATAGTTATCTGGTTTTGTGCTCAAAGTGTGTATCAAGTCCAGTAGAAACTTGGGGCGTTTTTCTGCTACGATTGACGTGTCGTTAGACATATCGTAAGGTTTATGTTCTTCCTCGTCATCATCAGAATCTAGTTCCATTAGTTTCGTTGATTTTTCAACACTATTCAAAGAAACATAATGAGGGTTTGAATGAGAGTTCGGTGTAACAAATTTCGATATTTCAATCGTTTCGCTTGTGAAACTTTCTAATAAATTTGTTAATCTATTTAAATTAATTTCTGCGCCCATTACATCGTCTTTCGTAGGTATTTTGTAGTTATTTGCTATACTATCAAGTTCCGTTATCAATCTGCCACGTGACAACTTTAATACATCTTCATAATCAAAATGCAAACGATCCTCCTTTTTTGTGTGTGGATCTTCCATGTAATTGAATATTACCTCCACCACCTTCATGCCAATATGCCTTTGAATCACGTCCGCGCATTCCAAATGAAAACGTAAAATATCATGGAGATAACGTTTGTAGTCGTTGTCATTTAACAGATGTAACTTTCTGTCTTTCTGTTCGGCAAATAATTGTTTAGCAGTAGCTATAAGTAATTTGCCAAACGTTAAATGCTCCTTATCTGTTAGTCTCTGTAGGGTAGAACGTTTCGACCAAACACTAAGCAGTTGTTTAAAGACTACCTGTACCAGCTTCGGATCGCTCAATGCTAAATAGCGGACTAAGGCGCAAAGAGCATGCTCGGAACTCGGCGTGCGTTGTATCGTCAATGTATGTGTGAAACAAAATTGCCAGTTGTCTGAATTGGCTACAGCATTACCAAGCAAGCGATACGCATCAACGTCTGGCGCTGTAAGCAGTACAGCCAAGCCCGCTTTATATATAGCATTCGAGTCCAATGAATTAAAAATTTTCTGTATTACAACACGCGGTCCTGGTAACTTAGCGAACTCGTCGACAATTTTCAAAAACTCATTTAGCTTGCTGTCAGCTTCTTCGGCATTACATAAATTCGTTATTACACGACTTAGTAGCCGGCTGCAAAATGCCAAGTTAAAATACGAAATGTCTTCGCACTTGAAGATGAAATTCAAAGCACAAAGTAAATGTCTGAGCAGTTTATAAGCATACTTTTTGGGTATAAATGCATCTGGCAGGTTTTGACCCAATTTATTGCCTACTCTATTCGGTAGGGAAATAATAATTTGCAAAAATTCTGTGACATTCGCATTAATTTCTTCAAATTTCAGCGTAGGCAATGCCTTTAATTCCGATTTGAACTCTTGTGTCATTGATTGAGCCCGGCAGATATGCAGAAAAGCTAAAGGTAATAGCTGAGTATCATTCACGAGCTCCGTCAATACAGATACTAGGGTTGTGGAGCCATCTACGTCCAGGATAGTCAGATATTTGTTGAGCGAATAAAAAGTTTCATAAATATAAGCAAAGTTGCAATCAACTCTAAAAAGATTAAATATCTGCACATCACTATCTGATGATCGAATATCCGGCCATTCGCGGGTAAATAGTTTTATAAGGCTATTCAGGATTTCCGCATACTCATACGCGGCTATTTCTGACCAGTCCAAGGCATCCTTGTCGAGACCGATAATTTTCTCTGCAGTGCAATATCCAGGAAGAGCGCCACCACTGAACAAATGCTGGATTGTTTTTGAAATTTTCGTTGCATCTGCTGCGCAGGTGACTTTCGGTACAGACTTGAATGTACTAATTGCATGTTTAAGTGTATTTTTAATGCTGACAGGTATTGGCTTAATTCTGAGACTCTCTTCTATGCCATCATCGACTGAAAATGGAGAAGAACGTGTGCATCCAATTGGAATATGTAACCGCAAAAATTACAAATGTATGTACGTGTAGATACAAAATGTATGCGATTATCTTTACTTTACATTTCTACTTTTTAACTTCAATTTTGGTTGGTTAATAGTTAATTACTCTAAAGTATATAACATATTTAATTTCTGAATTATACACATTAAAGAATGTCAATCATCATGCGCATTCGATATAAATAACTTGGAAAAATATTTTCGACCCTACGCAATGGTGTTTACTTACTGTATAGATTATATAAAAGAAAATAAACTTACCCATTGGCATACTTTGATGAATAGATAAGTCTCCTAAACCAGCTAAAAGATCAGTAGTTGTTGAAGCGCCAGTCGTCGCTGATTCTGCAGAAGTGGCCGAGGTGCCACTAAATAAATCAAATGAATCGTTAGCTGGAGTTGCCGTCGTCAACGAACTATTGTCCAACACTCTGTGTGTGTTGGAAGCCGAACTTCCTTGAAATGAGGAGAAGTCTGCAAATTCATCGGAAGCTCCCACAATGTTCGTCGTAGGCAATTCAGGCAATGCTCCACTATCAAAGGCTGAGGTGAAATCACCAAATTCTTGTGACTGCTTCGACTCGATTGCACGAGGATTAAAATCGTCCAAATCATCGGTTGTAATGGCAGCACTAGTCAAAGTTTTGTCGTTCGGCGCTGGGCAGGTTTTAAATATATCATCAAGTAAGTTATTATTATTATTGCCGCTAATAACTTTTTGCTGTACACCTAAAATATTATTGTTGTCTATTGATCCAACGCCACCCTCCTCATTACCATTGCTACCAATTAAATCATCCCCACCACTGATGGGCGTATCTCGATGAGTAGGCGAATGTATACCCGCCGCACTTGGTGACATTTTACCAAAGTTTGCTGCAGCTCCCATGTCAATTTTTTTACTTCCAACAACTGGCTTTGCAGCTGGCTGCCTTGCATTACTAGATGGAGTGTTGTTGAGAGCGGATTTGGGACGTATATTCATGTTAATAGAATTCGGCTTGGCCTCTATGCCAAAATCAGCGGGACTCGAACGATCATTGTAGCGATTTGCTCTCCTGCATGGTGTACAAAAACTGTTAAGCAAAAAAATTATACTACCATTCCTTTCACCACGTACCTAGGGCTCGGCGAATCACTATCGGAATACTCCCGCTCGCCTTCATACTGTGCATCCTCATCTTCGTATCGGTCACCACCGCGTGCATCGGAATCTAAGAATAACACAACAATTTTATTAAGCATACATTTGCTTATAAAAGTAGATAATCTCATTCACTTACACCAATTGTCACCAAAATCACTGCGCTGTGCACGCCAATCGTTATAACCACCACTTTGTGCACTCATACTTCGCATGCCCATTGCATCGCTACTCATACCTATGTATTTATCCTTATTCTTTTTTGCTTTTTTTCGCTCTTCGCGCAAACGTTCGTCGTCCTGTATAAAGTCTATTAATTCTCTAACCTGTAATAGAGACAAACACAACATTTAGCTTGAATAAATAAAAGCATCTCAAATTAACACTTTACCTTATGTCTAACGTTAATACCCTGATCCTTGCCACCTTCATCGGTGAATGTGTAGTTTTCCAACGATCGTAAGTCGTAAATATGTTCGCGAGATGATGTCACCACACGCTCTGAACCATTACGTACCAAATAATTCAACAGTAGTAAGCTCTGTTTTTGTAGGACAGTTGAGAAGTTGCCGAATTATAGTTAAAGGAAAATGTGCCTACCTTATAAGTTCGTCGCCAGTTAGATTTATTGTCTTGTAGCATGCGTTTCCATAGCATGGACATGACTTCCGGAAAACTTTCATATGAAAAAGTTGCATGAGCCAATTCCTGCATTAAAGGTCCTGTGGGTCCCCAGGGATCATCATTTGTTGCTTCACGCACCTTTCCTTCGATTTCCGTATAATTCATAACGACATTGGTTCTGTGATTGGTAGGAGGAAAATCCGTTTAGACATAAATATATAGCTTAGTACATACCTATTTACATAACTTTATATATACATAAATATTATATATTATATAGCCTATATTTAATTTTGCAACTTGCACCTACATACATACATATGTATTATCAAACAAGTGAATATTCGTTGTAACCAAAAGTATTTTATAGGTTAAGTAGACCATGTTACACACCATTGTGTTTCTGAACTCCAGCATTTCATTCACCAATTAAATCGATCTTCGCGCAAACCGCCCCATTCGCTCCTATTCATCCCACCCATTCCCCTCCTATTTTCTTTTACAATGAAACATGACTACATTATAACAGGAACCAAATGTTGTTATTTGCAACAGGAGGTTTCCCGGAATTCTAAGCTCGAAATTGTTAATTTTTAATTTTGGTCATTAGATCTACTCTAATCTACATTCTTTGCCACATGCATTTTTATACTCTCGCAACAATGTTGCTAAGGAGAGTATTATAGTTTTGATCACATAACGGTTGTTTGTAAGTCCTAAAACTAAAAGAGTCAGATATAGGGTTATATATACCAAAGTGATCAGGGTGAGGAGTAGAGTCGAAATCCGGATGTCTGTCTGTCCGTCCGTCCGTCTGTCCGTCCGTCCGTGCAAGCTGTAACTTGAGTAAAAATTGAGATATCATGATGAAACTTGGTACACGTATTCCTTGGCTCCATAAGAAGGTTAAGTTCGAAGATGGGCAAAATTGGCCTACTGCCACGCCCACAAAATGGCGGAAACCGAAAACCTATAAAGTGTCATAACTAAGCCATAAATAAAGATATTAAAGTGAAATTTAGCACAAAGGATCGCATTAGGGAGGGGCATATTTGGACGCAATTTTTTTGGAAAAGTGGGCGTGGCCCCGCCCCCTACTAAGTTTTTTGTACATATCTCGAAAACTACTATAGCTATGTCAACCAAACTCTACACAGTCGTTTTCTTCAGGTATTTCCATATACAGTTCAAAAATGGAAGAAATCGGATAATAACCACGCCCACCTCCCATACAAAGGTTATGTTGAAAATCACTAAAAGTGCGTTAACCGACTAACAAAAAATGTCAGAAACACTAAATTTTACGGAAGAAATTGCAGAAGGAAGCTGCACCCAGGCTTTTTTTAAAAATTGAAAATGGGCGTGGCCTCGCCCACTTATGGACCAAAAACCATATCTCAGGAACTACTAGACCGATTTCAATGAAATTCGGTAAATAATATTTTCTTAACACCCTGATGACATGTACGAAATATGGGTGAAATCGGTTCACAAGCACGCCTTCTTCCAATATAACGCTATTTTGAATTCCATCTGATGCCTTCTCTGTATAATATATGTATACATTAGGAACCAATGATGATAGCGGAATAAAACTTTACACAATTATCATGCGAGAGTATAAAATGTTCGGTGACACCCGAACTTAGCTCTTCCTTACTTGTTCTAAAATCTATTTAATATTTTCTTTTCCTATGACCTAATAAAATCCAACCAAAACAGTGCTTCTCCTCCATTGGTAAAGAATGCCACTAAGCAGTATACGCATGCTGCTTTAATAGATGTGTTGCTAAGTTAATGAGTATGTTAAGCGCATTCATACACTGCTTTTCTTTAATAATGTAATATTTTTACAACTCAATTGTCTTGAAATTTCAAAAAATAGTTTTTTGATTTCTATGCTATGTCTAGAATATTTTCCCAGATTTTTGAGGTAATCGCAATAAAGGATCTTATTGAAATTTTTCACACTTCTTCTAAATAGGAAGATCTCATAATTGATTTAAGGACTTTCGATTGCAACTAATTTTTTTTAACATAAAAACAGATAAGATAAAAACATTTTCAACAAGTCATGTTGTTAATTCAGTGGTCTTATAGCCAACTTATGTTATAAGCTGAGGGTTTTGTAACTTTTTTAGAAAAATATAATTTATAATTCGAAATTAAAAATTGAAATAAGCGAAAAACTCTACATATATAGTATGGCCATCCAAAAACATTACTAAATTATATGCACATTTATACTTGTTTGTACCAATACTGAACAGGTGGTAGTTGCGTGTTTGAAGTAAAAAAATATAATTAAATACGGATGTGGTATATAGAAATACAGAAATGGAAATTAAAACCTAAACTTAAATTTGAAAGCATTTTTGATTGTTAGCTGGCACACATGAACATAGCAGTGCTGTGTCGAATACCTACTTTATAAATTTATCTTTATACAAAAATAATTGCTCAAGAATTATAAATTTTATCCAATCAAAAACCACCTGCCTTATACAAAGCGAAAGTAGTTATATACAGAAATACATATGTACATATGAGCGCAATTGAAAATATGACTTAAATATAATATGAGAGTAAATGAGGCTGTTCGTCAATTGTCTTTAGATCTTGCTAACCAATATAGAGTTTAGTTTAATTACGAAATTTCAATATAGAATTGGTAAGAGTTATAAAGTGCCTTTAGCAATATGCGTGCACACAAGGTCTTTTGGTCACTAGTATATTATCTTTAAGCATTTTTCTGATTGATTCCATACTTACACTTTATCAGCCAATTCGCGTACCTTCCACATGCTAATGAATTTATCAACCATTTTGCTGCAGTTCAAATATTTTCACTATCTTTACACAATATCGAGTTCGGGTTCACACAACTGCAAATTCCAAACCTTGTCTATGCCTACCCTTTCAAGTTTCGCTCTTCCTAAAGTGTTTATTAAATTTTACTTTATACACCGCAAAATTGATGTTCATGAACTCTACAATTTTGCACCAAATTAAAGGAAAAATTGAAAACCAAATGAAATCCGTGGAATTTAAGAAATTAATTTGTGGCAAAATTTGTTGAAAAGAACACAAAAAGTTTTGGTGATTTGTCACCAGAGTTTACGGGTTTCAATAAATTAGAAAAGGGTTGTACCTTTGCATAAAATTTGGGGATGTGTTGAAAAAGTAAGTATTTACTAAAATTTTTGATTTGGGAAATACTATCAATTTATTAAATACTTCTAAGATTGTAAATATTAGTATAAATTGAATACAGACCTTTGTTTTGACAGGAAAGTACGTACGTTTTCTATGATCACGTTTACAAAAAAAAGGAAAGCAAAGCCTTAATTGTGGCATACCAATTGTTTTCCGCGCTTTGTTGTTCAGTATGAACTGTCAAGCAAACCGAGGAAAGTTGTATGTGAACAAGGCTTTAGAGAGCAATCAGCGAATTCCGCAAAACCGCAGCCCGAATCAGCTGATACGACTTATCTTATGAGAGCGCAATGTAAATGATCAGCCAACACCGCTTTTCCGCTTGCTTTACCGTAGGATACCGTAGATTTCCACGGTATTTGAAATTTTCCCCGTAGAAACGTGTCAGCTGATTGCTCTCTCACAACGCAGGGTTGCCAGTCTCGATATACTATAGTAATTATAAAAATTGTTTTCAATATGTTTGAAATTTTCATAAGCTAACTCAAAATCAGAGTCGAATGCTATTATTTATAAATATATAAACTATTTTTAATAGTTTGTTTTCAGTTTTTGTATATTATATTATGAAAAATTGTAATTGAAAATTAAATGTGTACAAAACTATATATGCGTATTGAGCAATGGCAACATTGTTCAAATGAAAACAACCAAAGGGCTGATTTCTACGGGCTCAACTTTTGACACATTCCCCAACATAATCCGATTGAACGCACATGCATGTCGTATATGGGTACTTTTACTCTTTAGCATACGCATTTGTGAGTTATGTAGTTACAGCTTTAGTAGGCTGTACATACACTCAACTCGGCTATAATCGCGTAAGCAGTGTCTGCACTGATAAAGAAGAAGATATAACATACAAAACACCTAAAGCTAAATTGTTACATATATTCACATTGATATTATTTTGGAAAATAAATTATCATCCATGGTTACTGTATTTTTAGATAACGCAAAGTCAACAAGGAATTCTGAACAAAGATTTGTTCGGTACAATTTATTCGTAAATTTACGATTTATCGTTTGACAATCAAATTAGAGATATATGCTTCCATTCCTAGGAACATATTTTTACTTTTGACGTTTGTCTTGCGGTGTTCGTTGATTTTCATACACATTTTGGAAAATGTAAATTTTGTAAAATAAAAGTATAATGTCAACGATTTAATATTCGAATATTCATTTAAGTATACACTTATAATTTAAAAAAATTGCAACACTCATTAATTTTTTGTAAAATTTTATATTTTTCATATTGCAATTGATCATCAGTATTCAAAAGGTTATATAAAAGATTTGATCTATATACAGCAGGTTCTATCGGGTAATTACACCACAATTATTAATAAGAAGTGTGAACAATGTTGGTGTTACAACGCTTTACAGGCGGTGGTTCCGCCCAGCTTTTCCGGCGTATACAATATGCAACATATAGTACATCTGTAAGGAGTGCTGGCTTAACCGCAACTTCGGCAACACAAAAACCGGGTGATATTTCCACCCAAAATCCAGTAGAAAAGGAGACGAGTACGTCCGGTGATGACCACACCGACTTGAATGCAAAAAGACCAAAAAGTATATTAATTGAATAAGCAGTATCAAAACTATAAAATATAAATACCGATTTTGACAGGTTCTTTGGTTGCTGCAGCGTTTGAGTCCCTCAAAGAAGATAGCTACACTAAGGAAAAATCGAAAACTACTGACAGTAAAGGGAGGAACAGCCTTGACGAGCGCATCCTTAACGCGAAAACTGTAAACGGCCTTTTATCTGTGTCAGAATCCAGCGGACCGCTCTCGCGTAAACATGCTCTGAAAATCGTCTCGACGCTAGCTGAATGGAGCTCTATAAATCGTGCTAAGATTGCGGAATTTGAAAATGATGCTCGCTTTTTGCGTGTCTGTCGCGTGCTAGGGCGCACCATGGGTAAAGACGGCAATGCGAGTGGTGGCTCCGGAAACGAAAACAACGGTCCCAAACGTATATCCGGGTTTCGAACTGACGACCTTAACACTGTTTTAGGAGTTGCTGGTGATGACGAGGCTGCCAAACTAATTGCCAGCATAAGTTTACCACAAATGGTGAAGGTGATGAGCACATTGGCTCAACGTAAACGACGAAGTACGCCTCTATTGCGATCCCTTGCCTTCAATATAAGTAGCACAACTGAACAACTAGATCTTAAACAGTCTGCTGATGTGTTGTATGCTATGGCAACCCTAAACTTTCAAGATTCAGTGCTAGCGGCGAAAATTTGCTCCGATATACAGACTGCGTTGCCAAAAAATACCGAAAAATCAGCAGTTGTTGGGTCCATTTTAACGAGCTTGGGAATATTAAAGTACCGCGATTTAGGTAGGAATCCATATATTCAAACTAAATTCACAAAAATTTCAAATGAAAAATTTATTTGCAGACATTATGGAGGCTCTAACACTATGGACACTGAAAAATTCCGAAATTTGTCGGCCGCAAGATATAAGTGCCTTGTTCATTACATCGGCAATATTAAATTTCAAAAGTTCCTTTATTGATGATGTTAGTAAAAAGTTATCTACATCTATTGTATGTGCTGATTTTCAGAAATGCAATGATTGGCTGAATCACGTGTGGTCGCTTGCAATGTTAGGACTTGTGAGCCACGAACAGCTGACCTCTGTTTTGAGGTGGGTATCCCTTTGCTTAAGCTCCTAAATTTATACTATATATTAAACTTCTAACATCTCGTGTTTCATTTCATATTTCATAGTGCAAATTTCGTTGAGAAACTGGAAGCGGATCGAAATGGTCTCTCACCTACCTCTAAAATGAAGTTATTAAATTTGAATGCATATGCGCAGCATTTGGCATGCGACTACAAAGGAACACTTCTGCCAGAAGATAGTGCAGTTTTCCGAGTGCCACTTGCGCATTCAAAATCTAAACAAATTTTAATTAACGGGATGTTGGATGCATTGAAGAGTTTGCTGCCTACCAGCAATCATCTGAAAAGTTTGCATGACAGCAAAATGGGATTTTTAATTGGTTAGTTGTTGTTTTCGAATTGTACACAAATTACCATATTATCTTTTGTACATATAACCATTCAGACGCACTTTGCTTATTCGACCATAAAAGGAATCCATTACCCGTAGATAAAGAGAACCCAAATGCAATAAAGTACGTATTCAACTTATTATTACGATTTTAAAATACAATTAACAAATAAATACTCGGTCAAAAAGTAATCTAGGCATAACAGTAATTTTTTACCAATACTTATCTTCAAATATTTGACTTACTTAATTACGTATGTGCATAGATATTTTTAGTGCTGTTACATGTTCAAAACTGACGATTTTTCTTTAAGAATTGCGTTGATGGTGGTCGATTTCCACGATGTCTGCCATGGAACTCATCGCTCGGCTAGCGGCATAACGAACCTAAGCTTTGATTTGTTGGAAAAAAGTGGATACAAAGTCATACCTGTGCCCTACAACGAGTTCAACACCAGTGACAAGCTGCTGAAACGGGTGCAGTATTTGGAAGCGAAATTTAAAGCGATAATCAGTAGTAATGTTTAAGCTTTATACTTGTTAGCCTTATTTAACGCAATAAGAAAGATTATTGTTAATTTTGTCAATGACTTGTCATTAATTAAAGAGTTAGACAATTTTTATTTGAGCGCTGTATCATTTCATTTAAGTTTGTAATTTATTATGTAAAAATATGGAGATAACAATTTCATTGTTTAATTATTTATCTTTCCCAATTTAAGGCGACAAATTGTAATATAGAATATGCTGCGTCGCCCGACCATGGGAATACAATTAAACATTAGTGAATGTTGGATAAATTAAAAACATTAGGAATGCTAATAAAAAACAAATTTGTCAACATACTCTTCAATTTGCGCAAAAGTGATATTTTATTTACTCTTCTACATACATACATACATATGTACTTATATTTCAATCGCATTTTTTCTTTTCCTTGAATATCGGGTTGGCTGATTTGTTGGGAAAACCGGAGCGTGGATATTCGTTTGGTGGATAGACAGTGCGTTGCTTATTTAATCCAACATGAAACCATTGTCCCGTCTCAACGAATTCGGTGGCGATTTCAGTCATCTTGTGGAATGCAGCGCGAGCTAACATATGTCTATTGCCTACCTCCAACACCATTTTAGGGTCGTACACTTTTGTCGGATCGTCAAGTCTATAATGGTTGCGTGCCTCTGACTCAGTAAGGCAAATACAATTCCATGGTGACCAATCCTCACCTTTCAACCATCGTGGCAAACTATTTAGAAGGTAAATACAAATGCGTAAAGTTATAGAAAAGGCAAATGAAATGTATGCGAAATGTAGCAATTTTTTTTCGTTTTTTGTTTAAATATTTCGTTCTTATTGTAGCACTCATAATTACCGCAAATTGCTCAATACCGCATTCTTGCTAAGTATTGAGTGACTGTGCCAAATTTGGTCAATTATGTAACGAATGTCGTCCATTTGAAGCACAAATGCGAATGACGCGTTGCAGCGGCGCTTGCGCTCATCTCGCTGTATAGCGCGTAATATTGCAGCGTACGTTTTGTTGTCCGTAGAAGCGATCTAAAAAAAGGCAAGAAGACGGACGGAAGTTACTTCGTTTGTTTTAAGCACTTCTTTGCAATGCCACAGGCACTTTAAATATATGTATGTATGTACATGCAGATATACATACATAAGTATGTATGTGTGTATATACACCGCATAGGTGTAGAGTGTGTGCAGTTCACAGTCCATGAGCTATAATGGACAAGACTATAGGATGAGTGAAGACACCTCTGAACTAATGGAAAATTATATGTAATTTGAAAATTGGAGGAATTTCCTTTGCAGATTTGATTGTTTGTCGAAAAATTGGAGAAACTGCCAAACCCAAAAAGGTAAATTCGATTTTTTGTTATTTTCATCATATTACAAATGTAAATTTGTTTGTTGCTCATCTACTCCTAATTTCATTGAAAGGACATAAAATATCAATCAGTCTTCGTTACATTTATATAAATTGGGCAAAATCGGGTTACATCAACATGAAGATGATCCGCGTGGTATAGTATAGTACATACAATGCATTTGGTTATTTATTTTTGCTAACGATATTTGGTATTTATTATTTTAATGCAAGCGGGTAACGTTTGTAAATTAATAAAGCTGGATTTACCTTGATGTAATAGCAACGCTTGCAAGTGTCTACATTATTCTGACGCGTTCTAAGCGCAAACTGGCTGTACGGCTTCACCTTCTTACACACCTCGCACATACGTTTTTCTCCATCTGAAATAGGAAAGCGGTGCAGATTTCAAAAAAATCTATCGAATGTGGGCATTGTGGCCTTAAAGTAAGAATCAAACAATTTAACATTTGACATGAATGCAACAATAATTTGTTTATTTTTGTTTGGTTTTGATGCATATTTTTGGTTTTTACTTTAAGCCTCCGAGGAAAGTTAACAATTCGTACGATCGGGAGGCTTATCCTTGGAGAATTTGATCATTTCCATCCAGAGTATATTCTGACGTTTACGTAAGATCTCGACGTCACAATATTTTGTGTGTATGAGCAAATTAATTTCCCTTTGAATTAGATCAAATATCTGCAATTCAGATTATTCGCCATAGTTACTATTATTTACAAAGACAATTTTGCAAACGAACAAACCTCGACAAAATCCGGAAACTCACGTTCGTCCAATAATATGCGTTTCACTTTCGATAACAGCTCAAGGCGTTCCTCTCGGCTCGTCTTCTTTTGCATATCCTTATAGACTTCAGTTAGGAAACGGACCCTTTGAGTGCGTAATAAATCCAAGTGAATTATGTTATCTTAAAGAAATGACAAATATTCAAGTTTAATGCATGGCTAAAAGCAATAAATAAAACGCATTGCAAAAATTCATTTTCTATACTCTTACTCTTCACTTCAGTCTAATTCTACATATTTTCCTGGATTTAAGATAACATACGTACATATGTACATACATTCATATGTATGTTCGACATGTTTAAGAGAGTTTTTTCCAATGTCTGCTAAGATATGCGTGATAAACTAGTATCGTTCTAAAATGTTTACATAAAATAAAATTCAAAAATTTATAAACCTATTCTCTAGACTTTGGGTTCGATAAAGTCTAAAATTTAGCAGTTATTAGTCTATAGTAATAAATTACATACCCACATACTTATATGTAAAAGTAAAAAGTACTTACTTACTTTTCTTTATACTTTTCCTCTGCCATAACTTTTCAAATTTACTGTAGGAAAAGGCAGAAAAGAACTGTAGATATAAGCTTACCTTTATAGCCAACCCATTTGATTGGTTCACCCAATTTGGTGAGCATTTTCTCATTGCGAAAATCCTCCATTGCTTTCTTGACTATACAGCGTTGCTTTTCGATGCCATTTCGGAGCTGAATCTCCTTGTCGAGCAGCACATTGACCTCGGCAATTCGTGCAGGTCCTTCATACAATCGTGCTATTCGTTTCAGCTCGGCGATCTTCCATTTCTGTACTTCGCCATACAACATTTCAAAGTCGTCCTTTGTTTGTGGAAATTGTTTCGCCAACTCAATACGTTTGATGCGCTTCTCTGCTTCCACCTGCAGCCGCTCCTCCTCGGCTTTGCGGTTAGCCACCAGCCGACTACCACACGCAAAGTGTAAAGAGCAGTAAAAAAGAAATCGAACGAAACAATTTTATTTGCAGCCCACCGAAACGGTGCTCATTGTTTCTTCCAGCTTACCGATACTTTGCAGCTGCATTCCGCATGAAACGCACAATCAAGAACCGACGAAAATTACGTTGTATCAAAATGATTTTGGCCAGTTTATTCTCGCGGCGCATTTTTTGGGCATAAGTTTGGTATTTGCCGGGAGTTATGGTGTAATCTGTGGCTGCGGAAACATACAACACATTGTTGCCGTCCTGAAAGCACTGCGTAGACTGTTCATGCGCAGTGTCCTGGAAAGTGAGTAAGAGCACTTCTTGTAAAAATTCGAATCCAAAAAATTATATTATTGTCATGTTATTATTAGTTAATACTCACAATTTCCTTTCCTTTGAACTCATAAGTTTGTGTATCTCTGCTGATATAACGATTGAATTTCATTTTATCAAAGTATGGTCCAGTTTGAGTGAATGCATCTAAATACTCAATACCTAGAGAGAGAGTGGTCAACTTCAGAATCGATTTGAAAAAATCGTATATAGAACTTACCTGTTGCTTTATCCCGGTAACCACACAAAAATGGCTTTACAATTGCTTTATTCAATATCTCCACAATAACCGTTCTAAATCCGTTCTCATCTTCAATGTTAACAGTTATAAAATCGGGCATGTGATATTTGCTGCAGCAGTAAAAGTTCTTATCATTCTCTACTATACTTTATTTCGTTGAAATGTACTCACTTATAATATATGTTCAGATCTAACTTTGGTGGATCCATACCATCGCCAAGATTCATTTCTGAAATATGCAGCAAATCTAAATCGAATTCAAATATTCCAAATTGGTTTGAATCCGTTTGTGCCAACAAACAACGATTTGATATTTCCCGTTCGTTTTGCGTAAGTCTTATATACTTTGGATCGACTTCAAACTTGCTACCGATATCAGTTTTAATATCGGCAATGCTCGATCGATTCGAATATACTTGAGCCACAATGCGAGAGCCATTTACGCGAAATTTAACGGTTACATTTTCCACTGCCAATACTTCATCGATGAACTCTGATGGAATCTCTTTGAGCTCTTCCGAACAATCATCCTTCTTATTGGTCTCTGGTTTTTCAATGAGTAATGGATCTCCACGCGAAGGCGGAGGCGGTATAAATTGCATATATTTCATATTCGGAAGTTCTCGCAACTCTTCACAATTCATTTTGATAATTGCACAACAGTTAGAACATTAGCAAAATAATAATTACGTACACATATTTGAATGTGTAAAAAGTTTTTAAGATTTTGTGACACTCTAGTAGAACATTGCTTTAATTCAAATCACTTTTGGAAGTCTTCCAAAGTGTCAAGCCTAGTTTCTGACAGCCTTTTCAAATGCTCACTAAACTTTGGAGTAAAGTTGGTTCAATAACTGCATAGAGGCTTCTCCCACAAATTCTTAAATAACAACCGTTGCCATATACATACACTCTCATGTATAACCGAAACACATTCAAACAAAAAATCAATATTAGTCGTAACATATTTCAGTAGCGCCACTTACCCGTTTCTATTCAAGAATATCGTATTTGCACCGCTATTATGGAATAAATTACTTCATCCACACAGGTAATATCGGAATCACCATCGCAATGTCTTGTATTTGTTGTTTAAAGCTGTGACTCTTGCGTTAAAATCGCTCTAGTTCGTCCATCTTTCTCCAATAGTGAACTCTGGAGGTGCAATGCCCCGAGCGTATCACCAGCTTGATGGATTCATAAAATCCATTAGAAGGTCAAATGTGAGAAGAAACTAGTCGAAAATTACATATAAAAGGAAATGCTACGTTGATGCCGAAAAAACATTAGATTCAAAGAAATTCACTCCGCGGAGACTTCTCTGTAACAAAGTTAAGGCGAACTCTGCTATAACGGTCGAATCTATTTTAATTCGCACATATTTTTCAAAAATAATAATTGTTCTATGCAGCATATTTTCAAAGACATCGGAATTCTATAAATAATAAACTTTTTTTTAATGTTTGCTCCCAGAACTTCGAGTATTGCAACAATAAATCGAGACCAAAAGTGGCCGGTTAGTGGCCAGTGTCTTAAAAATTTAATATACTGATTGAGGACTGCAAGTTGCGGAATCACGTTCCGATGTTATTATGAACTGGATGAAAGTGTTCGTTCATGAGGAACAAGTATCACCGCACTTACAAACAATTTAACGTTTTCTTCAAACAAATTATTTAGATTTATCCTTATGTACACTGACATTATATTTATACCCTTGCAACATGTTGATATAGAGATAATGGTTTTGTTCACCAAACGGTTTGCTTTAGGTGATACAGTATGCCAGTACGTACAATGAGACGAGTTGCCTGTTCGTGCAGGTTGTAATTTGAGTAAATATTAAGATATCTAGAAGAAAGTAGATAGGCGTATTCAGATCACGACCAAGTGTACGAAACGCCATAACTAAACCGGAAATAAAGATATAAAATTCCAACGGAGCAGGTTTGATGTATTATTATCTTCCTAACCATTCAAGCTATATCACCCAGATTTGCACAGAATTCAAATCAAATAATAAATGCGTCAGAAAAATTAAACTTTACGTCCATCCATTCATTTTTACCTTAAGGTGAAATCACACATCTCCGGTTCTACTTCACCTTCAACCTAGTTCGGTCTGTAATATAGGAATGTAAAGATAATGTTGCAATCTTGACATTCCTATATTACAGTGCGAATGCGCGAAAACAGACTACAACCACGCCTCCTATCCATGCAACACTATTTTAAATTCTATCTATCCTTCACTGTTCAGTAAACAAATTAAGCACCAATTAATATATCGGGATAAAACTTTGCATAAGTAGTGCCCTTAAGGTATTTAATCGTATGCTCAAAAATTGTCTAAATTGGCCTATAACTTTTCAAGGACCCATACATCAAATATGCGGATCCCAGTGTATTTTGTATAAATATAGTATAAATGAAATTGGAGAGAATCCTTTTCTGATAATAGTATATCTATATGCCAAAAAGGCGTTCAATCAGGTCCATACTTACTTTGCCACCACATATCTAATAGAAAGATTTTCGAGCTGCCGGCGGACTTTACACCACATACATATTTTGGCCAATATGTTATATGAGTTGTCTTAATAAAATTGAGTGAGCGTGAGGATAAGTTTTCTTAAAAGTTAAAATATTTTATCAATGGTTTAGCGCTTAAATAGAATGGAGTTGGTCTAGACCTTGGTCTAAACCTCATAGCCCCAATAATAATTTCGTCGAATAATATACACCTGAAGGTATTTCCTTGTAAGTTGCAAGAGTATATAGCAAAATATTAGATTACACCCGAACTTAGCCCTTCCCTACTTGTTAAATATATTTTTATTACTAAAACTACATTCAACAAACACACACCTAAAACATAAAATTGAAAAGCTAATCACAATTTCACATTTATTTTTACGCTCATTAAATAAATCATTGATGAGCAAATCTAGCAAACCGCCTTTCGATTAACTGATAAATTGCCACTTATGCAACAGTATTTTTCATCATTGATTAAGACATAACACTTGCTTACTGCTTGGTTGTTGTTATATATCTGCGATAACTTCAACGTTCACGAACGCTTTCTCAGTCCATAATTGTATCTTATGTTGCTGTATTTTAGCGTCTACCTATATTATTAATTTGTTAAGAAAAGAAAAATCATCGGCGTTGACTTTCACAAATTTTATGTCTAAGGCAAAGGAAAAGGAAGCGAGCGCGTTGGTTAGGTTAGTAAGTATATTTGCTATATGTATGTTTGTATGGACTCACAAGCTCGATGGATTTAAAAATGCTTTACTGTAAACAACGAAATTGTTTGAAGAGAAAATTTTCTTCTCCGACATAAGAAATTAAAACAGATCTATTGGTCGTATCTAATATCTTTAATAAATAATTTTTTTATTAAAAAATAGTTTTGATTTAAGATTAAGTGACGTTAGTTGATTCTTTGGTTGCGCATGCGCCACCTGCAGTCTAAATGGCCGCCCACTGAAGTAATAATTTCCGCGATCCATGAGATAGAGTTTACTGTCGGCGCCTGTAAAGTCTAGCGGTCTATTTGCCACTATGTCAATTTCCTTTTTATTCGAAATTTTGTAGTTTGTGCTCCCATTATCTACTGGCCTATACCAGTTATTTTTGGTCTTCTGGTTCGTTGCGGTATGCTGATCTACGTTGGTGGTTACTTTTCCTGCATTCGAAGAACTCGTTTGAGCTGCGCCATTTAAAGGTTTCATTCCACTTGACGGCTCCTTTACTATAGGTTTAATTTTCATGGGCTGGTAATCGAAGCCCACTCCCGGAATAAAGCGGTATGGCATTGGAGGTATTGGTATGTAATAGATTTTAGAATCCTTTTTTGTTTTTTTCACCTTGGAACCATTGCCGTATTTGCGAAGGCTTAGTGGTTTCGACGATACAATCATTTCTTTGTAAATATTTGCCAACGACGGGCTGTGAAATAGTACTTTGGAGGCCATCGCTGAGGTGGGCTTTGAGAGCCTATCTGAATTGATTTTATACCCACCGGCGAGGGTGCTTGGCAGTGTGAAGAGCAGAGCATAGATTATGGCGGGCATCGCGATGATGACAGCATAGCGATTATTTGGTGTAACTTGTTGATGCGTGGATAGCATGCTGAAATTAATAAAAATATGTAAGGATGTTTATCATGTCATATACTTGTGGCATCACATGTGTTACACGGGAGATCAAGGCAATTTTGAGGGTTAATTTCACTAAATAAAGTATGATTATTTGGCAAAAAAGATACTTTATTCGCGTTGGTTAAGAGATAAGCTGATATTATGAACGAGAAAAGTACTTAGAAATCATTTCGGTATATGTGGAACATTTGAAGAATAGAATATAAAGAAATAATGAATTTTATGCAGTTTTAATGTATAGAACCATAGCTTTAAAGCAAGGGAATTTTAAGTGCAATTGAAATATAATGTTTGGCATAAAATTGTGGTAAACGTGGCTATGGAAAATGTACAAAAATATATATGTTTTCTAATCCGATATTTTTAGCCGATTTCATTCTCCCTGTCCTTTGTAGAGTATATCTCATTTGAATTTAAAACTAGAAGTGTATGTACTTGTATGTATGTCTTTACAATAAAACTTATTCAAAGCTTGAGTTATATAAGCTCGCACCAAAACTATTTACTACCGGCTTTTACTTTTTGATCCTTCTTATTTAGCCATATTTGATTAATTTTTGGAGATTCAATTGAACGACGTGATTTTGGAAAGCTTTGAATTCTCCTAAACTCAGAATAACTGTTAGCTCTGCCGCATTTATAGCTCCACAGTCTCTTATATTATTTATGAGCTGCATTCCGAACAGCATTTTTGACACGATCAACTTAAAATATGTGGAAATAATAATAAAATATCCAATTTATCAAAAGGTATTTTTTCCATTGGCAATATAGTTGCTGCGAATTAGGTTTTTGCAATTGTTATTTATTTAATTTATCCGATGAGCTTACAAATGCAGATCGCCAGAGCCTGAGCAATTCTTCTTACTTTTATCATCTTATTTTATAATCTGCAGAGATTAGATCATTAATTCAGAGTAAAAGACGTTTACGAAAAAAGTGACAAATCAGTAGAAATCCAATTGACAAAGCTACTCTCAATAAAGCCACAAAAGAGCTAAAAGAAAAATTAAACAAATTCAAAAATAAATCGATTTCTGATTATATTCAGAGTTTAAATTATAGAAATAATGAAGATCATAAGATTTGGAATGCTACAAAATATCTAAAAAGACCTAAAAACAGAAATGTACCTATCAAAGACGGTAATAACGTTTGGTGTAGATCAGACAAAAGCAAAGCAAATGGGTACAGTAAATACCTTGAAGCAACGTTCACTGCTTTTGGTTGTAGTGGTAGCAACAATGATGCTGCAATATTAAAATTTCTTGATATACCCTGTCAACTATCCCTACCAATGAAACATATTACGCCCGCCGAAATACGTTCTGAAACCGACAAACTGAACAATAAGAAATATCCAGGATATGACAAAATTGATGCCAGAGTAGCTAAGTGCTTACCTAAAAAGGAATTATGTTTCTTACACTTATCTATAATTTAATATTAAGGCTGAACCAATTCCCTACTCAGTGGAAGTGTGCAGAAATTGTGAAGGTGCTCAAACCAGGTAAAGGCGAGAACGAAACACTTCATATAGATCAATCAGTTTGTTGTCTTTATTCTCCAAAATATTTGAAAAAATATTTTTGCGTAGAGTATTGCCACTACTAAAGGAGAATAAGGTGATACCTGAACATCAATTTGGGTTTCGCCGTTGTCACGGTACACCCGAACAATGTCACCGTGTAGTTAACTACATTACTGACACTTTGGAACGTAAGGAATACTGTTCAGCAGCATTTTTGGATATTCTGCAAGCATTTGATAAAGTTTGTCATCATGGTGTACTATGTAAATTAAAAAACATATTCTCTTCTCAGGCATATCTAATTCTTAAGTCTTATTTAACTGGTAGATAATTTTATGTAAAAATAAATGACGAAACGTCTGACATAAGATTTATAAATGCTGGAGTACCACAGGGTAGTGTGCTTGGTCCTGTACTTTACACCATTTTTACCTCTGACATACCCGAAACTGAAAATGTATTAATTGCTACATATGCTGACGACACTGCTCTATTGTCGTCAAGCCAGTCTCCTGTTGAAGCAACTAATTTGGTGCAAGAAGAATTGAATAAGATACAATCTTGGTTAGATTGCTGGAGAATGAAATTAACGTGCATAAATCAGTGCATGTTTTATTTACATTAAGACGAAGTGATAGCCCTTCCTTGCTTCTAAATGGCAATGCTATACCTAAAAGTGATAGCGTTAAATACCTCGGCATGCACTTGGACAAACGGTTAACATGGAAACAGCACATACAAGCTAAAAATAAGCAATTAAAAATAAAAACCAAACAACTGTTTTGGCTACTCGGATATAAATCGCCGTTACAACTTGAAAATAAATTGCTATTATATAAAGCCATACTAAAACCTAGCACTAGCACTGCTAGGAATTCAAAAATTGAAATTTTACAAAGATTTCAGTCAAAAACCCTAAGACTAATTACAAACGTTCCTTGGCTTATAACAAATAAAGCCATTCATACAGATCTTAATATGCCTTTTGTTAAAGCTAAGATTAAAAGATTTAGTACAGCATATTTACACATAATCAGTTATCATGACAATCCTTTGGCAATCATGTTATTAGATGACAGCAATGAAATTACTAGACTCAAAAGACAACATATTCTAGATCTCCCATTTAGGGACATATGTATATTACTACGGTATTAAATATTTGTATTAAGTTTGTTAATATAACCTCTAGACATAAGAACATTTGATATTGAAAAAAAAAAATCTTATATTTCATTTAACGACATACATGCATATGTACATCGATCCCAGATCTAGTTGGCTATAAAACCTTGTTGTTATTAGTTGTGCCGGGGTATAATAAAAAGTAACATATATGGACATATATTTATACATTTCGCCTGTCAGAGTACAATGCTGAATGATCACTCAAAGCAATTAACCGAATTTGGTAACGATGATGAAGTGTCAACCAAAGTGTAATCGCCGAAAGAGTGCAGACCGTCGGCAGCAGAGTTGCTGATCTTTCGTTGATTCGACCTGACCCGTAGCCCACAAATGGTGGAATAGAGTAGACAAGGGTTTGAGCACACACATGCATACAAATATATAATAATCAAATGAAATGACTAATGATTTGCAAAAAACACAGAAAAACTTTCAATTATTTACATGTGCTCACGTGTAAATACCCTCATTATACATATACATACATATGTAAGTTCATGAATGGGTGTATACGTTTCGTTTGTGAACTTACGAGTTTATTATATGGAAATAATAGAAAACCAATGTCTTAAGTACTTCGGGTGATTACAATAATTGCGTTGTGAGAATTAAATGTTAATTGTCCGCAAATTTGGAAGAAATTCACGAGAAAAGAAAATGAAAGAGATTTTATAATTTCTTTCAAATACTTTTGCACTAAATCTCATGATTACATAATTACACGTTTAAAGAAGTAATAGATTTTGAATGAGTTTAATTTGTCTAATTAATGCGCGCGTTGAGGCGTAGCGACAGTTCGTCACGCAGAAATCACCACCAACCGTCATTTCTTCTGCCCAGAGGCTAATCACTCGGCTAACAGTCAACGCTCGAACATCTTCTCATGTATTTGCTCAAAGCAAAATAACAGTAATGTCAGCTTGCATGCTCCCCACCCATTTAATGGCTAAAGAAACTGTCGGAGTTTCTCACTCGGATCCCCAGTGATCTAAGGCCATCAGTATTGGTATCAGTGTAGGTATCGAATTTCATCGCTTACGGCTGTACTCATATTTTGTGATTAATGAACAGCACCTGAACGATTGATCACAAGCTGCTTTATTTGGCTACCATATTCGCTGCTAAAATTACATTTGCATATACCTACATACTATATGTGAGTACTTATGCGTATTTGTTCTTTTATTTTTGGTGGTGGTTATAATATTAACCTGCTTTTTTAATTAAATCTTATTTTGGTTAAAAAAAGCAATCGTTATGGTCACTTGTGTTTGCTGGTTCGGCCTTTTTGGACTATGGACCACACACCTGACTCTGTGTGGAGTCTTTACTTAAATTTTTATTCAAATTAAATCATTGGTAGATATACATATGTCCAATGTGTGCACATAGTCCACTTTGTCGCAATTCGTGCTCTGCTTTCACGTGCGTGTGTTTCAAATGATATTTACACGTGTGCATAAATGTTTTTGAGATTTGGTTGTATGCAATATTCTTCATCTAACTGTTGGTAGTTAAAACGCGGTCGAATACCCGACCTTATTTTAGAACCCATTGAGCTATGTGAACCAGGAAAATACTGAAATATTTTCAAAACACACCTAACTGTAAAAGATACATCTGTACTTAGAGTAAGCTGAAGAACACAAAAGACTTAAGAGACAAACTTGGATGTACAACCAATATATGTACATATTTTGAAAGCATTTTACAGCAACTTGTCAATTAGAGCCAGTTTCTATTTACTCAGTCCGCATTAATTTTTTTCAATATCATTACATAAAATTTTGCAATTAGTTAAAAATCGATTTCCTTAAAATCCACAAAAATATTGTTTTTTTGATCTATTTAATGAATGATTTTTTAATTTAGAAACTGTAGAACTCGTTATTTGCACTTCTCCGCGGTTGACCAGATCACACAAATTTTAAAATATTTTACTCGGCGACAGGCCAAAGTAAGCTCTAAACGTCTCGAGAAATCTTTTTCGAAATATTCACATCTTATAGATCATCCGTGAATAAATTTTGGTTATTTTCACTCACTTTTTGATTATTTTTGAATCGAACTCTTTTGGTACAATATCTAATGGGTAACTTTATTTATTTTATTTTTATTCTTGTAAATCCGTGTAGAGGAAACTCGTGATGATCGCGTCAATATCGATATGAGTGCAACTACCCGGGCTGATCAATTTAAATACTGTTTTTGTTTTGTATTTTTAATAGTTAAGCAATGTGAGGACACAAGACAGACAGCTTAAAACTCGAGAATGAACCGCAGTTTGCCTTCCGAAGAGTCTCAATAACGCAGATCGCTTAAGGTTAAATATTTGGTGCGAACGCCTCGAGTTGCGGCAAATAAATGAGATTTGCGTTGTAATTTGTTTTTCTTAAAAGTAGAAATTCATGGCAAACGCAAGAAGGCTTGCCTAGCCATGCCACAAGCGGCCGACATCTTCACACCGCACACGGATCAGCTGTAAACAGACAAGCAGTGGCAGGTGACGGTCGGTAGGAGACATTCGGCGTTCGGTCTGTGACGACAATAGTCGAACAGAGTATGAAAAACATTTCAAATATTTACTGGTGGTGTTGGAGGTGGCTTCGGCAATTCATGAACGCTTACATACATACTCATATGCGTACTTATGACCACGACACTCCGAAATAATGTAGTAGCAACGTCAGAGACATCAACAGTAGCAACAAAATGCCGAATGCCGTGCTTCAATTGTAGCCAGCGGCTGATATTTATACACGCGTACATACTGTTTAACTAGACGCATTAGGGCTAACGTCTTAGTGCTGAACATTTTTGGTGGTCAAAATTTTACTGAATATATTTTGGTTTGGCTGACGATGCATAATAGAATTTTCTGAGTACTGGACGCAATAAAAAATATTACCAGATTAAGCTTTCAATTATTATAAAAGGCTAGATAAATTAAAACCTTCAAGATCTGAAGATTACAAGTGCGATTAACATCCACAAAAGTCGGTAGTGGGAGTTACTAGAGTTATTTGCAGTTTGGTCCACACGGCTAGGGTGGCTACTCCAGGGTTGGTCGGGGATTGTAGTCGAGACAAACCTAAAATTTTCGGTAACATCTAAGTATGGTTATCATCTTATCATCTAATGTTGACAGTGCAATCGAATTCTATAACTTGAGCCACGTTCCCCAAACTCATAAGCAAACATGTGTAAATGTATTTTGGTATTTTATCCCTCATTTGTCGCCATCTGCACCGTTGCCACCCTCTCACGCTTTTTAATGCTATTCGTTTGCAAGGTTGAATTATGGCTGAATAAAACGGTTCCACTAAAAAAATATCGTTCAGACACTTGAGTTTCATGCTGCTTATTAAGGTAAGACAGTTAGAAAACTATTGGATGCGAGCAACAGAGTCATCTAAAGCCAAAACTCGAGCCTTACCCGATTTCACTGCACGACAAGAGCTGGAAGGAAGCAGCGGTCAACACTTCCTGTTACTCCTTCACATTCCTAAGAAGCAAAGAAGCACATACGTATGTACGAGTGCATATCCGAGTATTAATTTAAATATTGCGATCGCAGGCTCTGCAATAAATATTCATGACTCAGTTGGAATATCCGATCATCGGTTAATGGTCCACCAGTGGACATCTCGCATATGCGCTCATAAATACATGCGAGCGGAATGAAGTCTCAATTATTCTTATGTGTCATTCCACGTGTGCAGCGGAGCGCCAAGTCATCTTCTAAATATGTATGCACATATGCATCTCTGCAAACATACACTCATTGTGGATGTGGGGTGTGCGGCGTGTGCGGCGTGTCGTCGCCAACTTTGAGATGGCAAAACTGCAACTGCTAATGCCAGAAGTTGTCCTTAGTTTTTGTGTATATTGTGTGCACATATATTAGCTCACAAGTAGGCATTTCTCGATTAGAGTGTCTTTTACATTGGTGTTTCGACGCTTATGCGGTCTCCATTCGCTGTGAGCTGCGCCACTCGTGCTGACAGCTTTTGCGGCTTCAACTACTGAAGTTATCAGGCATCAGATTTCATGCTGCAACGCTTGGACTGCTGCATTAAAAGGTGGAAATCTGCACTTGATGAGTTCGTATTTTTATTTTTGTTTGCCATCTTCTCCTTTGCTTTGATGTAACAAGTGCAATTGCACATTTGTACAAACATGGAGCCTGGGATATTGTACGTAACTAGTTCAGTCCAGCGAATATTCAGCATTGAGTTTTGTTTGCAAATTGTATGGCAAGCTAGCGTTTACTAATTTCCGTTGTTCGTAAATGATCGTTTGTATATTTGTGACCTTAGCGACACTTCTAGGCATCCAAGGCGAATCAATTAAGGTGTTACGAGTATGACAATTCATCAGTACCCTGCCGTTATATTTGCATAATAAGATATATCTACAGTGTATATCTGTATACATAATATTAAGATCGACGAGGATGGTCAAGCTGTGAAACTCGCCGTTGATGCTGTATACTCAAGTTCGGAGAGATGGTACTTAAGATCCTGCTCGAATTTTGCTCCATTTACGTTTTGATATAGGTATGGAGAAATACGTAAAGTATTATTAGTAGGGGTACTTCTGAATTGTTCAATTATATATAAATTCTGTATTCATTCCAAATTGGCAATTAAAAATATCATATGTTGCATATACTTGTATTATCAGTGCTACACCTTTGACGTTATGATTGTCAGTGATTGAAGTGGCGTGGGAGGTAAGAAAAAATCGGTTAATTGCTTGAGATTGCCCACAAAGTAGTCCCTCATTAGTACGTACTGAACAGTGAGGAGTATACTTCAGTAAAACCAAGAAGTGATGAAGCAAATTTTTGGTTTCATTGAAATAGTCACATAACTAATTATCTCAATTCAAAGTGTCAAGAGCAGCCATTCTATTCCATTTTATTTCGCCTGGAATAAACCAAAAAGGTCCGCAAAATCCTTGAAATGATTTAACTGTGTCTTATTCGACCAAATGAGGCTAACTTAAAATAAGCGGCACTTCCTTCGCATTTTCCCATCTTTGTGTGCATATCTGAACGTAAGTGCACGATCCTAATGAACCGTAACGGATTGTGTCTAAGTGGAATGCCTTCAACATGATTTCAACATTTCCAAGCCGTTAAACCAGAATATTTGCACTGCACGTTAGTGATATAACCGTTACAATTCGCAAATCATTTGTTAATCTGCAGTGCGCAGACGCTCTTACCAGCAAGATTAAAGCATTCCTAATGATCGGCTCAGAAAGCCCATTGCTGCAGCGCAACTACATAATGTTAATAATAATTAAATTGATCAAAAACTTGTACGACGTTGTAGACTTTATTTTAAGCGAATTTGCAATTATACAAGAGAAGAATTAGAGAATGCAGCAGACGAACTACCTGCTGGACACCGGAGCTGCAACCGCGGCATTTGAATGGGGGTGTTTAAATTGGGATGGGCGATGTTTTCAACATGTGGATTTGTGGATGGCATTGTTCGATCAACCTTAGTTGTTGCAAGGACCCGAGAAGTTACATCAAGTTACCCGATTAGACAAATATCTAACGAAGCGGTTTCTTAAATCACTGGGATGCATCAATTAGTTAATTCAATTTCAAACCGAGTTGCCCTGATTGGAAACACCTTTATATAAATATACTAATTGAAATAAGAAAACATTTGGACGCGTGGCTTTGTGTGTGTGCATGCTTGTAGATAACCCACAGTTGCCGGTTTTCGGTTCACTCACGGCTGTAAGTCCATTGTTTTCGTTGCTGCTGGAGTTCGTGTCACTCTTGCAAACACCAATTTGCGTTATTAGGAGCAAATCTAAATAAGATAAGCATTTTCTGCTGTAATAATTGCGGATTCTCTGCTAATTGCCAGCAATTCAAAAGATGTGCCTTTGCACAAACATACACACATTCATACATACGAATTCACTATTTTATCGCTGTAAAACGAACAAAACAAAAGAGCAAACTAAGCTTGTGTTGGGTAAATGGGGCTTCAACTGATTAAGAATGCCGCCAAATAAGCTGCCGCATGATATTCTGCTGCATATAACGCAACTTACAACAGCGTGTGGCGAGAAGGTGATTTTGTGAATCCAACCACCGCGCAGACACTGCAGTTCAATCACCTCGTACGGCTTTTCAGGTGATATCTGCAATTAACAACAATAAATCATACAAATATGTACATACACATGTATCTAATATATAAAATTCTCGTGTCACGGTGTACGTTATTGAACTCCTCTGAAACCGCTCGACCGATTTTCGTGAATCTTAGCGTGCATATCGGCTGGGGTGGAGAATCGGACAACATCTATTTTTCATTCTCCTAAATGTTAAGGGAAATTGGAAAATTACCAAAAAGTAACATTTTTCCATACAAATTTTTTTTTTCAATTTTTGTTTGTTTTGTTTTTCAATATTTTTATTTGTCAAATATTTGAATCATTCAATTTCTGTCGCATGCTTTTTTTATTCCGGCTATATACATACATATATATAAGAAAGTTGTGTTAGTTACACCATTTATAACTCAAGAACGGCTGAATAGATTTAACTGAAAATTGGTGGGAAGGTGGCTTAGAACCAGGGTAAGGACATAGGATAAATTTTATCAATTTTTGTAAAAATTTAATTCAACTCATAAATACAAAGATTATATTTCAAATCATTATCCTTTCCTTGAATATATGCGTACAATTTTAAACAGATTCTTCCTCAAAACTAATACAATTGCTAAGTATTTGGAATAGTAGAAAAGAACTGCAACCAAATACGCAGTGAAATAGATTATAACTGGCTCAGTAATCCAGCCGATTTTTTCGTCTTTCCACGCCTGAAAACCGGTTCACCATGTGCAGTCCACTAGAATGACTGTCGGTTGAACTCCAGTGAGAAATGATGGAGCTATGTTTCTATTGTCACACACCGACGCAAAAATTCGGTTTTATTTCAAACACTTCTCAGAATCAGTTATTATTTATTTATTATATTTTGTTGGATTATGAACTTGCACAGACAGACAAATCAGGGCCAACAATTTTATGAAGTGATGGTGTCTCCAACAATTTCTACATTCTAAATCTCGCAGAGCTCTTACTATATAAGGGGTATACAAGATGGAAGGACCACATTTATTATTAGTATGTAGAGAGTTTTTACGTACATGGGCTATAAATTAAATTTAATAGCGTCATATCAATTCAAATGAAATGTGTAATCCAATTAGCACTATGATGCCAAAGGACACGACCATATATTCCAGTTTTACATAACGTCAGAGTATTCAGCGAATTTTATAAAGAAATTATTTTCGGTTGCTGATGTTGGTCCTCTCCTGCATTACAAAGGAGTATTTTAGAGAGTACTCCTAAAAGGTCCTGTGTTAAAGTGTTCACTAATACTTGCCCTCAATTATAAGTGAAATTGCCGGTGTTATGCAATTATTGATAAATCTTTTATCAGACAACCGACAACGGTACTCCATTTTATATGCGAGGTCTGACTCATGGGCTATCGTTTGTATACACTTTTACCAAAAAAACTGAAACATATTCGTACAAACAGATACCCACACAGGCAACGTTGTATGGATGTAGATACATCCATAGGTAGATATTTATTATTTTAATTGTATATGAGGATTGTACTTTATATTGAAATATGGTTTTGCTTTTTATCTTATTTTTCACATTCGCAATTTGTTGAAACGACATAATTGTGAAATCGAGTAAAAGAAGTCAAATAAAGGTATTCGGGTGCATAATCCGATATAATCAGCATGTCTGATTGCGAGACCCGATTGACTTATATGGTATGTAAATATGTCGTAGAAAGTGAAATTCCGTAAATAATGAGTGGAATGACAGTTATTACCGACAATTACGCAAATAAAGCTATGGTGTTATACATATGTACATTCACATTGGTTCAGCGTAGAAAAAGTATATCAATAAAGTAGGCGTTAAGTGGCAATCACTTTCTGTATAAACGAGAGCGAGAAAAGGAGTTTCTTTCAAGAAAAGTCTGATTTCTTTGAGTTTGACGAGTGCATCGGATTCAAAATGTCTATAACAGTTGTTAAATTATTTATGTCATTGAAAGCGCGGTGTGGTCAGCTTGATCAACCATTTAGTTCAAAAACATTTAGCCGATTTGTCACTACTGCTGATATGTCATTTCACGCATCATGTACATGTACATACATATGTATATACCGCCGAGAATTCCGAAAGTTTAGCTACAAAGTTAGCCTGTAGACACTTTGCACTGACCTTAACCAATAGCTTCCATCCCCGACATATGTAAATGATACGGTAAATACAGAGAACGATAGCGCACTCAACTAACCGGCAATACGTTTCTTTTCATTTTCAAAGTTCCAATCTAATTCAGCCGAAATAGTTTGCGTAACTACATTAAATGTTTTTTCTGTTGAAAGATTTCAATCAATTGACTAGCAAATGTCGAGAGGCAGCACATATCACACGATAAAGTGATGGCTATAAACTGGGAGCAATTCTGAGGAAAGAAATGTGAACTGCCGGCCATTAATCATGTTGCACAATACGCGTACTTACATATGTACATATGTGTACTTGTATGTATGTATATATTTACGAGCGTTTTGAAAGCTCGTAAACCTCTAAGCCGTTTGTGATTGCGCTAAAGGCTTGCAAGCATTCAACTTTAAGGTGAATAACTTTTAGTTTTCATGAGGTTTTACTTTCCTCTCTTTGGTACTTCATACGCTCTCCAATGTTTTTTTTTGTATTAACCTTGTAAATGAGTTAACGACCCAATGCATAGTGGCGTCTTCAGCGCATTGTCATTTAAATGCATCCGCATCCGCATACTGGCTATTCTACGAAAGGACATACATACATCTATATTCTATATAAAAGAAAGTCAAGTTAGTTGCACTATTTATAACTCAAGAACAGCTGAACCGATTTGGCTGAAAATTGATAGGTAGCTCAGCACCTGAAGATGTACACAGGATATATCTCTATATTAAAAGTCAATACAATTCAAAAATACAGGAATTAAAGCATATGTTCAAAATTCATTTTTCTGTACAGAACAATGCAATATTTACGGTAACGATGAAGTTTCAGTGGTGCCTTCTTACCACGGTCTGATGATTGCCGTCAGTCCGGCCATTCTTCGGTTTTCTTAAGCCAATGAGACTATCGAACGTACAACCCGGAAGAATGATGGTGAAGTGTTGAAACATTCCAATTTATCATAAATATGTGCGAACAATTGCAACTGATCCACCCTCAGAAATAATACAATTGCTAGATATTGGGAATGGTAGAATAGAACTGCAACGAAATACATGCATTATACTGCCAGATATCAAAAATGGATTAATTGAGAGTATATTCCTACAAGTAAAAATTAATTGGTTGGATCATAACTGGCTCAGCAATCAGCCTGTATTTGAAATCATATTTATACGTGAACTAAAAACTATAAATATTGTTGTTTAAAATTAAGAATGATCTACCCACTTTTATTATCTTAAAAGTTATCAACTAACAACTTTAAAAATTACTCAGCAATCATTTCTAGATTTGGAAGTCATTTTCAGATTTTAGCCCCGTGTATCATTACACCGGAAGTACGGCTTTAGTTTTTATTCACAAATATAATTTTTCTGCAATGAATTGTTTATTATATCCTAGCTACAGCAACGCGTGGACGCGGTCCTCTAAACGGTCCTAAACACGGACCTACACAAGAGCACATTATTATCAGAAAAGGTTCTCGCAGAAATTCAATAATACATCTCAGAACTTCAGTAATACATCTGACCGATACTTTTTTTTAGACGTAACATGCATATATATGTACATATATTAAATGCACTATTTGTGCAAATATATAGTACATATGTATATGGGGAGATGCAGAAGGACTTGTCCTCAGTAAGTTTGGTCGATTTAGTGGTTTGTGATATACTTGTACTATATGCACATTAAACTTATTCGGGAGCAGGACCAAATATTAGTGTTGTACCTTATTTTGTGGCTTAGTAATAGTATTTAAAGTGTTTTGTCTTATGCAGCAGTGGCAATGATCCACATCTGGCCATCAGAAATACATATATCATTCTAACCATTTATATACATACATATATAATAATAATAATATAATAAATAAATATATATGGCAGTATATACACATATATATCGTTTAGTTTTAGGTGTTATAAATAAACGTTAAGCGAATAAAACTATTATACTCTACAGCAACATGCTGCGATGGTATAAAATAAAATCTCAATACAATTTATTATTATTTATATACTTGCACATTTATGTATATTTACTTATATATATAAGCATAAACCTGTATAGTTGGTAGGTAGATAACGGAATAATATGTCAATAATAAATAGTTATAGCTGCTAAATTTTCACTTTCATTTGATGTGGTTTATTAATACATATTTTCTTATGGTTTTGGAAAGCACACTTTTCATGTTTAAGTATTAAATTGTGATTATGTAATTTGGATGAAACAACGTACAAAATGGTGCATAAACTACGCAATCGTGATATCTGTCAGTCTTCACCTCGCTCAAATCAAATGCAGAGTAGATTAGCTAAAACATTCATGGGAAATATTGGTCATTCTACTCCTAAACATAATGAAATACTTCGGCAGAGAAATGTTCTCAGTAAAGTAAATTTAGGTTCTTATTGTTACTACTAACATATGCAGACAATTGTTACCAAAATTTCAGCGTTCAGTTTTGGTCAATATGAGTAATGTGGGGCAGGATTCCACGATACGACTTAATCAGAGAGAAGGAGGAAGATCGGATAACATCTGCGCTACATTTAATAATTTAAACAATTCGAAATCTCAAATAAAGCTGCATAATATAATCGACGGATATATATTTTCGCACACCTTTGGAAAAAAGAGCGGCGTCTCATTGTACGCCGTAAAAAAGTCGTTGAGAGAAGAACAACCTTATAACTCTTACAGAAGTGCGTCTTGAGCACATTGTTTTATAAGTCGATTCTTTAAAGATTTCAAAATAATTTCAGCTTCAAAACAAGTATCACGCTACATTGCTTTTAGCATCAAAACTGGCAAGTTTCAGCAAATAACTGGCCAGGGCGCGGCTGGTACGTTCCGATTGAATCGCAGTATACATAATGGGCATTTGGAGACATTGAGAAGACTTCGAAAAGGTTGGTAGTTAAAGATGAACAAGTAACAAAGATTTTATCTTCTTTTAACTATAAAAGCTGTATTCCTTTTTAGTTTCGTTACAGTCCCATACAATACTACGGCAAAAGTCCAACAGGCAAGCTAAACATAATACAGTACTATGATTAGACTTCCAAAATAATAGCTCATATATACCAATGCAGGGTTTAGCAAAACAACTAATAATAACTTTGTTCAACAAAATAATTAATTATGTTGTTTTACAAGTAAAACGCAACGGTTAGTTAAAATCTCAATATTAAAGCACTTACAGATTTTATTACATTTATTTCTTGCCTAACGGAGCTATTTATGAAACAAATAAATATTTCGGAGCTAATTAAACTGAAAAACTAATTAAATAAAAATAAAATCCATTTCAAAATGATCAGCAGCCGGTTTAACTGCGAGCCGCATAAATTTGTTCATTAGCCAAACAGTCGAATTCTACTTGTTGCTCTATCCAACCAGCAACCCGTAGTAGCATTTCTTCGTTTAGTGACTTACTCATCAATTGCAGGCCAATTGGGAGGCCACGTTTCGAAAGACGTATTGGTATGGAAATAGCTGGTATTCCTGCCATATTGGCAGGTTGTGTGCAAAAGTCCTGCACTGCACATTGATCGCGGTTGCTTTGCGATACAAAGTCATTATATAAGGGTGCATCCGTCAATGTGGTGGGAGTGAGCAAAACATCTACTATGTTTTCATTATTTTTGGGAGTTTCAAACACCCGCTTAAAGTCTTCGGAAATTAATCTGCGGACTCGCAGTGCCTTTTCAAAGTACTTATGATAGTTTTTGCGCAGCAAAAAATAATTTCCTGTCAGAATACGTGTTTTTACTACCGTATTAAAACCTTCGGCTCTCGTATTCGCATATAACTCTTCCGTACTGCTCTCAATTTTGGCACGATGTCCATACTCGATGCCATCGTATCGCGCCATGTTACTCGCAACTTCACATTGGTTCAATATGGAGTATACGAATATGCTTGCTGAAGTGTTCGGTAGTGAAACTTGGTACACATGGGCTCCGCCATCTTCCAACAAATCCGCCACTTTCATCCATGTTTCTAATACTTCACTGGAGAGCCCTTCGCAATGATATTCTTTCGGTATACCAATACGTACATTTCGAAGATCAAGCTCCTCATTAAATGACATATCAATTTTTAGAAATGGTTTTCTAATTGTTGTGGAGTCCCTGTCATCTGGACCAGCAATTGCGTTTAGTACGTCAAGGCAATCACCTACGCTGCGTGCGAAAATACCGGGTACGTCCATGGAGTTTACCAACGGGATGAGACCATGACGTGAAATAAGACCATATGTGGGCTTCAAACCAACAACGCCACAGTATGCCGCAGGGTTGCGTGTGGACCCACCCGTGTCTGATCCAATAGCACTAAAAATATAAGGGTTTTTATTTCATGATTTTTATGTTGAGTGCAGTAAGAATACTGATGGCTAAAGTATGATTAATTGCTATCAAACTTATCATTAAAGTGACAGGTTGTTCAGTGAGGATATGGTAGTTTGAGAGGGGTTTTTAGTCGAGATAGTTTCCCAATGGGACTCTTAAAGGCCTAGATGCGTTGCCAAACATGAGTACTTTTATGCTTTGATAAACAACATTCGTCTTTTATATCACCTTTTTCATTATTACTTATCTTATTACTTACCGGTCAAAACAGGGTTTCGAAATAACAACCATTGGCCGAATAAAGTTCGTGTTAATTCCACATCGTAGATCCGACTGTTGTGGGAATTGGAATTAAGATTGTGGCTATACCACTTTAAAGAGGTATCCGCATACTCTCTTGTACGAATTCAACTCGCTAACTTTGTTATTAAAAATAAGCGAACTCCCACCGAACTCTTACATAGTGTAATTCGGTACTATAAATCAAAATACATTTTGTAGAGCAGGTTAACTTATGGGGGGAGCTTGCTTAAGAGGCTTCAAAAAATCGCTTTTTTGAGAATTTTTTTGAAACCGAAAGAAATAATTGATTAAAGCGAAATTTCTAGGGTTTATAGTTATATATTTAAACATCATTCACAAATTTTTTGGAAAATCTTTGATATTCTGCCTTTGGGAAGCAATTGCCCGAAGCATCTCGAATGTGAATTTGTCGGAATGCGGGCAGGATGCTGATTACAAAAAATTTAAAGAGATTCATATTTTTTAATAATTTATTTTCTAGTTAAACTAAAAAAATTCCAAAAAAAAGTGTAAAGCTTTACAATTTTTTTTTAAATTGAAAAAAAGTGGTTTTTGACCACAAAAATTTTACTTTATGTTGTTTAAAAATATGTTCTAACTCGACTTTTCAAAGTTTTCGCTTTCTGCCCCAGGTGCTAATATATTATATCTGCTAAACGCTCGGTAACTATTTTCCTTCTAGCTTCGAAAATACTTCGAATTCCCATCCATAACTTTGGGGACATATTCTTAGATTATTTTTAAAGAGATTTAAGCAAAAAAAAATATCGATTTTTTGAAGCTTCTAAAGCAGGCTCCCCCTTAGCAGCTGGTAGCTTAACTAGATGATAACTTTATCTGACATGGTTTTCACAAAGTTGTGGTTAGCTTACTACAGATAGTTGGATTATTGTGAATGTGTGGAAAAGCAGTTGAAAAAACTTGTGCATGTGCAGGTTCAAAACCAAACCGGTTTTCGTTTGCGAGGGAACGACGAGAAAAAGCGAAGAGACTGTGGCGTTTGTGCTGTTGTTAGCGCAGTGGCAGGAAACACTCCTGAAGTAATGTCGATGAACGGTGCCGAGTTGACAATCCCTGGCCGAATAAAAATAAGGGGTCCGTTCCGATTACTTAGACGTAACTGTTGTGGGAAACGAGCTCGGTTGGCTCGCTACTATGCAATTCGGCAATCCATTCTTTAAATTCCTTTCATGGTTGCAAAAGCGCCCAGTTTCAAAGGAATATTTAAATAATATTCAGAAATTTAACTGTTATTACTCCTTTTTGTATGTAATATGTATGTATGTATATATGAATACGGATATGCATAATATAAGTATAATGATAATGAGCGACAAAGGAGTTCCCGTCTGAACGCTGTCTGTGCAGCTGATTTTTCTTACAGATTTTCAGCTAAGCCTATATTGAGAAAATCATTCTGCAAAATGTTGCCGATAAAATTCTGGCTAAGCTCTTAACTCATTTAGACCTGAAACTATTTTTTTTAATTGAAGTGTTTTTTGTATATTTTTATTAGACCTAGGGTATCACAGAACATAGAAAAAATGTTTAAAAAAAATTACATTTCCACAGGTTAGGTAGAAAAGGCCGTATCGTATGTGATACAGTAGGCTCATATATATATGTATGTATGCAATTATAGAACGAAAAAGAGTTTCTTATCAGGGGTACTTCAAAATAATTTATTACATCTGGTGTATCGTATATGAGACGGTAGGTCTAAATGGGTTAATCATATATTAAGAAAACGGATCATTTAATCATCTAAGTTACATAAAAAGTTAATTATTTTGTGCATATTTGCCAATAAATTTGTCGAGCGATTTTAAAGCACATATTTAACCTACTATGTATATTATATGTGTACAATTTCGATATTTTGGCAACACTAGTTGAATTTGACATTCGTAACTTTACTTTGCCTAACATATGCTCTGTCGCGTATGTCATGTACTGAAAGGCGAAAAATATAACTAAACACACTGATTATTGAATAAAATTTGTGTCAGTTTTCACGTAATTTTCAATAAAAAATGTCGGTGTTAATTCGATTGGCTAATCGCAGCATGCTGCAACGTAGCATGGCGTTAAGCTTATCGCGATCCATTAAAACTTCCCAGAAAAAAGATGACACTGCAGCGGTTATTACACCAAGCAGTAAAGAGGATTTTGCCAACCCCAACCCCAAAAACTGGGTGAGCTATGGATTCGACTACAAGGATAAAACAAATGATCGCAATACAACAAAGCTGAGTTTTTTCACAGCAGTGACACTTTGTTTGGTATGGGGTACTTTTCTATGGTCTTATTCGCCTGATCCACAGCTGCGCGATTGGGCGCAACGTGAAGCTTATCTAGAATTGCGTCGTCGAGAACAGGCAGGAGTCGATCTAGTAAATCCCAACTACGTAGACCCAGCATCATTTAATTTGCCATCGGACGAAGAATTAGGCGATGTGGAAATTATTATTTAATTGTGTATATATTATAAAAATTTGTAACAAAACTAATTCAATTGTGTTGGCAATAAAACATTTTGCTGTTATGTAATTTGGATAGTGTTGCTGCTAGAGCATTGCTAAAAAAATAAACTCAAATAATACTTTCAAGCAAATTGTATCCTTAATTAAAATATAGTGGAAACAATTTTACCGAATACAAACGTTAGTATGAAATCTAATGATAATTAAATTAATATTTGTGGCTGTGTTTACTGGCAGTAAAGTACATAAGTATATAAAGAAAAATATAAATACACTACGACTTACAGCTTGTCTGATATTAAGAAGTCAGCAAACTATATAATAAAATTTAATGTATAAATTGAATAAATATTTATATAGACCTAAGAGAAAATATTATATCTTACTTACGCATAACATATTCCTGCGGCAACGGCAGTTGCCGAACCTCCAGAGCTTCCACCAGCAATGTGCCATTTATCAACTAAATCATTACTCCAAATATTTTTCGACGGCCCGAAAATGGAATCTACTGTACCGGAACCCATTGCGAATTGATCCATATTTGTTTTCCCGATTAATACAGCACCGGCATTTGCCAGACGCTCACTAACCGTTGCATTAAAAGGTGGTACAAAATTTGAAAGCATTCTGGTAAAGAGAAAATGGAAAAATATATTTTCTAATAAAAAACATTAAAATTTACCTTGAAGCACAAGTAGTGGTTACTTCTTTAGTACAAAAATTATCTTTTATGGCAATGGGAACTCCGTCGAGTATGCCCAATTGCTCTTTATTTTCGTATCGATGATCGGACTCCTTAGCTTGATGAAGGGCCTTTTCAGGTGATAATCTTATAAATGCATTTAAACGCTTCAATTTGACAGCATCATCCAGAGAGTGATCTACGACAATGCGAGGCGAAATACTCCCATCTGCATAGTGACTCGAAAGCTTCCAAGTAATATTTCTATTAAAAAATTATTATAACCGTTTAATATAACACATTTACTTGTTTAATGCTTAATTGCAGATGTCTCTTCATTGTTTCTAGTACTACTGGTGGGAAGTTCCAAAGCAATCATCAAAGATGACGGTATTCTACAACTCTGGCAATCAACTCTACAAAAAAGGCAAAATAAAAAAAAATGAAAAGTATTCTACAAAAACAGCTGATGGTCATTTTATGATCCCCTTTTGTTCCGCGTTCTGTTTTTAGTTTATCTCTATTTTCGTGTTTGATGATTTTTTTCTGCTCAACTTTACAATATGTGAATTTTCGTTTTTAATAAATACACGCAACATTGTGAATTATTATCATTAAAAGTATACTCGAGAAATAAGTGCTATTAAAATATAAATGAATCGAGAACTCGTTGAAAACATTTTGACCGTGCTTAAAACTTCCACGGACAAAAATGTAGTTATCAAGGGTCTGGTAAAATTACGCACAGACGTAGTAAAGGACCATGACGGCATTGTACTGTTCCGAGTAGCTGGCGGTGTACCACCTATGGTACGATTTTTAAATAAGCCGCATGAGAAAATTCTAGAAGTAGCCTTAAGTATACTTGGAAACTGTTGTACTGATGAAGAAAGTTGTAGAGAAGTAAAGTTTATTTACAAACAAACCATAAATATATCATCCTAACGTAATGAATGTGCTTTTTAGGCTCTTAACTGCAAGGTTTCTTTTCCGCTCACCACTATCTTGAAATCAATTCCGAATCCAGTTATACAATGTCGTGCTTGCCGCTTACTGGGTAATCTCGCTAAAGGATTTGCGAGTCAATTGCTTACCGCTCATTGTCCCGCCATTGCTCAGGCCGTTTGTCAAATAATTACAGAAACAAGCGATGTAAATACGCGTCTTATGGCTTTTCGGGCTTGTCGGTTCTTGTTGCCAAGTCAGCAATTTGTACAGCACTTTCTTACTGCGAATGGTTTTGTAACAACATTGCGTATTTTAACAGCTATCATGAAAACAGATACTCCTCCTACACCACAGGATGAATTGTTAAATTTAAAAAAAGCCGACAGTGTTATTGTCGGTTTAAAGAATAGCCAACATCGCGAAAAGTATTTTGAAGAGGTAGCGCGTAATTTAGAAGGTGTACGCAGTGACATATTCGATCATGAAATGTTGAAAAACCAACCACGCGCTCTAGGTGATTACTCAATGCCTGAGGAAAAAGCCGCTTTGGATTTAGCTGGCGAAATATTTAAGTGCTTGCTAGTTTTGGCAGAGCTATCCATTGGTCCTTCTGCGTGGAAAGTAAGAAACTCCCTCAAATCACAGTAAATTTTATTATCTAATCATTTGCATTTTTAGACTTTAAATAGCAGTGGATGTACTTTTGCACCTATTACATTTTTTATTACCGAAGAAAATCCGCAACGGGGAATGGCTTTGAAAATAATTTCAAATTTCTCAAAGCAATGGGACGCATTTCATATGCTAAGTTCAGCAGATTCGGTTGTAGCCGCTTGTGAGCTGCTTGTTGCACAAAATATGTCCAGACCTTTAACTGAGAGTGAGAAGAGACATTGTATTCATATCATCTGTATGCTCTCTCCAGATGCTTGCAATCGCTCCAAAATACGTCGGTCTGGTGCTTTGCGAAAACTCATCGCAATGGTGCGCGACTCCCAGTCGAATACGGAAAAGTCACAGGTTATTTTCTCAATTAAAAATGATTAGCATTTATTCTCAAAAAGGCATGAAACATTTGTGTTTCTAACTCGATGCGACGAATTTATTTAATAATGTTTGTTTTTTACATGTGCCTTATTAACTTTCAGATTTTGTATTTACTAAACAATTTCCAATATGATAATATGAGCATGGACCTAATGCTCAGAGAAGGCCTGGTGCCGGTCATTATAGAGGAATTGAACACTTTCCTAACCAGTGACGATGAATATCACAAGAAAAAACGTGAGGAAAAGCAACAAAGTTCTAAGAAACGTAAACTACCTAAGGAAGAAATTAGAGAAACAAGGAACAAGGTAAGAGTTCACTCATTTGAAACTTTCCTTTGCGAAATATATGTTATTAAGTTACGAACTTTATTGGTTATAGGTAACTAAGGTCCAGGACAAAACATTCCTGATTGATTGTGAGTCTCCCAGTAGTTCACCACGCTCGTATAATGCACCTTCCAGCCCGTGTAGCTCTCGCGGCATGTCACCGGTTGGTAACAATTTATTTAAAACTGAAGGTAAATACGAACATAATTTTCTTAACGAAACTGTATGATATGTATGTATATGTTTCCTAATTTAGAAGATGCATCCGACGATGAAACTTATTCACCTGTTTGTAGCGATGAGGAAGATGACGAAGAGACGATACCAGCTGAAATAAATGAGACAATGCCATTGAATGTTAGAACTCTAGATAACCCTAATTTCCCTATAAATCCCAATAGCAATCATGCAGATAATTCAGAAATAATGAGGCTGCTAGATATTGCCAGTCAAATAAATGAGACAATTGAAGACAGCATGCTTGATAAAGAAGAAGACGATGAACAGAGTCAAGGTATGTTTTATGAACACTGTTATGCATTTCCACCTGTGAATTCATAAATATTTTATCATTTATATATGTAGATGTACCATATCAGAAGCTCCCACAATTAGGAAACATGCCACGAAGTACATTGGACCATTTGGAAAATCTACTCTTTCGCGTCACACTGCTAGTCAACAAGCGGGGCGAGTTAGGAAAATCAGAAACCATGAACACGCTCATCAAAGCCATCAATATCTTTGGTGCAAACAATAATTTTGCCAGCTCCTTAACAAATATTTTGCAGTAAGTTCAAATTTACATATGTATACTCAAGATTGCAATATTCTCATTACTTTTGACTGTTTTTGCTTTTTAGGGAAAGCCAGTTCTTTGCTCAGGTTATACGAAGTGGTATAGCGCACCAACTTTACCAATTGACGAAGAGTGAAGAGGTTTGATTTTTTTAACAAAAATATAATTGTCCACATACTGATCGTATATATTATTTCGTAGGTTAACAAGGATGGATTTGGGTTTTTGGTGACTCTAACATGTGTTGGCGAATCTAATTATGGGAAAGAGGAGCTGGCGCGCTTTTTACGCAGTGATGATGAGTATGCTCAGAAACGTGCTGCCATCACCGTTGCTTACATAATTAGAAGTCAACGCCTATTGTATCAGTTTCTTAATGATGGCAATGCACTTAGTCTTTTGTTACAAATTATTTTAAATGGCAAAAGTGATGAGTTTACTGCCGAAGCAGTCGATGCATTAACCGCGATGGCAAAATATACCCTTGGCATTTCAGTGCCTCGCAGTAATGAGGCTGCACGTGCCAATGAAAGATATGAAGAGTTCGCTGATGACGAAACTGAGCCCTTGCACGGTAATTGTGATATGCGTTTTGTGGTGCACAAGCATAACCCAAAATCGGAGGCCAACAAGGAGCAACTTATTTCAACTGTTGGTGATATAGAGCAGATAGTCGAATTTAATAAAGAGCTACTATGCAATACCAGCGAGGTATTTAACACTATGTTGAATAGTGATTTCCGAGAACGAAATGAAGGTGAAATTCATTTACGCACTTGTTCTGTGAGTGGTTTGCGCTACTTCCTCAACTTGATTGTGCGACGTTCTAAAAAATTAAGATACAATGTACCGAATAGAGGTAATTATAATGCCATACTTGAAGCTTTCGAAATGGCGCGTGTCTACATAATAAACGAAATGGAAACATTTTTACAACAAATGCTGGTCGGCTTACTGGACGACACGAATTGCTTAAACGTGTTGGAGTGGTCACTTCGCAACTACCATGCAGAACTAACCGAAACTGTTATTAACTATTATTTGTGCTCAACTCTGACCACAGAAGCCAAAGTTAAGTTATTTCACACCGCCGATTACTCGGAATTTTCCACTGAGTGGTTTGAAATGATTATCGAAACCATTTTAACACGCTGTCGAAATGGATTTGAATGGAAATAATATTTTTGTTCTACAATTTAGTTTAATTCAATTAATATATGTATTTCTAATACACAAATCTTCACTGTAATAAGATAATAACAACGGAAATCGCTATGGACCTTTCAATTTTTTACACAAGTACTTGTGTCAGGAAAGTAAGAACTGAATTATCCAATAAGAAACAAATGCAGTGATCAATCCTATGTTAATTCAAATATTGTTTTTTGCAAAACTTACTTTAATTAAAATTAATTATATCTGATTTATATAATTAAGAAACGGGATGGCGAAACTGAAGATGAAACATCCGAAATGCAAATCAGTTTGTTCAAAGATTCGTCTTATTTGATAACAAAATGGGTGAAAGTCGCATCTAAACTAGTTCTAAACCATATCAGCATACACGGGAAACAAAAAAGTCCTAAGGTAAATGTTTAGGTAATTCTCTTTAATAAAAAAATGTACTATATTTTATAAAGAAAACTAAATAATCGATTACATTAAACAAGTCACTATAATACTCAATAAAACATACACATTGAATGTGTTGAAAAATGGCTTGCTTTTACTACTTTTGGAAGTCAATGTTTTCTTACTATGTGGCGGTAACATCAAAAAATTAATTTACCTAACTTTATTATAAAAATAAGTTTCTCATATATTGCAATTTACAACTTTAGAACGATTGAGTGTAATTTAATTGAAACAGCGATAAGTCCATACAAATAGTTCAAGTTAACTTCACTTTTATTTGGCGAAACTTGTAGCTGAAAAAATGTTTTTTCTCTTTAGTACGGCGTGAGTTTTTTCGATTTTAATTTATTTCTCTTGAAAATTGTTTTACTTAATGTATAACCCCTTTGAATTATAGATCGTAATCTTTTTCATATATGTATAATTGTGTGTAGTATTATAGTAATAATATTCATATTTTAATGTATATTTAAATTATGTTTAGTTGCAGCTTTATGCAAATATATTTACTTTTTTTTTAATATTTTCGTTCTTTTAATATTATACCAATTGCATCTTTGTTTACGTCTATTTTCTGATGAATTCTATTATAGCCGCGAACGCGTTATGAATATTCATCAATTTCAATACAATCCATTATTCTGCTAAATTCAGCATAGTTATATTAGCACTGACAGTTATCAGAGTTTCCACTGCGATTGTTACGATCTGTGTTAAGGCGGATTTGATCAGGAAATTCATTGTATAGTTCAACCTGTAAAAAATATTAGTATAAACATATAGAAATGGCTTGGGATTTTCATCTTTACCTCGGCTTCTTGAGCAAGCGCATTTCTGGCAATAGTTTGGAATGCCAATTCTACATTAGTGCCGTCTTTCGCTGAAGTTTCAAAGTATGGCATATCATTTTTAGATTGACACCACTGTTGAGCTCGCCGAGTAGATACCTAAGGGATACACATGATAATAATTTTACTCTAATTATTTTATGTTATTAATATTGATTGAATTGAGTATTTACCTGCCGATTATCCATGTCAACTTTATTTCCGAGCACCACAAAAGGAAAGTGATCCGGATCTCTTGGGCTCGCCTGTATCAAAAACTCATCACGCCATGAATCCAGATTTTTAAATGAATTTGGTGAAGTGACGTCGTATACAAGTACACAACAATCAGCGCCACGATAGAAGGCCACACCCAGAGATTGAAAGCGTTCCTGTCCAGCAGTATCCCAAATCTAAGTAGTCAGTTATTAAAAATTATTACGTGCAATAATGAGCTAAAGATTTTGTTATTAAGTGCACATACTTGCATTGTGACTACTCTGTCGTCAGCAATGACTTCTTTTGTACAGAAATCTGCTCCGATCGTTGCCTTGTATTGATTTGAGAATCGTTTATTTATATATTGATTCATGAGTGATGTCTTTCCAACGCTACTATCTCCTAGAATGATCACTTTCAGCAAAGACTTCTTGCGCGTTGCCATATCTGCTTATTTCGATGTGGTTGTTGTCGAACTTTGCTCTTTAAGAAGTTACGGAAGTTCTGTGTAAATGATAAGCCTGAAAGAAGAATCATATTGCTTTACTTAAACACTTCTTTGTTTAATATTGTAACCGATATTACGTCCCGTCCTTACTGCAATTTGTTACGAACCTCTAAATTATGAGTTATTGTAATGTAATTCCTATTCTTAATGAGTGGGGATGATAAAATTCAATTAACCAATCAAAATAATGACAATATATAAATCTAATCAACATTGTTGCTGAAAATCGTCGTAAATGTACATACATACATAATAGTATATAAAATGAAATGAAAGTTTCAAAAAAAAAAAAACTAAATATTGTTTTATATATGTTAATTATTAAGGAATGATTCGTCATATTCTATTGTATGCGCATATATACTTATGTATATGCGAACATACTATTTTACCAATTACGCATATGTATATACATATTTTAAAATTTCTAAACCATATCGAGCCTTAATATTTTAATTAAATTATTGAATTTAATTTTGCACGAATTATGCTAGTTGGGTCAAAGTGGAGAAAATTTTTTTTAATATCGCTATCTAAAGCAATATGCCCTAGGGTTATAAATCCAAAATGAACTCTTTCTTGAAGAAAAATCTCTTTTCAATCATGTTGAGTAATCACCTCTATAGACTTCCTCTCCTTCAACCAGTTTTCTAACCCGTTTATTTTTTAACGCGTACTTCGTTTTCCATCTACAATTGCACCATTTACGCCTCTAATTGAATTTTAACATTGTTTACAAAATATTGAAAGCTTTACGTCTTAAACTCCACGACAAGACACAGAACTTACCTTTTACTGAAGTACGCAATATAATTTCATAAACAATGGATAAATGCTAATATTCAGCAACAGTAAAAATTTACACCAAATTAAATTTAGTTGTGACGATTTTATAAATACACTGACAATGACTGACGAAATGACAAACATAAAAAATCCAATAAAAATGGTCAATGGGGAATAAGGAGTGTAAAAGGAATGACGTAGACATAAAATTGGTGAACTTTCAACAATAGTGTTGCTCAAAGATGTTCTAAATTCCACAACAGCAATGTACAAATGTATCATTGCATGCACGAGAATATTAAAAATTGGTTACCAAAAACATTGCTTAAACTTGAAATAAAAAAACAGTATGGGAAGTAAAGATTTTTAAATTTAATGATCACAATTTATCCAACAATAATAATTATCAATATAAATACTTTTGTGTTTCTCAACACTGGAATTTCGTGGTGAACTGTAACTAGATGCGAAGCGTAATTAAAGGAAATCTAAAAAATAGTCTTCAATGAAACATAAATAAAAATGCGATTAGGATTCACGAATTTTCTCAAAGACATTGCACATGCAATGGCAAATTAATTTCAATAATATAAATGATATTTAATATTACCTAGTACAAGAAACTGAATATTTTTCTTGATGAGGATATATTTTCAAATAATATAAATTCTGAAAATTCACTCGTTTGAATACACCATAATTTTCTATTATTCACTTCGCATATATCTACATACATACTGTATATCGTCACTATTTAAACGCTTGAACAAAGGATTGTGTAGCTATTGTAGATTATTCGATTGATATTAATATTGCAAAATGCAGTCACTAATTACAGTTTATGACATATGATTCTGTAGGTATTTGATTAACATACTTTTTCAAATGATATGAAAGTTATTTATTACATAAATTCCAGGACACAAATTAAAACAAGTACTTAGCAAATTTCACTTTTTATAACTAGAACGGTCATATCATCAGTAAATATTTGAGACAAGTTGCCAGGTTTTATTTTTGGTTCCTCGTGCAAAATAAATGCGGTAGAGGGCGCGATTTGATTCGCATGGTTGCATTAATTACTATTTGTTAATTCTTCAAATAGATGGATTTAAGGAGTTCGGGTCAAACTATTTTTAAAGGAATTTTACAATTCATAGTTTAATTTGTTTTAGACATTGTGTGGTCCAATTATTTTGCTCAATTAAGTTTCTATTCAAGGAAGGCGAGAGTGATTAAAATTTACTTCCAAACCGGAAACAAAAAAAAAAAAGTAATGAAATTACAAGTATATTAGCAGTCGCAAACAATTGCGCTTATTGTCAAGTAGCGACGAATAATTATGTAGCCAAGTCAATATTTTTTCTTTATTTCTATTATAACTTTTCTGTTCTTAATTCTGGATTAACAGATTTATTTTGTTTTTTGATTGCTCTACTAGGTGAAATCCTGTATGAATTATGTATTTTAAGTTTTAATGTTCAATAAAATGCCATATGAACATACAATACATATCTGAAGTTTTATAGTTTTCAACATTTTTTACACGGTTTTCGAAGTAAATATAGTTCTTAATTTCATCTTGCACAGTTTTCAGATGACATGGAACGTATCCCCCATTTTACTATAGGAAACGCCTTTTTTTTACACGGATTTCTGAGGAACGTTTGTATCTACTGTGTAAAAAAAGAGTTGGGTGTATATATATATATGTCCGTCCATATGTAAATATATATACTAGCTAGTGAACTAATCTGTTAAAAACAACAACAAAAGCGTACCCCATCAATTCTTTGAACAACCTCTTTTGAAATGTTTCTCTCAATTCATACTAATCAATTAACTACGATCAATAAGCTGGATCCACCAAGAATAAACCAAATTCGCAATATAGAAACAATGGAAAACGGCATAGTGTCTCACTATTCTGCCTACGACTATTCCAGGCGTTGGCTAAGCATCATCATCAACGCCAACACTATTATCGCATGGCCGCCTCTCCGCCGCATACCCGCTCGAAACATCTTTTATTATGCCTACATATTCATTCGCGCCGCCTGTTGCGTCTGCATCTTCGTCAGCATTTGAGCCAATAATTATGGTTATTAATCGGCGGTGGAATTGGCTGCTAATTTGCAGTTTAGTTACAAATTCTGCCCGCTGGCGTGCAATTATGGTCTAAATTATAGCTTAAAAATAAACAAAACACCGCATCGTATGTCAGGCCGTGTGCTTTGAGTGCAATGCGAAGGTAACAGGCGTTGCATCATCAGTATCAACAAGCAGCCAATGAAACATCAGATCTCAGCGCATCGCGGCAGCATCAAATCTCAGGTATGACTCTGGTCGATAAGTATTTTGAAATAAATGCAGCAACTTGCGCAAGAGTACGGGACACACAGCTATAAAACTGCATATGTTTACGAGTCATAACATTTAGTGAGCTAACGAAATGAATGGAATAAGAGCTTTTTATCTTGGTCTTCGCTAAAAGAAATTACAAGAATCTATCCTAAGTAGTGAGAACTAAATTTCCATTTTTCCAAATTGTTCCATTTTTCCAACAGAAATCTAACTGAGACTGGCCCAAAGCTATCATGACCGGCTCTTGGCTTTTAACGTGCCACGTTCGGCCATTTGGCACTTATTCGCAGATACGTGTACGAAGCTTGTTCTCCACTGTATGGGTAGTAATAGACACTTACGTATGTATCTTCAACAAAGTTGCATAAATACAGTGTTGTTGTTGGTTTTGCTGGGGCGCTGCCGTTTGTTTGGAGCTGTTGCATTGGCCATTATCGATTTATGATTACCAGCCTCAAACAAACATGATTGCTTCGCAGTTGATTATCACAAATTCACAGGTTCTCTTGCACTACCACCAGAGGTATGTCCGGTTTGCTGGACGGCTGGATTCCAGGACTGCTAGTTTGCTGTATTACCAACTTAAGAAAAATGAGCTTGTTAACGCTTGATGATGATCGTAGTTAGTGTCTGCAATGTATATCTAAACCATATAACCTGGAGGCAATCGAAGTCATCATCGCCATCGTGTTGCACCTCTTGCCGCCCATCTCGTAGCTGATGCTGCTCATGATATTTTGTTGTTATTGGTTAGCTGGTTAGATTTCTTGGCTGGCTTGTTGGGTAGTGGGTTGCTTAATTTTTTGGCTGGATTTCAGTTGTATTATCCAGGGTATTGCAGTAACATGCTCTTTTGGTTGCTGCCGTATCGTTAGAGATTCTTCGCTCAGAGTTATGTACACTGCATAATGATAACACATAATCACATTTATAGGAATATGTATCGGATAACTTTTCCTGTTATTTGCGGAGTGGGTCTTGATGTTACTTTCCAAACCAGTGGCGTAGCTACAACTTCGGGCGCCCGGGGCCAAGGATGTTTTGCCGGCCCCTTTATCTACCGGAAATTCTCGAATCTTTTGACAAAGTTCAAAGAAAGTTACAAGAAAAAGGAATCACTCTCACTCAAGTATTGGGACAACTGCAAATTTTGGTGGATAAACTGAATGACTGGAGGACCAGTTTGTGTCACCATACAATAGTCAAAGCCAAAAATAAGTGCCACCCGTTTCACAAATTTGGAAAATCTTAATTACCGTTTTGGTTTTCTTTGTGATTTTGAACAAATTATAGAACTAACCAGAGACTCATACAATGACAAACTCGTCGAAATTAAAGAAAAATGCCAGCAACTTGCCGAATCCTATTCAGATGACTTGGATAACGAAAATTTATACAGTGAAATCCAAGACGTCCTACTTTTATTAATGAGAACGAAGAACAACGAAGAACAAATTGGATTTTCGCCAGAAAATGTTTTATTATACATTTCTTCAATGGGACTGGAAGCTTACAAGACGTTAGCGATAGCTTTAAGAATACTACTCACTATACCTGTATCAGTTGCATCTTGTGAAAGATCTTTTAGCAAACTTAAATTGAACAAATCTTACTTGAGGTCGACCATGAGTCAGAGTAGACTGTCCAATCTTGAGATTCTCTCAATAGAATGTGAAACTGCTTCAACTTTAAATTACAATGATATGATATGTGATTTTTTCTAGCGATCAAAGCTAGAAAAGTCCATCTTTAAGTTCTATCCCTATTTTTAAGAAAGATATAAGCCAAAAGATATAAGACAAATTCAAAGACTGTTATAATGAATTTTGTAAAAAAATGTGTTGAAGTATTTTTCTGAATATTAAAAAACAGCGAAGATCGTTTTGCCGCCCCCAAGCCGTTGCGCCCGGGGCGAAAGCACCCTTTGTCCCCCCCTAGTTACAACACTGTTCCAAACTGAGCGTCTTGAAAGTTGCAGATTAGCTCTATTGATGTACGGTATTTGATAAGGGGTTTCTTAATGTCAGACTTGTAGTACACACAAGAACTTGAATTTGCCTGCTTGTTGACCAGCATTGCTATTTCAACCGCCACCCACTCATATGTTAGAAGGTTAAGAAATTCGTACACCGAGGATGCCAACATAGTTGTTTATAGCAAAAATACACTCAATTGCCGAATTGTTGAGATTTTTATTTGAATAACGTTTAAACACAAGGATCACAGGGGCTGCTTATAGATATTATTCGCACTTGCAACATACAGTATTACTTTGGTGTCGCTACATTGATGAAAAGCCCCCCAAGGATCTTCCATATTCCTTGTGACTTTAGCTTACGAACCTTTGACCTTTCATTGCGAGGTTTATAAAGAACTAAAGTTCGAAGCAGGTGATCGATCACGTATTAATCGAGGTTATTTACTTCACCATCTCCATTTACTGTTAGACGCCACGACTATAACAGCTCAAACTATAGTGGTCTCATTGCGCCTCCCCATTGCTTATGCGTAGTTGCGATCATGTCGCTGTATGAGTGTGTCATGTCTCCTATGAATCGGTGAGTTGTGTTAAGGAGCCGCTTATGGCGTGAGTGGGCTTGGATGGCATTGCGCCTTAGCGAAGTGGCAGTTATGGGCTGAGTATTCACCGAATTTGGGAGTTTTGTCGCAATTAGTTATTAGAATTCGCTGTGACTCAGACATTTAGCAGTACAGTCGAGTAGGTAGGTATATGGTAAATCAAATCGCAAGCAATTGCATATGGTTGCTATTACTATTATTATTGGGCTGTTATGTGGTCAATTGTTACATAATTAATTTAAAAATTGCGGTCACGTTGCGGCAATTTGTGACCACCCACGCACGACTTTCCATAGTTCTGCGGCATTAGCGAAATCAATGAAGTTCCTGGCGTTGGTAATTGCTTAGCACATTGCACAGTTCTCAAACGAGTAGTTTGCTTACGTGCGCGCCGGCAATGTGTATGCAACTCTACACTTATGTACATACATACATATGTAGCTTGGAGCAGCTAGTTTGATTCCTATTTGACTTTCAAGTTCAGTCAGTCGTCGGTTTTGAATTCTGTGCAAACACCGCTCGCTTTCCATATAATTGGAGTCATTTGTTTGCAAAGTCAGCCTTCTGGGCTTGGTGCTATATAAACTAGTTAGAGAATTATACTAAATTTGACTCTGACTGACAAAATGAAAACTATATATTCACGTATTTTAATACAAAAATGTTTATCTCCCTCAAAAGTATGTCTTGTTTCAAGCCTTGATTGGAATGTCCTTTCTTTTAACTTCGGCTCAGTTTTGAGCGCTATTCACTAGATCTACTAAAAACATTAACCAAAATGTGTGGGGTTGAGCCATAAATTTCCAAGCTCGGTTTCTTTAACTCTTTGATGCTTGTTAAAAACGAAACGAATGTCGTCGTTTCCATTGGAAACATAAAATTTGAAGCAAACTCATTGTTAAATATTATTTTCTCTTTCAATAACATAACGGTATTCAGAAAACTACCTCATTTTTAGAGTTTTTAACTAGAAGTCTAGTAGCTGTGTATCCTCGAATAGTCGATTGAGGTGGTACTGGTTGAGGTTCGAGACATAGTTTAAAACTGAGGTAAAACGATCTCCTTTTTATACAATGAACAGCTACGTAGACATGACATTTACGAGTTGAATTTCTGTAGAAACTCACTGCGAAATAATAAATACCGCAGATGCGAAGACGAAAGAAGTGAGGTATACTGCCAGGAAACAGCAGCTTAAAAAATGGGCAAAATCGTTATGGAGTGTACCATTTCAAAAGGATGTGGGCAGATTAACTATTTTAATTGGTATTCCACGGACTAAATGAGCATAAGACAACTTTTCAAGGTGTGTGAGAATTTAATGTGGAATTTGATGAAATATGTTTACAGATTAGTACGGATGATGCGTTATTGCAACAACTGAAACTTCAAGAAGCTGAACAAGAATCCCAAAACAATGTACTGATACTATACGGCTATATACTTTGTTTGCACAAGTACCACATAGTCAAATCACCCTACAGATGGGAATTGATAGGTTTCGTTCAGGAATTTAAAAAATGAGGCAAGAATATCTTGTTGTTACAAAGAATCAGCGTGAAAACTAACACAAACACGCAGTTCAAATCATAAACCTTTGCATAAGAAAAGGTGAACGATAATATTTACAAACAAGTAAGGTAGGGCAAAGCTCGGATGTAACCGATAATTTTATACTCATACAACTAGCCAAGATCAAAGCCAAAATACCTTCAGGTGGAGAAGGTTTGTTATTTACAAGTATAAGGGGTCTCGGGCCACAACAACCCCTATCAATTTTATTATGATAATGCACTTACGATATAAAGTCAAGCGGAAGTTCGAAAATCTTTCTATTAGGAATATCGGTTCTAAAAGAATTATTGATCCAATTCAACCCATTGACATACAAGCATACTATTATTAGAAAAGGACTCTATCAGAATTTATATTCTATATCTCAAGGATTGAGCGATATTTTCGATGAAAAGCGCATTGTAGGAACTTTGATCCACAAATTCGGTATCCTGTACAATTCTAATTCTCATTTGGAAAGAATATTTTTAACGTCATTCTCTATCGCGCGTTGAAAGCTTTTTATACCCTGAACAGGATATATTACGAAGTTTGTAACACCCAGAAGAAAGCGTCGGAGACCATATAAAGTATATATATAAATGATCAGTATGTTGAGCTGAGGCGATTAAGCCATGTCCGTTTGTCTGTCTGTCCGTCTGTCTGTATATATACGAACTAGTCCCTCAGTTTTTAAGATATCGTTTTGAAATTTTGCTAACGTCATTTTCTCTTCAAGAAGCTGCTCATTTGTCGAAACCACGATAACATATAGCTGCCATAAAACTGAACGATCGGAATCAAGTTCTTGTATGGAAAACTTTCACATTTGACAAGATATATTCACGAAATTTGACATGGAGTACTGCTTAAGGTAAAAATATAATATCCGAAAAAATTGTTCAGATCGGATTACTATAGCATTAGCTTCCATACAAACTGAACATGTAGTTACTAAAAGAAATGCACCTGTGAAGGGTATATTAGTTTCGGTGCAACCGAAGTTAACGTTTTTTCTCGTTTTATTTTGAAATTTGACAAAATGGCGTCATTTTGAACAATAAGTATCGAATTTGGCCATTTTTCGACAGATTTTCGTAGAAAAATATAAGAAGATTTAAAAAAAAGCGTCCATAGCGCGATAATGAATAACGTAAAAAATGGTTTCTCCAAATTCTGAGAAAAACACGTTTAAAAATTGGAGTCGTAAAGTTCCTTACTCTGTTCCCTTTCTACAAGAAACGCTGTAGCAACCGTAATAATTTGAATTTCGATTTGAAAATTTGAGAGAATGGTTACAGTATACGTATATGTATATCCGATAATGCAACAAAAAAATGGATTTTTTTTCGAAAATGTCACACTGAGACGATCCCTTAATTTGATTGATATCGGTCGAGCAGTTCCTGAGATTTAGGATTTCGCCTTTATGTAGGCGATGCAACGCCCATCGTCTAATTTTGATACAATCTCGGGGTAAAATTTAATGTCTCCAGTTCTTGATTTATTTATTATACTGTGTAGCAACGAATTGCTAGGAAATAAAAACATTTCAGTTATAATTGTCAATCGTCGATCTTATCAATAAAATCTAAAAAAATCAGAAAGTGATTACTTAGCTAATAAACAGTTCTTTTGGGTCGAATATAAATTGTATATCGGTGGGCCAAACTTCCAACCACCTTGCCATTTTTATCGGAATTAACTTGGAATTTTGAAGATAAAGTGGTAATGCACTTATTTCACAGTATAAAGCACACGCTTGTTCCACAAACGATCGTATTGTCTATCGTTTATGCACACGTGTAAACCCATGTCTGTCCTCTTGCTGGTCAGTTGAATCGCTGCATATCGGCGCTTTAGACGACATCGCTTGCCGTCGCATGAAGGCGCAAGCAGCCGGTTCCTTTGGATTTGCGGTGAATTGCGTTGAGTATGCTGGTCTTTTGTTTGTTAATTTGTCATGAAATTTGTTAGCCAGTGCATTTTTTACACTTACGGCGCAGGCGACCAGCAGATATCCCACTTCGTATTACCATATTTTGCGGTACTGAAGGCAAACAAATTTCCGAAATGTGCACGACGACTGTTAACCACCATTTAAATGTGTGTTAACACGTCTTTGTTGCGTCAGGAATGAGAAATCGCGCATAAATATTTGTGTACACGATGGCACTCATATATATTTACTTGTAGAAGCGTACATCCCTATTGTCAGGTATATGCATGAGAAGGTGAAATCGTCTAAAAATTTCTTTTGGCAATGTTCGAGCAGGTCTTCCCGAGTTAAACCAAAAGCTTTTAAATTATATTCCCGGGAGTGAAAACAAGGAAATTACGATACAAAACGGTCTGAACCCTAAAATATTTATTTTCGGAAAAAGTCTAAGGTTCTCGCATTTGGATGCTGGGCAGAGTTCTCGAATAACTGAACGTCTTATGCACTCTTTACTAAAGTAAACATTTCCTCCTACGTCTATGTTGCCGGAATTTTGGAGTAAAATAGTTAAAATGGATTTACCTTATAATAGTAACTGGTGATATTAAGGAACCTGAATAGGTAAGCGTATCTCTCGCTTAAACTGTTTATCATGGAGAGCTTGACCGTGTTCATTAAGTCAGACGTAATACTGTCGAGTCTTAAGAAGAAATTCCTAACTGATCATTGGGACATTTACTTCAATAAATCGTTTGTTTCGTGGGATGTAAAATAAATTGCAACGGAAGGCATGCTTTCGTACACACATGCAATACACACGAGCCTGGAGTCAATTATGCGAACAAAGGTGAACAAATTAAACGTCAAGGCAACAATAAAACGTGGAGAGCTTCCATAAATTCACTCACTGAGTCAACGCATGGCATTGCTGGCGGTGGATAAGTAGTAGCACTTATTGGTAACTGGGATCCGCTCGATCGCTCAAATCGAGTGCGAAACGCTTGGCTCTTTAATGCCAACTTCAGTGGTTTTGTTTAGAGCCTCAGTGATTGGCTGCATGGCGCATTGCATGTATGTACGTATGTTGCATATATAAATACATACATATATATGGAAGAATCCGATCGCGCCTTGGTGGCGTTGCAGCCGCCACTTTGCATGTCAAGCGTCTGCCATGTTAATAATAAGCGACCGCGCACGTTGTCAAATGACTTGCACACAAATTTATCGCAGTTGCCATCAAGTTAGCAGCCGAGCTGACTGGATTGGGGTAGATGGGGCCGGGCTAAGCCAAATCAGCAAGCTACGAGTTGGTTAGCGCGACAAAGGCGCAAAGTGACGTGCAACATGCGTTTTTGGCAACCTCTCAGCGTTGCACTGTTTATAAGTGGAGACTGTCGGTTAAGTGGATGCTGTTCGGTGCGCTCAAAATTTACATACACTGATCTGCAAAAGTGTTCGTCACTCTTTTTATCAGACTCAATGGAGACATTTCAAATTTACAGAATTGTTTAAAAAGCATAAACAAAACTCTGATATGGGTATAGTTTAAGGCAGTAATTGAGTTTAAAACTCTAAAAACTATGGGACTATGGACATTTCGGAAACAGACCAATAAATGTCATATTGCCAAACAATATTTCATCTTGATCTCTGCTGAAAGGTCGGTCGAACAAATAAATGGCCTTCGTCATTCTAACTGCGTGAACGGATATATAATAACAAATACTTTTGTGCAGCAGTGTATCTGAACACTAGCATAGTCAGCTTTATGTGGGGAGAGGGTGATTCATAGTGGGGCATGCCACTCATTGTTTTGCGTTTAACCCAAGTAAATCCTTGTTTGATTCTCGGTATTTTTGTGGCTTTGAACCTGGCATTACATGACACAAGTGACATGATGGCAGCCACCTTTGTTGTTCAACCAGCTACGATATGCAAGAGCAAAGCGCTTTAGTCAGATACATATCTAATTTATATGTAGAAATATCCGTTGTTATGCTTTTGCTAGCGCCTACGAATGGCGATTTATTTCTTTATAACGTCAATGCATAAGGTTCAAGCTTAAATGCAAATAGGACTTAGCTTTGAAGACGGTGCCAGTGAAACACAACAAATTACACATTCGATTTACAAACTAGGCGCTCGATTCTCATAATGGATCTTCTTGGCCCGCATATCAGACCCAATAAGCCAGCACAGTTCAGCTAGTTCCCGAATTGGTAAAGCGATGTGTGACCAAGTTCATTTCTGAAATGCGGAGAAACGCCTGAACTTAGAATAATATAAAAATTTTGAAGCAATTTCATATCTCTGAAGCAAGAATGTGCTTAAAGTATAGTATATCTTCATTAATGCAGCTAGAGTTCTGCTTACTGAGCTGGATATTCATATGATCGGCTCGTGTACCAGTGCGTATGTTCCAGAAAGTAATTATAGTTATCGACATTTGCTTGTCGTTTGTTTTGAGTTAGGCCATAATTATGTGATTTAGGAGGGGTTCCAAGTGTTTTGCCTTTGAAATTCTCTCCTCTCACCCCAAATGAGCCAAGAGAATATAAGTATAAACATATACATATATACGTTTATATATATGGCAGTAAATGCCCCATAAACAGTGCTGCGCGCGAGTTAATTATGTTGTTAACAATGTGTCCACCTTCTCGGGAGACTGTGCCTCCGTGCACACCGGTGAGTGTTTGCTTTTGTAATACTTTGCAAATTTGCAACGCAATCTTTTCTAGCTTTTGAGCGTCGGATAATAATGTATGACACGTTTGTACACACACCACGCCCCACATAACTCACGGGAAATAATTAAAGTATTCACAAGCGTTTGCAAGTGGACGGCGTGCAGTCGGTTGCATGTCAGAGAGCGTGGTGGCATCCTGCCTGGCTTGCGCTGCTCGATATAAGCCTACGCCTATGTGTATACACATACGCACGAACTGCATAATTGGACAAGCGAAATATTATTCCACCTTTGGAGCTTCGGAGTTGGCGCTGGTGGTTGTCAACGTCGGTCGCTTGCTTCGGAAGTTGGTGCTGTTAGTCGATGTTCAATTAATAATGCAACGCAAACAACTGGCAGCTTACGTGATTTCTTTGACTAATTGCAGGGAATTGTGTCACAGATAAATATAAACATATGTATGTATATATGTATGTAAGTAGTGTCTGGGTTCTAATACTACAATATACTGGTTCTGCGATTATCTAAAAAAAATAAAAATCTGCTGAGGAATGATGATACGAATCCACTTCTCCCGATCTTATAATGAATGGTATGGCAACCCTGCCACTTACACCTCGCGGCACGACGTTGGAGTCACGCACACACCACTGACAGCGCTTTTGCCAAGTTTGTACTCACTGCGGAACTTCGTTAAAAACGTCTTAAATCATAAACATCTCTAACTTCCAGCAACACTATGCAGTGCTAAGTGGCGTGTTGCAAGAATGCAGAAAATTAAAAATTTCGCCTAATGCCAACGTAGCCTGTTTCCTTCTGTCATCTGGTTTTGCTAATTCTGTCGCACTTATATCTTAAACATGCGCAGACGCGGTGGTAGTAATAATTTCCACACCAGTGCCGAAGCACTTGCAACTGCAACATTGTGCGCACGAGGTGGTAATTTATGTCTTGCAGGCACGAGTAACTTCCATGCTTAAAATTCTACCGTCCTGCTTTTTGTGTCCTGCTGCAAAAGCACGTGCGCCATGATGTCTTCCGTTTGGGCCGGGCCGGTTCGCTTTTCAGTGCTTTGCTTCACAGCTATGCGACGACTGGTGGCCTACATTTCACTTTGCTTTTGGAAGTGATTGAATGAAGCTCGATCAACTCGACTGAACTCATCTACACTTTTCGGTTGAAAGTTGATAAGCAGAGATTAATCCGGCATTTAGTTGAAACTTTAGTCGCATGTTTTAGCCTTGATCGAAACTAAAATGACGACCCTAAGCCCGTAAACCTATAAACGTTAAGAATGTTGCAAGTAGCATATAGTAGTTTCGCAAATAAAGACTTAATCCCTTCATTAGCACTCATTTCTCGATTTTACGGTTTTCTATGATAGTTTTCTCTTTGTAAAGAGCCAGTTTTTTTTAAAATAATAATAAACTGTCTTCCACGTAAAAGGAGAATCCAGAGTGTTATTTTTTGTTCGAACTTTAACCTCCAACTCTAAGGTAAGAAGCCCAATTGTGTCTGTTGCTCGCGTTAAGCCCATTCAGCCGTTACCTCTAACTCTCTGCGTCTCACATTTTAGTTGAGTGTGAATTTGTTGTGATGCATGGTGTCGACTGGGTACCCAGTAGTACATCCACTCTACGAAGGTACGCAGTCAGTGGCGCATATAGTCAGCACGCGAATGGGCAGAGTAACCAGCTAACCATTCAGGGAAGCCCGCTATTCTCATTGCGCATCATATGTGTCCACTGTGTTCATCGCTCAAGCGCGCGAGTGCTTAACGTTCCACTTGCTGCTCGACCGCGCACGCACCAGCCCAGCCAGTCAGCCGTTGAAGTCGGACCCCGTCGCCCGCACAGCAGCGTTCAATATCGATTCGATATGATTGCATGCTAAATGATTCCTGCTGAGTTATTACGAGACAAAATCCTTATTTATCGCCTTCTGATTTATTTGCAAACGCTTTTCCATTATGCCAACGCTCTGCCCTTCATCCCCGCCGGTCCACACGCAATCAACCTGGCCACAAGTATATGCAGCATAGGTATGCTTGGAGCATCCTTGCCCTCCCATTTAATCCAAGTTCATTTATTTCTTCATTCCCTTTAATGTAAGTGTGTACAAATGTACAAGTACACGGGTATTTGGCCTGCCCGCTGCGAGCATTCGCACCGATCAGTGCCCTTATATTCGGGCCTTTAACATTTATTGCGGTCCGAATATTTGTATTATTTGGCCATACCTGATGCCAATTCAGGTGTCCGTCCGCTCGCCATGTGTTCTACAGCACGAGAAGTTGTACGCGCGAGGTAAGTGCACGAGTGCGTGTGCGCTTCTGAATTGTTTGTTCGATGTTCGTGCGAGGGATTTCGTGTTTTCGATTTTCTTATCGCAAGTTTGAAATTGTCTGTGTATTAATGTTGACATATTTATTTTTGGATTGTGTTTTTATATACACTGAAACTTGGTGGTTGTGTCAGGGATTACAGGAGTAGAAGTGTTCAAATCAAAGATACTGGCTCTCGAGTTCTCCAACATTTGTTTGGAACGATTAAATTCTCCTTTTGGTCAATGAAAGCCCCATTCAAACTGAAATTCCACAATCAATTTCCAAAAAAAGACTTCCATCAATCCTTGTGAAATTTTCGAAACTTTCAATATTTGTGCACAATCAAACGATCAGCCGTTGCCTTCAGTCATCAAACGCTGCTTTCTTCTCAATTTTATGTAGCAAGGTATTGCCAATATACTTATGTATAGTGTGGACCAAGGGCAAAGTGTTTTACTCACCAAGCCCCACAAAATATTTCACACATTAACTAATATACTCCATACAACAAATTCCAGTCTAAAGCGTTTTGTCCTCAGACGGAGTATATTTTCAGTGTCAAAAAACACGTCCACACAAACTGTGCACACATACCCACACACGCTTATGTTCTCACTTGTTGAAATGAATTGCAGTCAAGGGAGCCGTAAGCTCGCCACCATAAGCCAATCGATTCGAGATGCACATCTTAAGCTCACAGCCGTCCGGACAATAGTGTCGAGGCATCCCAACAACCACAGCAGCATTATGGAGCACCGCTACAACGATTAATTTGTTCGTCTTTATCACATCGTCAAGTGATCGGCGAGGCGATTCGAAGCGACTGAGTTAAAAGCGTATTTTGCACACCTTATTATCCAGCCGGAGACCACATACACACATATGCGTGTGGACAGCTGAAGATTGCAAGCCTTCCACGGAAGTGTATACACACTGGCCGCTAGCAACGCCGCACCACGCCACACTTGATTATTAAACATAACCAGAAACAGCAATGCATAACTAAAAAACAATAAAACAAAGAACCAAAAACACATCACAAATTGTTTATGTACCCACACATGAACACTAAAAAATACGCATGTGTATGTATGTGTGTATCATACAAGCTGGCTGGCAGGAGCACTGCGTTGCCATGCCTCACCATAATACATTTATGGGCTTATATTAATAAAATAAGCTTTGTCAGGCAATTTACAATGCATTTCCACGGCCAGATTAACAGCTCAAAACAGCAACAATAACAAAACATGCAACAATTTCAACTAAATGAATGCTTGCTGTGCGATGTTAATGCCAAGAAGGTGAGAAGAACAAATCAACAGCCAAGCAAGACGTGCGATAAGAAGTGCACTTCGTGGGAAGGGGTGGTGGGGTGGAAGACGGGGAACGGCATGTGCGCACGGCGTGGTTTTAACGATTAAGTCAGCCAGGCAGAAGATGTGGCTTGAGCGATCCGAGTGGAGGGCGTCGGAAACGGGTGCTGCCGCTGGATAGTCGGCTCGAAATGGTGTTTGTTCGTTAATTAGTGAACATATTTCGTATAATCGGTGTCATATTAGTTATAAATTCGATAAAAGCGCAAAACGACAATTTAATTAATTTTATTTCTCGATTTGTATTCAAATGTAATACGCTAAATACCGTTATATATTACCCATGTCTGAAGGTAAATGTCTATGTTACTTACTTTTAATAAAGCATTCAGTGCCGAGATGTTTGGCCTTATTTTTCAGATACGATTTCCTTGTCAGGACCACTGAAGTTTTGTAAGAAACTTTGCATAATATTTACAAATTGGTACCAAAGGATCGTCACATCTAAATTTAGCAAGTTAGTGATTCAGATACGTCTCTGGTATTGAAGTTGAGCATCCCGTCGAATCTAAGAATATTTTACTAATCTTTTACTAAAGTGGTTTTGAATTCTTCGCACTATCAATATAATTAGGTGAAGCTAGGGAAACTATGTTAATCGATCAACTCAGATTCCTTAAAACAGAGGACGAACCCTTCGAATTCAGCACTTTAACATATCAATAATGAAGCCCAGTAAAAACGCTTAGCTAACGAATTAAGCCATGCTTATTTGCATTTTATTATATAAGCGATTGGCATGGAAGGGTTCTACACTTTGTCCTTTTAATTACTTAGTGTTAACGATGATAAGGCTGATAGGTTTTGAAAAATATATAATGAAACATTCTTAGCATACTATCTTTGTTTGTTGCAGCGCAACTGGTCGTCAATTTAACGTCAAAAAAGCAAGATCACTGCCCCATCTCTCGCGAGTTCAACGACGGATTCACCTTTTCGTGGGATACATTGCAATTGGTTTCACGATTCCACGAATTCCAAACAATCATACAAACCACCTATCAACGTAAGATAAACCAGCGAAACACACTTTCGTATCGATGCCACCGCCCAGCTTGATATATTGCCTCGATCACTGTTGATCATCATTCCCTTTTGCCCTTGTTGTTGTATCATATTTTTTATTCTCATCTTCCGCTATGCACTGTTTGTATGTATGCTTTTTGTAAGTGTGAGTGTATGCGGAGCCTTTTCCATCGATAACTATCCCTACAGAGATAATATACACTTTTGTTGAAAATATAAGTAAGTATCCACAAGTTGAATGTCAAAGTAAGAAGTTTATACCGATTTTAATAGGGCTTGAGTGCAAAAGTGCAAAGTGCAAACGTCTCCTGATATACCGTCTATGTTCAAGAGCTGCATTTCGGAGTCTATCTGCCTAGTTTTAGAAAAGATCTATATAAAATTTCGGTAAAGGTTATACTTATTGAATGAGGTTCACACTCAATCGTTTCTTTAATAATAGTTCTTCCAACACCTTTCACCAAACTCTTGGGATATTTTTATTTTTTTCAAATTTACGGCATTACTGTAAAACTAAACAATTCTTCCCATTTAATATATTTATGTCATTAGGGCCAAAGATAGTTTTAAAGCGAGGAAGTTTCCAGCTATGTATATGATTTCCGCCTGGGCTCCTTCAGCCTACAATTCAAAGTGGTTCTAAAATATGCCATAAGTTGCCCTTGCATGCGTTTCCCTATACATACATACATATGTATGTATGTATGTATATGGACACACGTACAAATTTACATCTGCGTGTGCCACTTTGTCTCTCTCTTTCGTTTGCCTTCTGCTGGAACTTCGAGCTTCCTAAATTATCTTATAACTTAATTCATTAATAAATTTATGAATTGCCTGTTATAAATTGTTGAAATTTATTATCGTCTCCTCACTGAATCATGTCGACCTGATCGTGTCCTCTGCCACTGAAGGCTGTGGCCAATTATTTTGCTCTGCTTGCTTAACAGTTAACACTTTTGTTGTTGTTTATGCTCGTTATCGCCTCTTTCGTTACCAAATTTGTATGGGAACCATACCCTGCACACACACACTTACACACACACGCTCACAGAAGACCTACTTATGCATTGTTGTAGTTATTGCTGGCAATGCCACATGTTGACACCGAATTTACTGCTGATATAAATCGTCTGATCACACCAAAAGGGGAGAAATCTGTTTGGTGTTAAAGTTTTCATTTCGGTGCTTCGCTAAATGAGTTATCAAGGATTAGTGTAGATATTCCGATTGCTTTGGCGTTATGTGTGTGATTTCTTTTCTGGTCTCGGTGCTATTGTGTTTATTTGTGGCAGCGTGCGGCTCTCGTCGTGGCACCTATTTTGTGGCATTGTCTCATAACGTTGATTAATTCACCTTTTGGGCGACGTCTTCATTCACTAACTAAGATTTTCTTGAACTAGTCGCTGTCAGTGTTTATGTTGGTGTGATTTGGGTAGCGTTTATTAATTGCGATCAATAAATTGTGTCTTTTGAAAGAGTTTAATACTTTATTAAATGGTCATAATTAATTGTACCTTCGCTATTCAGCGGCAAACCCGATTAGGGCTCGATGATTACCATAAAAGGTGCGAGTGGTGTGAGTGAGAACAAAATTGATTAGTTAAGAATTATTGATAACTGGGATCGCCGTAAGTAAGGCTTGCCTTGATTGTATGTATGTATGCAGTGTTATTGACTCTAAAGGAAGCTCTGGCTATGATGGTGCGACTTGTCGCTCAGTGACTACCACATTTGAAGAAACTATCGAATTAAATAACTTTGAACGCTGGTATTCAGCGAGAAGGTCTCTGCGAATTATTAGAACTGGGAATTGTGATATAATCTTTTTGTATTAACCTTAAAAAAACGGAAACTGATAGAGTAGATCAAAGTTTCATTCAATCATTTGCTAATAAATACCTATCTACCTGTCTATTTTATTTGTCAACTTTGACAACAAACTCTGACATTTTTCACGGAAAATATTTTTGTGAACTGTGTACGAAAAGTTTAGCTTTCAATTATGAAAAAAGGAAAAAGACTGCCGACTGCGTAATTGGTTCATCTGCACAACTTTTAATACAGTGTTGGTATGTTCATGCAACAATATCAGTTGGCATTTACGATCTTCGGTGAGGGTTATTGCCGGTTCGGTCGTAAAATAAAATGAGAGGAACTTCAACGATTTAAACTCTAATTAAGCGCTAAAAATGCGCAATAAAATTTAAACTACTTGCATTAGCAACTAAAAATCAACAACTTAATATGGTGTCTACTGGCACTTGTACTTATATATGTATCTACATATGCCGTATATGTATATACATATGTATGTAGATGTAAAGGTTAGTGGTTTGTGGCTTGTACTTCTCGCATGCGTGCCGCCAACTTTGCAAATCCGGCGTTCAACCCAAGCCTCGTTGTTGATCCGTCTCAGCCCCTAAAATGATGATATTTAAGCACTTTTGGTACAAACGAGTGATGTATATTTGTATGTATGTAGTATGTATGAGCAAGCTTTTCGCTTGAGTCGATCTGGCGGCGGTAGATAAGCTTGTGTGTATGTACATATGTACATATGTATATGGGTGATCTTCCAACACGAGTACTTAAGGCGCTGAAAATTTGCCAGCACATAAATAACATTTTATTGGCAATTTGCAGTGCGGAGAAATTAATGAGCATGCAGTTTGCAACACTGGTAATTTATGCAAATAAAACGATCGTAAATTTGTCATTAAAGCGTTTATTAAATGATCGTTTATTAGTCTCGCCATACAAGAAATAAGCCCCTAAAATGAATGTGAACACAAAGCAAATGAAAACAAACGAATTAATGAGAATACAGAGAAAGATACACGCAGACAGTTGAGGTGGGTAAAATGGTCAAATTATCGGTGAAGATTCTGAATTCTGCTTTTTGTGGTTAAGCTGGAAATAAACTTAAATCTGACGGTTATTTTAAAGGGTGTCGCCTTTGATGTGAAGAATTGAAAACACGCCGCCTACTGGAGAAGCGATCTGGCATGTTTCTCTTTCTGTGATTGGGCTTTAAGAAGGACTGATTTTGATCGAAAATGCAAGAGAGATTATTAAGGGCCGATCCATTTTACCTCTCGTTCTCTGCAAAGGCCTGCCACACGTTCTATGGGTCGTACCAGCTGGTCAAAAGCTTGCTTGTAGGTGTTATTGGTAGAGGGTCTACCTCTTGGTTGTCATGTCGAAGAATGCCGACACCATAGAATGAATCATGTATAATTTTTCTTCCGTTAGTCAAATCATTCCAAGGCACATGGCCGTCGTCAAACTTCTTATTTGTGTGTACGCACATATTGACGTATTTGCATTCGATTAAATTCGGTGGAATTGGTTGCAACTTCTTCGCTAATTAATTGCTCTTGAGTCCAGTGGGAAAAGCGAGTTGATTAAAGTGCACCTTTATATTTGTGTCATGGAATTTGCTTTGTGCGCTTCATAAATTAAGTGACTAACAGTATAAGTTAAGTTAGGGGCAATATATGTACAAACATACATATGCGTGTTTAAGCTTATTTACTGCTTTCTTTGTGTTTAACGGTTGTATTTCAAATCAAAACGAAACAAAGAAGGAATGGCTAACTTTGGGTGTAACTGAACATTTTATACTCTCACAATTTCCAAGAATAAGGGCCGTCCAGAAAAAACTTGCGTGGTATGTAAGGGCTTCGGGAAGTATTGACCCGATTTTATCCGGAATACATTATTACACACATAGAGCGGTTTAAAGTCATTCGGAAGTTTGACAATTCCTTTGTTAGGTACATATATGCGGACTAGGAGAAGTTTTAATTTTTGACACAAGTGCAACTTATCATTAGGAAAAGATGATCTTTTAATTTCATTAAAAAAGGAAATGCAAAACTGTAGAAAGTAGTTTGTTTACGTTCACTTCAGTTATGATTTATTATATAATACATACATTTGTAAGGAAAAATAAAATTAATAGATAATTTTTCGAGGTTAATTCCGACCTGTTATCGCTTGAGTCTTAAGTAAAAAATTAGTTTTTCAGTTTTTCGAAGCGAATCGAATGATATGTTTTTAGAAATCCAACTGGGCGAACAGAGATGCCGTGAATAAGATTCTTATTGGAAAAGAATTGCAACACTTCCAGAGAAATATTTGCGGGTTTTTCGAAATATTTGCTGATGGCTGAGAAATTTATTGTAAAGACGAATGTGAGATATGAAATTCGACCAAAAGTGAACTATTTTTCTCTGACTAACGGATTACGCAAGTATCGAAGTAATAATAAAGTATAAAGTATAATTTAGGAAGACCCTAACATCGCTCATAAATATTAAAAAGTTTATTTTTTGAAATGCATTTCATCCAAACGCCGGTGAAGGAAATGTGCAAAGATATTTTGCTAATGTGTTTGCTTAAAATACTTTATGCGTAAGCGCAAACATAAATCAATCCACTCATTCGAGCCTGAAGAGAGGATACTACGCTATGAGAGCATTTAGAATCTTCGTGTGTAAATATGTGAGATAGTTCGAAGCGGAACGATGCCTGCAGATGACTCGACTCGACTCTTCTATGATCGGCGATCGGTGACAACAAAGTCGACATTTGAAATCCAACAACACTGACGTGCAGGCTTGCTTTGATTCACAACAAAGCTCATGAATTTTTTTGCTTGTCAAACGGCAAGGCTGGCCGCTACCCCAGTGCACTTTTTGTCGATTCATTTGACTTTTTGCCTTTGTTGCCGAGTTCTTCGCGCACAAATTATGAGCGAACAGAGGCAGTTATAGTTGATTTTGATCGCATCAGTGCTGATAAGCACTCGTTTGATGGTGCCGATTTTTCGATAAAAAGCAAAAGTAAAGGCGGACAACAGACAAGGCGCGTGAGAGCAAGCCTCAGACGAGTTGAAAACGTTTAAAGCTGCTTAAATGCAGAATTAATTTTTAATCCTGTTCAATTTTTGTTTGCTTACTAACATCGCCTTTCGCTGGCATTTTTAGCAATCGCTTGACAGCTAGCAACGCCAATTCCTGCCGCTGATGACACCTTTTTGTCCGCGTTGTCCATTTTGACAGTGTACATTGTCGTTTACACGCGCCACTCCAACGAAGACTCATGTATCGCCCCGATTTGGGCAGCTGATTGAAAATTCCTTAAATCAACTCTGACTGTTGGGGATCTTCGGCAGTCGCAAGCGCCTCGACTTCGTTTTTACTTTCATGTTGTTTGTGATGTTGGTGTGGCGTCGAGTTTAAATTGGCCGCAGACTTGAGCGACTCATTGAGTGAGCTTGATTTGAGACCGCGTGTGTTGATATCCTCCGGCTATTTATGCAGGCTTTAATGCTAATTTTAATCATTATAATGGTAATGCGGAAGCTGATTTGCAATGTGTTGGCACCATTTGGTCGAAGTATGTATTTGCCTTTTCAGTACTTCATTTGCACACAATCAACCCTACAAAAGAGAAGTTTTGTGAGATATTTTATTGCGGCGCCCATCTACTCCTATTTGTGAAACATGCAAACATATACGAGGGTTGCCTTTTGTATTTCGGGATTAGAAAATAAAAACAAATATTTATATTTTTGAATGCGTGTGAAGCACTCTGATTAAGGTATCTCCAAACCTAGCGTTCTGAACGCAGCAACCGTCTCTTCAGGTTTGAAAAATTATGACCTCTTAGTTAATGTTTCTCGTACAGCAATAAAAAGAAGTCATTTAGTGCCAATTCAGTCAGGTTTCTTAGACTCATACGCGTAAATCCACTATTCATCGCTTGCCACGATTTCATAGATGTGTTTTGAAACACCGTTGAGAAATTGTGTGGGACTCAACGTGAACAAATGTTCATGCAATATTGAATGTGTGCTGGTCTCACTAATGACGATATGTTTCATGGCGATCTTGCAATATCAGTTTGCATACAGCATCAACATTTTTGGGAACAACAACTAATTTTGGACGACCTTCACAAAATTCGTCTTACGATAAAGACAACGAGTTGCCATATTGCAACATTAGGTCTGCCAAATTCGGTAATATAAAAGGCAACCTTTGTATGTAAGTATATGCATGCATACATACATATAGGGATATGTATATACATATGTACATATAGTACAAACGTTGCGAATCACTTTTAATATTTAAATATTTAAATACCGTTTATTTGTTCTAGAAGAGATTATTGAAGTTGGTTGAATGGAATCAATAAATATGATTTTGACAGTTTCTTGGACTATTGTGTTGTATTTAAAAACCAAATATAAAACGTGGAAAAATCGTATCAAATAGTCGTGCATTCTCAACGCGGACACTTTCGGTTTGAACAGTAGAGTGATGTGGGAGTAGTAGAACGTTTTGTATACCGGTTCGGTAACACAGTTCAATACACATCCTTTTCTCGTTATTATCTTTGATGAATTATAACTGTTTTAAAGAAACTTACGCCTCATTCCGTAGATCTGCTAAGCACGTGATACAAACTTCCAATTTTCGACAGATGGCGCTACTGCCATTCCAATGCATATTGTGAAATTATTGTTCGGCTTACATGTAAAGACAATGGCTTGCTTCTTCTGCGTCCAGTGTACATCGAGTGTAAATTGAGTCTAAAAGAATATCAGCTGACTCAATTCAAAAAACATCCATGAAATATTGCGTATCCCACAATACCTCAACAAAAATTGAGTTGAAACACAATCCATTCTGAATCTTTGTCCGAGTAGCAACGTGCTCAGGGTACAGCTAGGTTAATTGATATTCCAAAATAATGATACTACTTTACACATCAGTTTTAATGCTATCCGAAAAATGAGGGGGGTTACTCTAAGCCAGTTCCAAAACGCTGACGTATTTTTCGAGGCTTTCTAGTTATGGATGTACACAATTATAACTAATCGAGTATTCGGGGCACCTATAAAATTATATATGTACTATATATGTATGTACGTACATATGTATTAAATTCATTAAATGCCAGTCAACACGCATAAATCATTCGCTGGACTGTTGTGTTCCAATTCTCAGGAATGATTAATTAACGCTTAATAACCGTTGTACGGTAGTGAATGAAATGCCACGAACGCATCCGCTTAACCGCCAGCACACATACACACACTGTCGTAAGTGAACACACTTATTAAACATTTTTGTGAAGGCATGTGCTCAGTATCCGTAACGGGCATTTGTGGCCTGTTGTACGTCAAGAGGCACGCGAGAGCTCAAAACCGTCTACAAGGCTTAGGTTGTAATTAGTTGAAAAACTAAAATAAATACGAAATGTTATCCTTTTGACTCTCAAGTGTACTGAAGACTATGGTGAGACCAGTGTCTTTATATAATTATGTTTGCATGTTGCAGCAACAACATAAAGTGTCACAAACAGAAAAAAGTTTCACATAAATACATTCCTCCATATTAAAACTAAAAAAAATTTTGCTACTGGGCCTCTTGGTGACTTTAGTGGCAACCAAAGATGGTGAACAGGAATTATTATTTCATATTTCTTTTAGTTGGGAGCACAGCTTTCGATTCTCTAAGCTCCTGGGACAACGACGTAATACTCTGTGGCTATTCATTCATTCATTGCATAACGAAATCGAGTCGGCGACACTTGTTGCTTTGTTGCACTTTTAATGACTTTATGATGAGTTAACATTAGCAACGATGTGGTTTCAATTAAGAGATCATTAAATTACAATTCCGAAAAGGGCCGAAAAGTTGTGCTGGTGCGAGCTTACAACTGCAATTCGAAATTTAACTTTGTAAAAAAATTTACACATACATATCTCTTAAGTTTGTCAATGCATTTCACTTTTTATTTCAAGGAACTTTGTTTCAATTCATCGATTAATTTTTCGGAAATTATTAAGTGGAGCTTTTTAATTCGGAAATATTGGTTCTGTACGCTTTATTCAACCTACTATTGGAGATAAGATCCCCAAAAGTGTTCTCAATACCGGTACCAGTCGAACTACAAGCTGTATGGTTGGTTGGGAAAGTTGTGAACGCTTCACTAGAGCCACATCTCGAGCTTCAGCTCCGGGCAACAACATGCTCAATGCCTTTATGAGGATGAAAATAAATAAAATATACATATACCTCATAATATATTATATGGTAAGATAGTATTCACCCCTATTATAAGCGGTAACGCGACACAAATTATGAAAACTTTCTTCCGGGTGGCCATTCTTACTGGAGATAGAAGTGTGAAAATAAAACCCTGAATGCATTTAAAACGGCGAAATCCGATATTTATATCGCCTCTATTGACTTGGGGAAACCTATTCTAATTTTACTTGCACACGTTTTTCATGTCTAATAAAACTGCTTCGTGACACCCCTTCCATTCGTGCTTTCAAGTGGTAAATTCTTGTGTATATGTATATGTATATATATTTTCGTACATATAGATCGTGGGAAGAACCAAGTGTTTGACTATGAAATCTATTAACATGACTCCTGGTAGCGTAATGAGATCGTTGATCGATTATTGTCAAAAGTAAATGCTGTAAATAAACAGTTTCCTTGTTTCAGCGTCTGCTTTTTTGTGGATCGAGATATGTATTTCAAATGAGAGGCTTTCAACCTTTTATAGGCGCCACATATACTGAAGAGCCTAAAATGGTTACAATGTTGTATTGACCACTTGGATACACAGAAAACAGGAATCAAGGAATACATATATACTCAACTGATATTTTGATTTCATAATTTTCAATTTAATGTAAACCTGACATTAGGTTTTAGTAGATAGCATACACATAAACTCGTTTGGGGAACAGCGGATAGTTTCAAGAGTAGGAATAATTTGATGTTGTGGTTTTGACTTATCCTACTACTGGGGATAAGATACCTAAAAGAGTTCTCAACACTGGTTCCAATCGTACAATAAGATCTACGGTGGGCTGAGGCACGGAATACAGTGGGGAGCGTTTCATTAAAGCGACATTTCTTGCTTCTGCGAGAGGCAGTAACATCCCCAACACCTGTAATAGAGAAATGTTAACACAAATAAGAAATATTGAAATGTGTATCAGTTTTAGTTACCGCTATTAGGAGAGACATCGTATTGCAGATCAAAAGTATTTTCTTTGTAGCGGCCATTGTTGCTGAAATTCGATATGAAACAAATATCTTCTGTCCTCAAGTGTTAAAAGCTCGGTATTTATTAAAAACCGAAACACAACGCTAAACACACACATACACATACATGTGTATATGCGTCCCTTAATTGAAATATTTCCGGCGCATATTTACAAGCTTAACGCAATTGATTCGTGCGATTTTCTAAATACTTTGCTACCGTTTTAATAATTTATTATCAGTAACTATGGAGGAGTAAGTTAGTTTTCGCTTCATTTGCCCCAGGAATGTTATTATAACGGTCGTTAATACAAGGTCTGTCGCAAAAGAAACAGAACTTTTTAAATATAACTGTTTCTGGTGGCGCCACCTATTGGTGGGTATATGAAATAAAAAGTTTGATCTCTTGTTGACATTTCGTAAAAATTTTAAGACAATTGGATAACTACAATCGATGTTATCGATCAAAAAGGGACAGCAGCTTTTGGTCATCGGTCGTAAAATGCATTTGGAACAAAGAGCAAATATGAAATTTTGTTTTAAACTTGGGAAAACGTTTACTGAAACATTTTAAATGATGAAAAAAGTCTATGGTGATCAGTGCCTATCCCGTAGTAATGTGCATGAGTGGTTTAAGCGATTCTAAGAAGGTCGTGAGGACCTCTGTGACGATCAGAAGTCGGGTCGGCCAAAATCGTCTTCAGAAGTCAAAAATAAAGACAATGCTAATTTGTTTTTACGATTCCGAGGGTATTGTACACCGAGAGTTCGTTCCACATGGCCAAACGATTGATGCTGTGTTTTACCTTGGTGTTATGAAGCGTCTTTTGTCACGCATTCGCCGTGCTCGACCACAATACCGTGAGGCAGGAAAAGTGTACTTGAGTGTACCTGTTGCACGTCATCGGTCGACGCTTGTCACTGATTTTTTGACAAAAAACTCCATATTAACCATTAATCACTCACCCTACTCACCTGATCTGGTACCCTGTGATTTTTACCTATTTGGAAAACGTTCATTTGCCCATGAAAGGACACTGGTTTCAGGACATTTCAGCTATCCAAAAGGTGACGACCGATATTCTCAAGAGCATTCCGAAAAATGACCTTAAACACTCATTTGAAATGCTAATTGACCGGGCTAAACGCTGTATCGAAGCACAAGGAAACTACTTTGAATAAAAAAATATAACTTTTAAAAAATATTAATTTTTTGTTGTTTTTTTAACTGTCCTGTTTCTTTTGCGACAGACCTTGTATATTGTAATTTCGACTGAACACTCATTTTAAGGTAAGGAGACATTCAGACTAAATGTATGAGAGAAGTACAGGGATTGCTAAATTGCCAATCTTCCGATTAATATTTAAGCTTGCCCTTTATATACGGAACTTAGCTAAGGTAACTACATAGTTGTTCTATTTTAATTTGAATGGTCATTGCCATTCTTCCTTACATTAACCGCTTTACCTATTTCGGCGCTTCAATTTATTAGTATGCGTTTGTTAATTTTGTTTAATAAAATGCTCAAAATGGTCTACGAGTATGTTATAAAAATTGTTATTGGACTGTTGTTACACTCCAAAATAATCAATTTATATCAAATGATAAGGAGACAAATTGATTTCTTTCATTTGCTCCCCATCCTTAATTTACATCACAATTATCTGTGTGAATGTTTGAGTCCTAAATAAAATAAAAATTTCATTAAAATTTAATGGTCCTTAATTTAATTTTTTTTCCTTTCTCAGTCTGTAATATGCTGAAGATACTTCTTCGAAATGAATGTTTAGTACGAGAAAATTTAAATGGGCTTACCTTATGATCTGAAAAATTGAAATTTCCAATATCTCTAGTGGAACGTTTTTCGTTAGACCAGTTGTGAACCCTTCACCCAACAAATTAATATAAAAACATGATTGATTCTTGATTTTTCAAATATGGCCATATATTCGATCATCTTCCCATAACTTTATTTTCTTATTTTCTTTACTACTTGATATTGTGCTTTTCTACCCTGAACATTGTATATGTAGATATACTATACATATGTATGTAGTTTCCATTTTAGAACTATATTTTTCAAAGTAACCATATCAAATCTGTATATGATAATGGGGCAAATATTTCAGTATTGATATAAATGTACAAGCATACACATATACATACATATGTGGGTCTTAACAAAAGTTCGCTAACTGATTCATAATACACGGTCTGAATAAATTCATATTTGAAGTGAAAGTTTTGAAGTGTCCTCATAGAGAGTTTTCCTTTTTAAATAATTTTCAGACGTGGTGAGCAAGGAGGGAGTTTTATAAATGTTTATGTAGATAATTTAACAGGCGTCTAGTTCTTTGAAGATTTATAGTTCTCCCATATCTAAACTTTTTCCCGTTATCATAAATCTTCTTTAGATATTCTATACATATGTACTTAAATTAGCAGTGGGCTTAGATTTTCTTTAGTAGCGGTACAAGCATCTTAAGGGGGGCACTGGCAACGGCAATACCAATGCCAATTGCACCTTGTTTGATCACAATACGTTCTTCACTGGGCGCTGCTGTAGCACTTGGTGTGTAGAGGACCTGGAAAGTCAGAATAATTATAACAAATGAAAATGATTTCCATTTCTTTTATATTTACCGTAAGTAAAAATGGTATCAAAATACAAATGATGAGAGTACCTTTCATGGCTGCTATTCTGATTTGAAACTAACTCTACAATTTGAAAGTTCCGTATTTATTCAAAATTCGATCGATAGTGCAACATGTTACTGTTATCACCAAGGAAAAGTTATATTGAATATCAGCCACGGTGAGTGAAGCCTTATTTTACGGGGTGCTCCATCTTTTATATTGACATGTGAACATTGAGAAACTTTGTCATTAACCAATCGATTGAGTAGGATGGATGATAAACATTATCATTTCATACCGATATAAAGCGCCGACATAACAACCATTTTAATCGCAAATGTCTTAAATTTGTGAGCATTCAAGGTAAATGTGAATTAAGATAATTCATTGTAAAGCAAAAGGGACGCAGATAATCCTCGGAACATTGAAGCAATGATACACCGTTCTAAAATTATCGTTGAATTGCACCAATTGAATTGTCTTCGCAATTAATTTCAATTCGAGCTAAATCCATACCATACCATATAAATCCTTGCATACCCTGTCGGGTATTAACAAATAATTTAGAGATTTGTTTTTTTTATGCTCGTAAAATTTAATGAAGGAACTTGACAAAGGTAATTTTAATATAATAAAGATTCCGCTTCCGGATCGGTTTTACAGTAGAGTAGTAAGTAGTGCTTTTGCTATTGGTTTGATTACTTTCACAACTTTTCCAAGATTAACACGCCTCTTCACCAAAACTGAATGTTCCGCTGAATCTTCCGCTGTAACTGCTGGTAGGACGATCGCCTTAAAAATGAGGATCATCAAATATAGTTCAAAATGCTCAATATTTTTTAATATTTACCATCAGTAAGGCGGGCACCAACACGCAAACGAAGAAAATCTTGTTGAAGGTCGCCATTTTAACAGTTAATGTTGAATTGAATTGTGAATAGACTTGAACGGCGTGTAGTATTTATACAAGATTTCTACACGACTAAAGTCTATAATTCTTAAGCAAAAAAATGAATTCATATATGTATACAAAAGTAAAAGTTTTATTGCTAGTTCACGACTTCTAATTTTTCTATAGTTATCGTGCTCGAATTACAAAACGGCATACGGACTTAGGTTTCTAAATAAAGCTTTTGGTAAATATCGTTTGGAGACATAAAATTAAACTAAACATGTAATTTAACATTTTATTTCCTCGTGATTTGATGAAATATTTTTTATTCGCCGAAATAGTTACTGGGTGACAATCTTATTGTCTTATTTTATAGATAGTAAACTCACTTAGCTTCATTACTTCATTTGCTTCGTTTCCGAGATATTTATTTGCATTAAAATCATGTGATATAAACTCAACCAATGGGTTAAATTTTATATTCAAACACTCGTGGCCACGCAAACCTTACCATTATACCTTCTCAAATTCTTTTTTGGTCTTTTTCGTTCGTTCGGGATTTTTTTAAATTTGTTTTTTTTTTTTAATGTTTTTGGTAAGCACAAGTAAACTGAATTATATTATCTAATTATAATTATAGTTTTTAATGTATTACCGTTAATGAGTAAAACACAAACTAGCTTTTCTGTGCTTAAACAAAAGCGGCCGATTTAATTGTTTTTAAAGTGATAGACTTACTAAACTTGTGTTTCAATTAAAAAAAATAAAACATTAATTTCAAATATAGCGTAAATAAAATTAACTCAAAAAAATAAAAATTTTCATGTTTTCATCGCATATCAATCTCTTACATTTCGAGCTCATTTTGTAAAGCACACCAACTTACAATTGATTTTGTCTATAGTTGAATGTGTTTTGTTTTTAGTTTTTAATATTTTTGATAAATAACATGTCATTAACTTATTTATAAATAAAAAATTTATATACCGCAAAAATTGCCGCTATAAAGTGTTGTCCACTGTGTCAAACTTAGCAGTTTTTAGCGATTATTGTATGTCTGCATTCTCCGCTGGATTTCAGGTAGATTGTGTCTACACAGATTTCTCTACAGCCTTTGATAAAATTAAAAAACTATCATCTCTAGGGTTTCACTCGGTCTTCTTGAAGTGGATTAAATCATATCTGCAAAACAGACGATGCGTTGTCACTGTCGATGGAGTGTCATATGATTCATTCATTGCGTCTTGGGTGTCCCACAAGGGAGCGTCTTGGGTCCACTTCTCTTTGTGCTGTTTATCAATGACATCTCCTGTTGCTTCTCTTTCGCCAACTTTCTGTTATATGCAGATGACTTAAAAATTTTTGCATTAATCAAAAACACACAAGATGTACTCAAACTTCAATGTGATATTGATACTTTTCAAAATTGGTGCCTGAAATCAAAGCTTTTTCTGAATCTAGATAAATGCTCACAGATCTCTTATGGTTGGGGACGCTACATCTTATCTTCTAGCTACAGTATTTATAATTGCGTCCTAAAATGCGTTACTGAAATCAAAGATCTTGGTGTAATCTTTGACAACAGATTTTCTTTCAGTAATCACATCAACTATATCACTTCAAAATCTTTTTCTGTACTTGGCTTTGTCCGTCGAAATTCTACAAATTTTGCCGACCCCTACACGTTAAAATTACTGTACACATGTTTTGTGCGGTCCATTTTGGAGTATGCAGTGTTTATTTGGAGACCATATTGCATATCGTCAATTAACAGGATCGAGCGTGTTCAAGAGATCTTTCTTAAATATGCTCTCCGCTCCTTAAAGTTTGTAGACCCAACACCATCGTATACATCGCGTTTATTGCTATTACGTCCGTTCTCTCCCTTTCATTTGTCTACAATCTCATTAACGGTGATATTGACTGTCCCTACTCATTAGGGAAACTTAACTTCAATACTCCCCAGCTTTGTCTCAGATCCATTTCCCCATTTTATTACAAAAAGGAAAGTACTAATTTTGCTGAATATGCTCCCCTCAAGAGGGCTATGCGGGAGTTTAACTCGATTTCCGAGAAAGTTCTTCTTGATTTTTCTCACTCTAGGTTATCCTTTATTAATACCCTCAATTCTGTTTTTTAGTTTAAGTTGTCTACTCATGTTATTGTAATTTAATTATTTTAGAATTCTAATATGCATCCTAGTTTTTCATTAGTCTGTAAGAATCAATGTTCATAGACTTTACTAAATAAATAAATAAATATGCACACATTCGAAAATATTTAGTGGTAAGGTTTGTGTGGCGCACCTCAGTAGTGCCTTGCGATTTTTAAAATGGATAAAAATATCGAGCAAAGAATTTGTCTAAAATTTTGTATTTCTGACCAAATTTCGAGTGCGCAATCATTTCATGTTGGAAAAGGCTTACGGAAATCTTTTTTTGCAGAAACACAAGCCGACGAGGGGTACAAAGCATTCAAAGATGGTCGAGAGATCGTTGAAAACATGCCTCGTTCGACGACCTTCGCCCTCTTCAATTGATGAAAATATTAAAAAAGTGAAGAATATGGTGCTTGAGAACCGTCAGTCAAGTGTTAGAGTGATGGTAAGAGAGAATATTTTCGGTACGCGTTCTTGCTCAACTCGTCCCGATAAAGCTGCTTGATCGTGCGAATTCCGAACCCACATTCATGAAGAGCATTGCTTGTATAACCTCCGATGAGACATGGGTTTATTAGTTTGACATGCAAACAAGTCAACAATCATCGGAATGGCGGGGAAAAACGAGCCGAAACCAAAAAATTAACGCCAAAGCCACTCAAAATTAAAGGTGATGATCATCGTGATTCGATATTCGTGGTACAGACGGTGAATAAGGAGTTTTATTTGGTCGTATTGAGGCGTTTGCATGTAAATGCAAATGCATGAGAATGCACCATCGCATCGAGCCACGGTTGTGACTGAATTTAAAGCCAAAAACGCAATGAATAACATCGATCAACCACCGTGTGATTTTTTCTTGTTCCCAAAGCGGAAATTAGCGCTCCGAGGAAGCCGTTTTCAGTCGATCGAAGATATAAAATAAAATGTGTGACATTTCTTGAAAACTTAGGTGAATGCGAACAATCCTCTGACCATTTACTTATTCCATTCAAACATTTGTCACTATATCTATCGTAAGAAATATGCGAATGATGGCGCTTCAAAATCGCCGAAATCGTGACTCGGGTCATCTCTATTATTCAATTCCTGCGAAATCTTAAATTTATCCAAAAAATCCTTGCATCGCTTGCAGGTTATTAATAATTAATTTGCAGACATTTTGTATACGCTCGCAACATTTATTGTAGAAATCTAACAAAGTTTAATTTAAAGATACCGTAGGCTCCGGATGTTCTGGGTTAGATGTTTGCCAATAAAGGTGCCAGTGCTTTTACTACTGGTTTGACTACTTTCACAACTTTAGCAAGATTGATACCCCTCTTCACCAAAACTGAATGTTCCGCTGAATCTTCCGCTGTAGCTGCTGGTAGGACGATCGCCTTAAAAATGAGGATCATCAAATATAGTTCAAAATGCTCAATATTTTTTAATATTTACCATCAGTAAGGCGGGTACCAACACGCAAACGAAGAAAATCTTGTTCCAGGTCGCCATTTTAACTGTGAATTTCAATGGAATTGTGAATAGACTTAGACGGCGAGTAGTATTTATACAAGATTTCTACACGACTAATAAGATATATGCTCACATTTCTTAAGCAAGAATATTAAATTGTATATGTGCACAAAATTAAAATCGTGAAATAAAAGTTTTATTGCCAGTACGCGACTTTATTTTTTCTCATATTTATCGTGCTCGAATCGTAAAAGGGCATACGGACAAAGCATGTGGTCAAAATCATGTGGAGACGTAAAACAAAACTAAGTAGGTAAGGACAGGAAAAGTGCGGGTTTAATTTAAAATTTTATATCCCCGCAATTTAAAGTTGGCATATTTTGTATTCTTCAAAATAGTTACTGGATGACAATCTTATTGTGTTCTCACTTACCTTCATTACTTCATTTGCCTCGATTCCGTATATTCAGGGTTAGTTCACTTAATAAATAAAAAGTCCGATCAATAAAATATCATATATTTTGATTTGTGTTGATGTTTTAGGACGGAATCTTGTGAACGTTCAATTCAAGAAGTTGTATTTCCAGACTATTGTCGACGCATTCACTGCGCCAAAGTTCGAAAAGCTCACTTCTAAGTTCAAAATAATTGATTGATTGGAGGATTCTAAATTGCGTGTTCAAAAACTTAATCATAATAGTCAACAGAATAAAAAAAAACGTGTTTTCCTTTTTTAGATCGATAAATAAATGTTTCAATGTTTCTGTCAACTTATGAACTGTCATTCTTGTTATCCCCATATTCATCTTATATATAAAAATGAATTGCAAAATGTGTTGCAATTTGACCAATTCTTTTTTCTAAATGTTCGTTGAGATTCAAGGATGGTTTTTATGGCAAGAAAAATTCGAATAATTGCCGGAAAACTCCTAAAAACAGCACTTTTATTTTTCCCATACAACCGAATGAATGTTTGTTTGTTAGTAACGCTAAGCTCGAGAACGGCTGAACCAATCTTGATGAAATTTTCAGAGATTGTTCGCTGTGGATCGGGGAAGGTTAAGAATTTAGAAAACTGTATGCTTTTCGTGAGAAAAAGTCAGAAAATTGAACAATTCCAAAAAGTTACTTTTTTTCAAACAAAATTTTTTTTTTTAATTTTTTTTCTTTATTTTCCAATTATTTGAATAGTTCAAATTTGTCGTTTGCTTTCTTTATTCCGGCTATTCAAAAAAAAATTATTGAAATTTGTTCAGTGAAAACGTTATGTGTGTTTCACACAAAGTGCTCAATTACAGATTGAAATTTGTTATGATGCCACGAAGGGGTCGCGTTCGTTTTGGCAACATCATATGTGACCTGGTCTACGAAAAGGGAGCTAACGTGCGAAAACTAGTTTTCTGGGAAACACCGTTATCTCGTTATTTCTCCGTTCACCGTTATTTCTCGTTATCTCATTAATTTTGACACCTAAGCCCCCTTTCCGTAGACCAGTTCACATATATTCTCAGCCCATGGCACATGACCGTATGGTGGTTACACCAGATCAAATTGATGAAATCATTTCTGCGGAAATTCCTGATCCAGAGATAAGTAGATCCAGAATTATACGAAATGGTGAAAACCAATATGGTTCATGTATCTTGCCACTACCACTGCCAATACCACTTCGGTTTGTATGTCTGACAATAAATGCTCGAAACACTATCCAGGTGATTTCTTTTGGCAACACAAACTGAAAATGATGGATATCCACTTTATCGGCATCGCTCACCAGATAACAATGGCAGAACATTCAGCATTCAATTTAGAACCGTGAATATCGAAGTTGAAAAGACATTTATCGTACTATATTCACCACTATTGTCTAATTCACATTCAAAACTCATATCAGTGTTGAGTATTGCAGTCCCCAAAGGAAGCAACATGGCGGTTATCGGCCTTGAACGAAATGAGATCAGCAAATATCAAATCTGTCGATACGTGTACTGAAATGAAGCGTTATGTAAGATATTTACTTTTGCAATTTATGAACGTTTTCCGACTGTTGTGCGTCTCGCAGTTAATTTGGAGAATGGCCAAAGAGTGTATTTCAACCCAGAGAATACAGTGGAAAACTGCCAGCAACAAAATTAACATTGACAAGTTTTTTCTCAACTTTCGTCAGTGATGCGTTTGCGAGAACATTGCTCTATTCGGAAATACCTTGATTCCAGGTATAATGGAATTGTCAAAGAAATAGTTGCGCAGAAAGCAAGGCCAAGCAGTAGGTGGACATCCAGGTGTGTTATCAACTAATGCATTAGGACGAATTTACACAATCTACCCGAAAAACGACGATTGCTTCTACCTTCGGTTGCTATTGATTAATGTACGGGGTTCAACTTTATTTGAGTCATTGCGTACTGTGAATGGTACGGTGTGTGCAAGTTTTGGAGAAGTAAGCCAGCAATTACAATTGCTGGAACATGTTAATCACTGGAATGCAAATTCGCACACTTTTCACGATAATCATTTCGACATATCAATCTTCAAATACGCGTCTATTATGGGATACGAACAAAAATGACGTTGTAGAAGACATTTTACATCGTCTTCGCTAAAAATTGGCAATGGGTCAATTCCGGTTGATACTTCCGGTGGTTTGATATCAATTCCATCTGCCGTTTATCAACTCACGAATGATGAACTCATCACGAATGTTCGGACATTGGCCAAATTATCGTAACTACGATTCCTTAAGTGCACGCGCAATGTTAGCTGCCAAAAATACCGATGTTGTTGACTTAAACTGGAAGATTCAAGGTCGAATTCCGGGAAACTTGCGCTCATACAAATCGATCGTTCGTCTTGACAATGAAGACGACTCCGTGAATTATCCAGTGGAAAGTCTAAACTGAAACTGTGTAATGGAACGCGACTGATTGTGACGCACCTATCGAATACAAGGAGGCAGAATGCTTGATTCTACGAATTCCTTTGAGTTCCACTGATTTGCCATTTCAGTTCAAACGTATTCCGTTTCCAGTGAAAATTGCATTTGAGATGGCAATCAACAGGACACAAGGATAGTCGCATAGTGTGTGGCATAAATTTGGAAAAGACATGTTTCTGTAGATTTACGCACCGGAACAGAAACCAAAAATTGTTGTTTATCAAGCTGCGTTACATTGAAAAAAAAAAATAATAAAATGATAAATTTAACTTTCTTTTCATTTCAAAACACATAATTTCACGCAGGACAACGGCTGCGGGGTCAGCTAGTATTATACATTGCGATATAATCTGAAAAAATATTTTTGACTGAAAGCCTATGTACGAACTGATTTATGCATATGTAAGTCATTGTTTCACTTCATAAAACACGGTTATCTGATAGCTTGAAAAGTTATGGTCCGATTTCGACAGTTTTTGTCGGAAGTTATATTCCGATAACTGTATGGGTGATATATTATATACCTTAAAGTGAAAGAATCAACTTGAATTTCACTCATTTTGGCAGTGTAAGATAAGAACCTCAGGATAATGTTATTGACCACATTTGGTTGATTGCGGTTGAGTAGCTTTTGAGATCCATTGCCCACTTTTTATACCGATTCATATGATTCCTATCTTGGTTATGATATTTCATTCTTAGTAGTTTTTAACATGACTATGATGTGTGGACGTCCAAATTCACATGCCGATGTTTCTCTCCTGCAATGCCTTCTACCAAAATTAAAATTTGTAAAATAGCTATGTATTTATATTTTATCGATTAACGGCAATTTGTGGGCGTATGGATCCTCAGGCGGCGTTAAGCAAAATCGTGGTATATATAGGAGAATAAAATCAATTTGAAATCTATTATATATGTAGACCTAGCCAGAATCAACAAGCCAGAATTTCATATTTTCATTTTTCATTTTTCATTTTTGGTCTTCATTGGGCATCCACATCACATTAATAATTCTTGAAGCCGTGACTCGGGTTCGAAACAATCAAACCTAAATCTAAATCCACAAGTTAACCAAAAAATCCTTGTTTACTTTGTAGGTTATTAATAAAAAATTTACAACAAATTTTGTTATGTGCGAGGATTTATTTAAAAAATCTGACAAAGGTTAAATTTAAGACCAAATTGGTTGCGGTCTTATACGTTTTGCAATTAAGGTACTAATGCCTTTTCCAATGGTTACGGTTTTCAGAAGTTTCCCATTGTTGATATCCCTCTTCAAGAAAACTAAACTATCCGCTGAATCTTCCGCAGTAACTTCTGATAGGACGAGCGCCTTAAAAATGAGAATCATCAAATAAATATATATAGAATTATATAATATAATAAAAAATATATATATGTATATGTAATATTTACCATCAGTAAGGCGGGTACCAAAACGAAAACAAAGAAAATATTTATCAAGTTCGCCATTTTAATTGTGAATGTTCAATTGAATAGTGAATAGACTTGAAGCAGTATTTATACAAGATTTCTATCACTGAGTCTTTATTTCTTAAGTGAACAAATGAAATAATATACGTATACAAAATGAAAATCATGAAATAAAAGTTTCATTGCCAGTACACGACTGTTATTTTTTCTATATTTATCATGCTTATTTTTACCGTATTCTCAAAAAGGCCACAGTAGTTGAATTTACTTATAATACCACACATTTAGTCATTAGTTTAAAGTACTTGGTATACATATATCGTACAGCTCATCGTTTCGTATCCAAAGCGATATTCGCCGTTGCCAATGCGCAAAGGACCATAAATCTTAAGCAGAACCTTTCTTTCGAAAACCCGTAACGTCGACTCATCAGATGTTGTCATCGTCCATGCCTCTGCATCATACAGCAGAACGGGAATAATGAGTGACTTATAGAGTTTGGTCTTTGTTTGTCGAGAGAGGACTTTACTTATCTTCGATTTAGGAATCGGGTTCGGCATCTCCTGCTGTTATACTTTCACTGCCATTCAGCAGGCTGGAGAACTGTTCCCTGAATAATTTTAGTATGCTCTCGGCATCAGTCACTAGATCACCTATGGGGGTTCTACAAAAGTATACTCCGATTTCAATTCTGTTGGTCGTCGTATCTTTACGTAGAATTTTCGAACATTAACCCAGGCCAGCCTGCCGTCGTACTCAAGCATTTCGTTCTCTTTCTTTTTTTGTTTGCAAATGCATCTCGCTTCCCTTTTTAACTCTCGGTATCCCACACGTGTTGTGGTAGATTCTAACGTTGAGAGGTGAGAAGAGCTGTTCTTTTGTATTTTCCGAAAACCAATGCTTTCGCTTGCAGCTGTACGTAAGGAGCTTGAAATGCCGTCTCACAGTTCCCTTATACCGAGTTGATGATGAGTGCTCTCTGATAGCTGGAGTGAAAGTCGAGTAGAAAATCGTTCGGCTGTTTTTTTGTGATTGCAGCTTCTGGACGTCGAACCTTCCCGAGTATATGTTAGGTTCTCGGATCGTACGCACGTCTAAAACACTATAGACGTGTCTTTTGTCTATCACAACATAATCGATCTGGTTTTTCCTGTTACATTAATTTCTTCTTGATTTGCATACCTGAAAGTGAAAGAATCAAATGAAATTTAAATATAGGCTCATGGGTTTTCCTTTAATTGAATTTTCTAAATATGACAGTGGCCCGACCACGCCCATCTACGAACTCGTTATTTCTTTTGTGCCAAGGAACATGTTTACCAAGTTTCATCAGATACCTTAGTTTTTACTGAAGTTACAGCTTGCTCGGACGGACGGACAGACAGACCTGGATTTAATGCTTTCTCGTCATTTTGATCACTTACATATATATGCATAGTATAAGCCTATATCTATCTAGCTTGGTTTTAGGTGACACTTACAACCTTTAGGTGAATAAAACTAAAATTAAGTTAAATAAATTATGAATATCTCATTCCTGATAATTTGCGCACACAAATACATAAACGCACAGCATGAATGGTTTGTGAAATATCTACATATTCTCTTTGCTGCGATGCGATCACTTAATCGATCGATTAACGGCAATTTGTGGGCGTAGTAGTGGTCTATGATATATAGTTCCAACAAGACGACATTTCATATCACAAAGTGATTTAAATTAACTTCGCAATCAACCACTCGTAAAGTCGAGATTCAGATCATCTCCATTAAGGGTATCGAAACTATAAATTTTTGCTAAATCTGTAAGTTAACCAAAGAAAACCTTGCATATCTTGCAGGTTATAAGTAAATAATTTGGAGAATTTTTTAATATACTATACATTTATTGTAGAAATCTGACAAAGATTAATTTAAATATAATAAAGACTCCGGTTTCTTTGGTTTTAGATTATAGTACTTAAGGTAGTACTGTTTTTACTATTGGTTTGACTACTTTCAGAACTTTCCCAAGATTGATACCCCTCTTCACCAAAACTGAATGTTCCGCTGAATCTTTCGCTGTAACTGCAGGTAGGACGATCGCCTTAAAATACTTACTATCATTAGGGCGGGTTGATATTCATTGAGCAAAACTGGACATTTTGTGGACTTCATGTCAGATTTTTGTTAAACTTTAAAACTTTTCGCATGGTTTTTCTCATATTTTCGGTAAGGAGCCTGAGAGTAAGGATCATGTGATGTTTGTATGCACGAAAAAGGGGTGTAGAACCATAACTGACCAACTGGAAAAAATTAATTTTCATACTAAATTATTCGTTTAAATTAAGTGAAATTCGTTTTTTTTTTGAAGTGAAACTTCTTAGGCAGAGGATATGAAGAGACATAAATACATATAAGTACATAAGTATGCATGCCCATGATTACACTCCCAACGCATGTAAAAAATTTCGTTTTGCTAGTTTAAGTTGTTGCTTTCAACCAGGGAATCGCTTGTATGTGCAATGTATGCATATACATATGTATGTATGTATGTATGCTTTTGCGTTTTGCCCTCAGCAATTCAATATTGACATGTAAACATAATTATGATATGAGTATAATTTCGTATGAATGCATGCATAGTAATATTTATAGTCAATTTGGACTTGCATATTTAATCATTTTATTTGATTTTTACATAATATACTATACTAGTACATATTTTTGTATTATATTTCTTACTAATAGAAATTATATTTATCACAACGATACATATATACCTATGTATGTATGTACATCTTCTATCATATTAATCTTATGTCCGACCAAATAATGCACAAGCATACAAACATACATACTCATGTGAATATGTCACCAACAAAAAATTGAAACATTGTTCTACAAAAACAACAATTGTCTCAAATATCAGAAGCATCACAAGTCAATGTGGCAGCCAAATTGGCGAAGCCCAAATGTAGCAAATTGTACACCAAAAACGATTTCATTCATAAACGCAGGCGCAAATTCCACAAGCGACCTCGCTTCATTCATAAAAACAGATGCCGTAACATCTCCCCGAGCATGCCTTTGCCAACAAGCGTCTTTTCGCGACGATGGCAAAAGCTAAAAATCATAAATTGAACAACTTTCTGGTGTTTGTTCTAAGAAAGATTCAATGTGAATTCTAAAATATTATTTTAAGTTCTCTGCTTAAAGCATAGAAAAGGTGCAAATTGAATTCTGTATGATTTTGTATGTGAATTTAAGAAAGTGTCGGTCACTCCACCATATTTTTATCCTTTCCCTCTCGCTAGTTTTCTTTCACACAAAATGATATGCATTTCTTGGAATATCACTAAGAAGTTTCACCTATTCCGCGCGTAGAGACTCCACGCACCAGTTTTTTTGTTAATTAGAAGAAGGAGCATTACTTCACTGATAAGCTGCGTTCCAAAGTAAACAGGACTACTTTTTGAATCTAGCGCCCCTCGTGGGGCCATCTATATGTCGACTGGTGCGCTAGAATCTTCTATCTTTATCGATTGTCCAGTGAGTTTGTGTTATCGGTGTGAGCTTCGAACAAAGAGCCAACATTTAATTTTGTTTTAAAATTGGTAAAACTTTTACCGAAATTTTCAGTTGATGAAACAAGTTTATGGCGATGATTGTCTATCCCGTAGCAGAGTGCACGAGTGGTTTCAACGTTTTCAAAGTGGCCGCGAGGACATAAATGACGATCAACATGTGGGACAATCAAAATCCGTGAACCGGAACTTCCATCTGAACTGTGCGCGAATTCATCAAAAATCAGCCGAAATCATCATTGAAATTCATGGAAATGGAGTTGAACATCTCCAAGATGTCGATTTATCGCATTTTGACCGAACATTTGGGCTTACGAAAGGTATGTGTACGGTTTTGTTCCGCACAAATTGACTGATGACCAAAAATTGCTTAGAATCCAACATTCGAAGGACATCATTAAAGAGGTCAAAAAGGACAAAAACTTCCTTTACATTATTATGGCTGGTGACGAAACATGGTGTTTCCAATATGATCCCGAAACGAAACGGTACCGGAACTCGGCCGAAACTCAAAAAATCGCGCATGAAGAAGTCAAAAGTGAAGACAATGCTGATTTGTTTTTATGGTTCCAAGGATATTGTCCACAAAGAATTTGTTTCACCGGCCAAAACGTTAATGGGGTATTCTACCTTGGAGTTTTGAAGTGTATGGTGCACCGTGTTCGACGTGTTCGGCGCCATCTCATCGATCGATGCTTGCGACCGATTATTTGACCAAAAATCACATTTTAACCATTAACCACTCCCCGTATTCACCTGTTATGGCACCGTGCGTCTTCTTTCTTTTTGAAAAAATGCATTTGCTCATGAAAGGAAAGCGTTATGCAGACGTAGAGGCCATTCAAAAGGCTTGTACCGGCATACTGGCGGCCATATCGGCCAACGAGCTAAAACACTCGTTCGACATGCTTTTGGACCGTGCAACAAGCTGCATTGAAGCAGAAGGAGACTATTTTGAATCAAATAAATTGATTTTGAGTAAAAAACCATTTGTTCTGTTTTTCTTTTGTAAAGTTCTGTTTACTTTGGAACGCACCTTGTATTACTACTTTTATACTCTCGCAACAATGTTGCTAAGGAGAGTATTATAGTTTTGTTCACATAACGGTTGTTTGTAAGTCCTAAAACTAAAAGAGTCAGATATAGGGTTATATATACCAAAGTGATCAGGGTGACGAGTAGAGTCGAAATCCGGATGTCTGTCTGTCCGTCCGTCCGTCTGTCCGTCTGTCCGTGCAAGCTGTAACTTGAGTAAAAATTGAGATATCATGATGAAACTTGGTACACGTATTCCTTGGCTCCATAAGAAGGTTAAGTTCGAAGATGGGCAAAATCGGCCCACTGCCACGCCCACAAAATGGCGAAAACCGAAAACCTGTAAAGTGTCATAACTAAGCCATAAATAAAGATATTAAAGTGAAATTTGGCACAAAGGGTCGCATTTGGGAGGGGCATATTCGGACGTAATTTTCTTGGAAAAGTGGTCGTGGCCCCGCCTCCTACTAAGTTTTTTGTACATATCTCCGAAACTACTATAGCTATGTCAACCAAACTCTACACAGTCGTTTCCTTCAGGCATTTCCATAAACAGTTCAAAAATGGAAGAAATCGGATAATAACCACGCCCACCTCCCATACAAAGGTTATGTTTAAAATCACTAAAAGTGCGTTAACCGACTAACAAAAAACGTCAGAAATACCAAATTTTACGGAAGAAATGGCAAAAAGAAGCTGCACCCAGGTTTTTTTGTAAAAATTGAAAATTAGGGTGGCGTCGCCCACTTATGGACGAAAAACCATATCTCAGGAACTACAATACCGATTTCAATGAAATTCGGTATATAATATTTTCTTAACACCCTGATGACATGTACAAAATATGGGTGAAATCGGTTGACAACCACGCCTTATTCCAATATAACGCTATTTTGAATTCCTGATTCCTGATGCCTTCTCTGTATAATATCGGGTGATTTTTTTGAGGTTAGGATTTTCATGCATTAGTATTTGACAGATCACGTGGGATTTCAGACATGGTGTCAAAGAGAAAGATGCTCAGTATGCTTTGACATTTCATCATGAATAGACTTACTAACGAGCAACGCTTGCAAATCATTGAATTTTATTACCAAAATCAGTGTTCGGTTCGAAGTTCGAGTTGGCAGAAAATCCGCTTTTTTATCGACAAATGTTGTTCAGCGATGAGGCTCATTTCTGGTTGAATGGCTACGTAAATAAGTAAAATTGCCGCATTTGGGGTGAAGAGCAACCAGAAGCCGTTCAAGAACTGCCCATGCATCCCGAAAAATGCACTGTTTGGTGTGGTTTGTACGCTGGTGGAATCATTGGACCGTATTTTTTCAAAGATGCTGTTGGACGCAACGTTACGGTGAATGGCGATCGCTATCGTTCGATGCTAACAAACTTTTCGTTGCCAAAAATGGAAGAACTGAACTTGGTTGACATGTGGTTTCAACAAGATGGCGCTACATGCCACACAGCTCGCGATTCTATGGCCATTTTGAGGGAAAACTTCGGAGAACAATTCATCTCAAGAAATGGACCCGTAAGTTGGCCACCAAGATCATGCGATTTAACGCCTTTAGACTATTTTTTTGTGGGGCTACGTCAAGTCTAAAGTCTACAGAAATAAGCCAGCAACTATTCCAGCTTTGGAAGACAACATTTCCGAAGAAATTCGGGCTATTCCGGCCGAAATGCTCGAAAAAGTTGCCCAAAATTGGACTTTCCGAATGGACCACCTAAGACGCAGCCGCGGTCAACATTTAAATGAAATTATCTTCAATTCAAAAGTAAATGTCATGAACCAATCTAACGTTTCAAATAAAGAACCGATGAGATTTTGCAAATTTTATGCGTTTTTTTTTTAAAAAAAGTTATCAAGCTCTTAAAAAATCACCCGATATATACATATGTACATTAGGAACCAATGATGATAGCGGAATAAAACTTTACACAAATACGGTATTTGAAAAATATGTAAATGACGGATAATGAAATTTCGATTATAACTTAGCCCTTTCTTACTTGTTTTATCATAGGAAAGTAATAAAAATATTAGAATAAACAGTTTAAAGAATAAAATGTACAGGCATATATTAACAAAAGCTCGCTAACCTCATTCAGAATAAAAGGTATGGATAAATTCAGATTTGAAATAAAAGTTTTGAAGGATCCTTAGATCCTTAATGAGTTTTACAAGTGTTATTAATATAGATAATATAATAGACAATATAAAATAAATACTATATAAAATATAATTTAAAGCATCATTCGTCCTCAGTATGTATGAGAGGAGTATCTTTCAATTGGCATTAAAGTGATAGAAATGCCCTAATTATGGATTTCAGATAGCCCTTTATGGCACAGAACTTAGCTGCTGAAATCCAACTCGGGAAAAGCGAAAGTAACTTTTGCAAACAAAAAACATAGAATGTATGAACATTTAATTATTAATAGAGGTAACTAGTTATTTTATTTAAAATTGTATGGTCATTGCCATTCCTCCTCACATCAAGGGCTATACTTACTTCGGAGCTTCAATTTATTAGTATGTGTTTATTAACCGTGTCTAATTAAAGGCTCAAAATGGTCTATGTTATAAAAATTTTTATAAACCTCTCGCAGTGTGTAGGACTGTTGTTACACTCCAAAATAATCAATTTATATCAAACTAGCTGACCCCGCAGCCGTTGTCCTGCGTGAAATTATGTGTTTTGAAATGAAAAAAAAGTTGAAATTGTGTTGTGTCGAAAATGATTTATTTTCTATTTTTCTACATTTTTTTAATGTAACGCAACTTAATAAACATAATTTTTTGATTTTTGTTCTGGTGCGTAAATATACAGAGAAGATGGGTTTCCAACTCGTCAACACGCCACATATATCTGGCCGTGTGAAAAACATAGCATTTCCCGATTTCCTTGTGTCCTGTTGATTGTCAACGCAAAGGCAATTTTCCCTGGTAATTGAATACATTTGAACTGAAATGGCTGTCCCTTGTATTCGATAACTGCGTCATAATCAGTCGGGTTCCATTACACAGTTTCGGCGCATGAAGATTGTGAAACATAATAATGACAGATCCAACTTTTAGACGCAAAAGATGCACTCAAGCAATTGCAGTTACGATACTTTGACCAATGCTCGGATAAACATTCGTGATGAATTCATCTTCCGTTGAAGTAAATTGACAAAAGGGAGGTGAAATTGATATCAAACCACTGGAAGTATCAACCGAAATTTGCCCATTTCCAATTCTAAGCGAATATCCGTACAATGTAAAATGTCGTCGGCAATGGCATTTTTTCGTATCCCATAATTAACGCGAATTTGAAGGCTGATATGTCGAAATGATCTTCGCGAAAAGTATGCGAACTTCAGTGGCAGGCGAAGTAACTATCGCATTGTCCTGCACAACAGTCTACAAACTTTCATGAATTGCAAAAGTAAATATCCTACAAAGCGCTTTATTGCAGTTCACACCCATTCGATACTGCTGATCTCATATCGTTCAAGGCCAATAACCGCTATGTTGCTTTCTTTGGAGACGTACTTGCAATCGTATTTGATCGATTTCACCAATCTATAATATTCAACATTGACATGAGTTTTGAATGTGAATTAGACAAAAGTGGCGAATATGGTACGATCCATATGTTTTCAACATCGATGTGTTGTTAACGTCGATATTCACGCCTCTAAATGCTAAATGTTCTGCCATTGTCGTCTGGTGACCGACGCCGATACAGTGAATATCCATCATTTCCCATTTCAGTTTCCGAAAGAAAAGCACATGAGTAGTGTTTCGTGCATTTATTGTCAGACATACAAACCAAAGTGGGATTGTAAGGTTCGCAAGGTCCATGAACCATATTGGTTTCCACCACTTCGTATAATTCTGGATCTATCTCTGAATCAGGAAATTCCGCTGAAATGATTTCATCAATTTGATCTGGTGTAATCACCATCCGCATCCAAAGAAGAATGTGTGCGTGCGTCAACACGCAACAGAATACATTCAGCATCTAACGGCACCATATATACCATAGGTTGCTTCAAGATAAAGACCATCAAACATCGCAGCTATTGTTTGAAAAGTCGTGCTGTGATATCGTTACGATCGCTAGCTGATTGACCGCGATCAATAATTCCGCACGTATGTTATCGCATTTTAGGAGTACTTCTTGGCTTTTCTTGGGCTGCCATACGTTGATGGCAAAAAGAACGCCGACCAATATTAGCGCGACCTCTTCGTGGCTTCGAAACAAATTTCAATCAGTAATTGATCACTTCGTCTGAAACACACATAAAGTTTTCACTGAATAATTTTCAATAATTTTTCCTTTGGATAGCCGGAATAAAAAAGCAAGCGACCGCAATTGAACAATTCAAATAATTTACAAATCAAAAATTGAAAAACAAAACAAACAAAAATTGAAAAAAATGTGTATGAAAAATGTTACTTTTTAGAATTGTCCAATTTTCCGGCTTCTGCTCATGAAAAGTATAAGGTATGTATTTGTTTCTAAACCTTTCCCGATCCACAACAAATAACCTTTAAAAATTTCATCAAGATTGGTTCAACCGGTTTCTTGATTGATTGATTAATACATGAGGAATGCACCGCGACCTTTGGTCTATTGTGCCCTCTCCTGGCTTACATAGACTCACCTAGCCCCAGCGCATTGATGAAGTTCAATAGACTACTGGGCGCTAGTGAGGCTATGCGATCCCTATCCGGAAACATTGATCCTAGGGCCTTAGCCCTGCGTCTGCAGACTGCTGTGCAGTCAATCAGCAGGTGCTCCGGGGTTTCAGGCTCCATGTCGCAGAACCGGCAGTTAACGCAAGAGGATAGGCCCATGTTGTACATGTGCCTATTCAATTTACAGTGGCCGGTGTACCATGCGACCAGTAGCCTGAGTTTGTTCCTCGGGAGGTTTATTATAACCTTGAACCTGTTCAGATTGTATCTTCCTATTAGCAACTTTGCATGTCTCATACCATGCGTTTGCCGCCAATGCTCCTCTCTGCCCACTCCTTCCTCCTTGCGAAGTAGCTCCTTTATGGTATGTGGACCTACCCCAATAAAGGTTCTGGTCCCACCATCTTGGTGGAGGCTGCGGAGCGGGCTAGCTCATCCGCCAGTTCATTACCGGCTATACCTCTGTGACCAGGCACCCAGATTAGGTGTACCTGGTTACGTTCTGCAAGGCTGTTCAGCCTTTCCTGCACTCCTGCACTAATAGCGACTTGATTTCGTAAGAAGAGATCGCTTTTAGCGCCGCTTGACTATCGCTGAGAATGGCTATTCTCTCATTGCGATAGTTGCGATGGAGGTTTATTTCTATACACCGACTTATGGCAAAGACTTCTGCCTGGAAAATGCTTGGGAACCCTCCCATGGGTATCGAGAGCCTAGTGCGTGGACCCGCAATTCCCGCACCGATTCCCTCTGACATTTTCGAGCCGTCGGTGTACCACCTCAGCGTACTATTCCCCAGCAACAGTTCGAGATTGGAATCATTCCACTCGTCTTTGCTGCCGAGGGTGACCTTGAACTTCTTCTTGAAGTTAACTGTTTTCGTAGTGCCGTCCTCGGGAGGAGGGCTGATGGTACATCGCCGCTTATCTTTTTCCATCCTCTGGGACGAGATTACCTTACCTTTGCCCCACCCCTCTGCCGTTATTTGCAGAATTGTGTGCTTGGCTACCTGACCAATAACCAAATGAAGCGGAGTAAGCTCCATCAGAACCTCCAGTGCTGCCGTTGGACAAGTGCGCATTGCGCCCGTCATGCAGACACAGGCTAGCCGCTGCAGCTTCGATAGCTTGATCATAACCGAAGTTTGCGACGCTATTGAGGCCCAGGCCACCGCCCCGTAAGTGATTATTGGTCGCACTATCATGGTGTACAACCATCTTAGGATCCTTGGCTTGCAGCCCCAGGACTTTCCGCCAGCCGGTTGCACACCATTAAAGCTTTTGTTGCCTTGACCAGGGTCAGTTCACATGCTGCTTCCACCGCAAGGTAGAGTCTAGCATCAAACCTAGGTATTTGACACTGCTGGTCATTCCTATCTCCATGCCCCCAAGTGTGAGATTCCTGAGACCGGGTAAGGACCTACGTCTCGTAAACGGGACTACGGTCGTCTTGGAGGGATTGATGTTTAATTCAACCTCCTTACACCACATCTTCGCCAGGTTTAAACCTCTTTGTATTAGGTCACAGAGAGTGTCCTCGTATGTTGCCTCTTGCTATAATTACAATGTCGTCCGCATACCCTTGGCAGCGGATCCCCATTGTTAGTTAGCAGTACTAATAGGTCGTCTACGACCAGACTCCATAGCAGGGGTGATAACACACCTCCCTGTGGGCAGCCTCTTGTTGTGCCAAGACGAATCCTCTTATCACCTACTGTGGTCTCAGCAACTCTGGTACGCAATACAGCTTCAATCCATCTGCGCACCGGTGCTGCCACATTCCTTTTTCTCCAGTGCCTTGGCTACACTTTTATGAGACGTGTTGTCAAAGGCACCTTCGATATCCAAGAACGCGCAAAGCATCACCTCACCATGCTCCAGTGAACTCTCTATTTCAGAGGTCATCTGGTACAGAGCAGTGGTGGATCTACGCTCAGGCATGCTGAGCCCATGCAGTGGTGCTCTCTTTAGCACTGTCGACCTTATTTCATGGTCCATGATCTTCTCCATGGTTTTTAGTAGGAAGGACGTTAGACTGATTGGCCTGAAGGATTTCGCCAATGAGTAGTCCTTCCCATCACCTAGTGCCGAAGATCACCTGATGTCCTCCATACTTCAGGGATGCGACATTGCGAGGCTTCCCTGGCAGCCGAATCAGTTGGGGCTAGTAAATACTGCTCCCCCTGTTGCAACAGGCGCTGGAAAAATACCATCCACTCCCGGAGACTTGAATCTCTCAAAGAGGCCATTGCCCACCGGATCGAGTCCGCCGTAAAAAGCTGTTTTGCGATACTCCAATCTCGCGGGATGGCCTGTGTTCGATCAGCTTAGGTAGACACTGGTCCACCTGAACCGTCTCCGGGAAGTGCGCCCGCAGAAGCTCCGTTCGCTTCTGTCCTCTGCGCTTGTCGTGAATGTCCCATCTCCTCTTTTTTATTGCAACTACTGGCGTCGTTTGTGCCTCTGGCCAGAGCTTTGTGCAGCCGGGCGCCTCCGGCGTTGAGCTAACGTTCTCGCAGAAACTCCTGAAGCTAGCCTGCTTTGCAGACCTAATCTCCTTATTGTATAATGTGAGATGGCTCCTATATTCTTCCCTGAACCCCGTACGTTTCGCTTTGTTGAATAGGCTGCGTACTTTTTTCCGGAGGTCTGATGGTTCCCTTGACCCACCAGGGACTATTTCGCCTGTCAGTGGTCACTTTAAGGGGGCAGCTGCCATGATAAGCGTTAATGACAGACTCGTTTAGCTTAGATAGCCTAATCTCTAAGCCTGGGCCTGACACGCTGCTATCAGTCTGCCCCCCCCTGCTCAATTCCACACTTAGTATATCCCTGAAGGCATCCCAGTTCGCCTTCCGAGGGTTGCGTCTGGGGGGAAGTTTTCTGACCTCTACCCTTAGCGTGAACCTTAAAATTCTGTGGTCTGACATGGAGGGCTCCGTAGAGACCCTCCATTGCGAGACCAACCCATTTGCAGGCTCATTGCTCAAGGTGAGGTCCAGTACCTCCCTCCTGTTTATAGTAATGAAAGTGGGTTCACACCCCACATTCTCTATAACTAAGTTGCTTCCTATTATAAATTCTAAAAGGGACTCACCTCTTGAGTTGCAGTTCGTACTGCCCCATTCCACATGGTGGGCGTTTGCATCGCACCCAATTATTAGGGGAAGCCTGTGTCTTCTGCAATGCTCCACCAGCCTTTCCACCATCTCCGGGGGTGCCGTGGGTACCTCCCCTGGGAAGTAGGCTGAAGCCAGGACGAAGTCCTTGCCTTCGAAGTCCCTGGCTTGCACCGCCACCAGATCCTGCGTCAGGAACTCTGAAATACAAAAGACTTCAATGTTATTCCTGACAACTATGCATGTTCTGGGTCTATCGCTAGAGAGATCCCAGATTACCTTATTTGACTCCGTTTTGAGGCCTTTAACCTCTCCTCTATGGACCCAAGGCTCTTGGATCAGCAGTATGCCCAGCTTCTCCACTGTGAACCTGTTCGCTATGACAGCCGAGGCTGCCGCCGCGTGGTGCAGGTTCACCTGGGCAATTTCCGTGTTGACGGCCATTATAATATTGGTTCGAGGAAGGGTATAACCTCTTCCCCGCCGTCAATCACGCTGCCGTCCGGTGGGTCTCCTAACCCTTCAAGGAGTTCCTGCGTGGAGGGTAGCTCTGCTCCCTGACCGCAGGAACTAGCATCCGGGACGTCGATGGACGCCGCTGGCATTGCCTGTCCAGTCCGGCTTTCACTATGCTGGGACGCCACCTCGTCGACCTGCATTGCTGCTGCATCCGGGGGTTCCACAGTCTTCTTAGTGTTACTAACAAACATTCATTTTTATATATGTACATATGTATGTATGTATGTAACGTTTGTATGGGGGAAAAGAAAAGGGCTGTTTTTAAGGGTTTTCCGGAAATTATTCGAATTTTTCGCGCCGTAAAAACCGTCTTTGAACTTCAACGAACATTTAAGAAAAAGAATTAGCAAAATTGGTCCAGGCGTTATTGAGTTATGCGCGTACATACATTTTTAATATTCATTTTTATTTACATATATACATAGATGATGACGAGAAAAATTGATTTCTTTCATTTGCTCCTCCATCATTAACTTACAACACAATTATCTGTGTGAATTCTTGAGTCCTAAACAAAATAAATATTTCATTAAAATTTAATGATCCTTAATTTAATTGTCTTTTCCTTTCTCAATCTGTAAAATGCTGAAATGAATAGTTAGTACGAGAAACTTTAAACTGGAATTATCTGGAAAAGTGAAATCTCCAATTTCTCAGAACTGTTAGAGGAGTTTTGCAAACAAATTAATACAAGAAAAATGATTAATTCTTGATTCCCCAAATATAGCCACATAGTCGATCATCTTCCGATAATTTTATTTTACCCTGAACAGAGTATATATAGATATACATATATAGATTTCCATTTTAGATGGTAATATAAGATGCTCTCAATCCCCTTAGAGATTTATCGAACTTGCTGATAACATAAACATTCTTTAAATATTCCATGCGTATATATTTTTTGTTTTTCAGCTTAATTTGCAATTATTATAAATTGTTTAGATTAGTAGTTGTCCTAGACTTTCTTTAGTAGTGGCACAAGCATCTTAAGAAGGGGTCTGGCAACGGCGATGCCGATACCAATTGCACCACGTTTGACCACAATACGCTCTTCACTGGGCGCTGCTGTGGCACTTGGTGTGTAGAGGACCTAGAAAGTCACAGGATAATTATAACAGTTTAAAATGCTTTACATTTCTTTTATTTACCGTAAGTAAAAGTGGTATCAAAATACATATGATGAGAGTACCTTTCATGGCTGCCATTCTGATTAGAACTTAGCGCTACAATATGAAAACTCCGTATTTATTCAAAATTCTATCGATAGTGTAACACGTTACTGTTGCCAGCACGATTTTTTCCTCTTTTGTCGTGAACGTTTAATTAAGTACTTTTTTAAAAATGAAGGCAACTTAAACTAATAAAAATATATAAATACATACATATACATACTTATTTAAAATGATTTGGAAAAACTTTTGCTCCAAAGGGATCGGTTTGAATGAAAATAAATAACATTTATTCAAATAAGTTAAAAAGGCAAAGCAATATCAATCGGATGATTAAGTTTGAGATAATTATTTACATGTTGGGTCGTTCTCAAAGAATTTCCGTTTGATGCCAACAGCTGATCTAATTGCATTTTTTCGCAGCCAACTCACATTTAACCGCTTTACCCTTATATAGGAATAGTGTTTGTTTGGTGCACCATCGAAGATGGAATATCGTCAACAGCATTTTCGATGTATTTTAGTGTTTCATCACAAAAGTGAAAATTAAAATGCAATTCAAGCAAGGCGAACATTATGCCATGTGTACGCATAAGATGTCTTGGCCAAATGCCCCGATGTCGAAATTGGTTTGTAAAATTTCGTTCCGTCAATTTCTATCTTAATGATGTCTCCCGTCCTGGAAGGACTCTTGAAGACTGTGTGGAGAAAATAAAGTCGTTTGTCTATGCAAATCGCCGAATAACAACTGTAGAGATTGCTGAAAGATTAAATTTGTCTACCAAAAAAGTTGTTCGCCTAAACAAATTAAGTGATGCACTTATACAGAAGAGACCAGAATTCATCAATAGAAAAGAAGCTGTGTTAGTTTGATGACTCGTCTTTTGTTCCGGTCTCTGAAATTTTTTTTGGATGGGAGAACCTTCAACTCAAATCAGGACAAAAACGGTTTCATCGGAGCTTTCTTGATATTTTTTCGAATAAAAAGAAACATTCCAATGAAATCGATGGAAATTGATAATTACGCCTGGCCTCAAATTTTGAAAGAAGCAATTGACAGTTATTTCTTTCAATGTGAATTAAAATTATTAATTTTCGAAACAAATACTCCTTGAACGTCGTGACTGCAGACAGCCTATCAAGCAGTACGAAACTATCAATTCCACCTAAATCTTCAAGTTAACCAAACAAATCCTTGCATGCCCTGTCGGTTATTAATAAATAATTACAGACATTTTTTCATGCTCGCAACATTTATTGTAGAAATCTAACAAAGTTTAATTTAAAGATACCGTAGGCTCCGGATGTTCCGGGTTAGATGTTTGCCAATAAAGGTGCCAGTGCTTTTACTACTGGTTTGACTACTTTCACAACTTTAGCAAGATTGATACCCCTCTTCACCAAAACTGAATGTTCCGCTGAATCTTCCGCTGTAACTGCTGGTAGGACGATCGCCTTAAAAATGAGGATCATCAAATATAGTTCAAAATGCTCAATATATTTTAATATTTACCATCAGTAAGGCGGGTACCAACACGCAAACGAAGAAAATCTTGTTCCAGGTCGCCATTTTAACAGTTAATGTTGAATTGAATTGTGAATAGACTTGAACGGCGTGTAGTATTTATACAAGATTTCTGCACGAATACTTGTATACAAAAGTAAAAGTTTTATTGCTAGTTCACGACTTCTAATTTTTCTATATTTATCGTGCTCGAATTACAAAACGGCATACGGACTAAGTTTCCTAAATAAAGCTTTTAGTAAATATCGTTTGGAGACATAAAATTAAACTAAACATGTAATTTAAAATTTTATTTCCTCGTGATTTGATGACATATTTTTTATTCGCCGAAATATTTACTGGGTGACAATCTTATTGTGTTATTTTATAGATAGTAGACTCACTTAGCTTCATTACTTCATTTGCTTCGTTTCCGAGATATTTATTTGCATTAAAATCATGTGATTTAAACTAAGCTGGCCGACAGGGGTAATGCTCGAAAATTCTACGAAAAAATGCGGCGGCTTACAGAAGGTTTCAAGACCGGAGCATACTCTTGTAGAACCCCCAAAGGTGATCTAGTCACCGATGCCCTGAGCATACTTAAATTGTGGAGGGAACACTTCTCCAGCCTGCTGAATGGCAGTGAACGCACAATGCCAGGAGAAGGCGAACCCGATTCCCCAATCGACGACGATGGAGCCGACGTTCCATTGCCCCACCATGAAGAAGTTCGAATAACATTTACCCGCCTGAAGAACAACAAAGCGGCAGGGGCCGATGGATTGCCGGCCGAGCTATTCAAACATGGCGGCGAAGAACTGATAGGGAGCATGCATCAGCTTCTTTGTGAAATATGGTCGGACGAAAGAATGCCCAACGAGTGGAATTTAAGTGTGCTATGCCCAATCCATACAAAAGGAGACTCCACAATCTGTGCCAATTACCGTAGGATTAGCCTCCTCAACATCGCATATAAGGTTCTATCGAGCGTATTGTGTGAAAGATTAAAGCCCACCGTCAACAAACTGATTGGACCTTATCAGTATGGCTTTAGACCTGGAAAATCAACAACCGACCAGATATTCACCGTGCGCCAAATCTTGGAAAAGACCCGTGAAAGGAGAATCGAGACACCATCTCTTCGTCGATTTCAAAGCTGCTTTCGACAGCACGAAAAGGAGCTGCCTTTATGCCGCGATGTCTGAATTTGGTATCCCCGCAAAACTGATACGTGTAAACTGACGTTGAGCAACACGAAAAGCTCCGTCAGGATCGGGGAGGACCTCTCCGAGCCGTTCGATACCAAACGAGGATTCAGACAAGGCGACTCCCTATCGTGCGACTTCTTCAACCTGCTTCTGGAGAAAATAGTTCGAGCTGCAGAACTAAATAAAGAAGGTACCATCTTCTATAAAAGTGTACAGCTGCTGGTGTATGCCGATGATATTGATATCATCGGCCTCAACACCTGCGCCGTTAGTTCTGCTTTCTCCAGCCTGGACAAGGAAGCACAGAAAATGGGTCTGGCAGTGAACGAGGGCAAGGCGAAATATCTCCTGTCATCAAACAAACAGTCGTCGCACTCGCGACTTGGCTCTCACGTCACTGTTGACAGTCATAACTTTGAAGTTGTAGATAATTTCGTCTATTTAGGAACCGGTATTGACACCACCAACAATGTCAGCCTGGAAATCCAACGCAGGATTGCTATTGCCAACAGGTGCTACTTCGGACTGAGTAGGCAATTGAAAAGTAAAGTCCTCTCGCGACGAACAAAAGCCAAACTCTATAAGGCACTCATAATTCCCGTCCTGCTATATGGTGCAGAGGCTTGGACGATGACACCAACCGATGAGTCGACGTTACGAGTTTTCGAGAGAAAAGTTCTGCGAAAGATTTATGGTCCTTTGTGCATTGGCAACGGCGAATATCGCATTCGATGGAACGATGAGCTGTACGAGATATATATACGACGACATTGACATAGTTCAGCGAACTAAGAGGCTACGCTGGCTAGGTCATGTTGTCCGGATGGATGAAAACACTCCAGTTCTGTAAGTATTCGACGCAGTACCCGCCGGGGGAAGCAGAGGAAGAGGAAGACCTCCACTTCGTTGGAAGGACCAAGTGGAGAAGGACATGGCTTCGCTTGGAATATCCAATTGGCGCCACGTTGCGAAAAGAAGAAACTACTGGTGATGCAAATGCATGAGAATGCGCCATCGCATCGAGCCACGGTTGTGACTGAATTTAAAGCCAAAAGCCGTTTTCAGTCGATCGAAGATATAAAATAAAATGTGTGACATTTCTTGAAAACTTAGGTGAATGCGAACAATCCTCTGACCATTTACTTATTCCATTCAAACATTTGTCACTATATCTATCGTAAGGAATATGCGAATGATGGCGCTTCAAAATAGGCATAATGGTTTTCGAAATTAATAATTCGTGAAATCGTGACTCGGGTCGTCTCTATTATTCAATTCCTGCGAAATCTTAAATTTATCCAAAAAATCCTTGCATCGCTTGCAGGTTATTAATAAATAATTACAGACATTTTTTCATGCTCGCAACATTTATTGTAGAAATCTAACAAAGTTTAATTTAAAGATACCGTAGGCTCCGGATGTTCCGGGTTAGATGTTTGCCAATAAAGGTGCCAGTGCTTTTACTACTGGTTTGACTACTTTCACAACTTTAGCAAGATTGATACCCCTCTTCACCATAACTGAATGTTCGGCTGAATCTTCCGCTGTAACTGCTGGTAGGACGATCGCCTTAAAAATGAGGATCATCAAATATAGTTCAAAATGCTCAATATTTTTTAAAATTTACCATCAGTAAGGCGGGTACCAACACGCAAACGAAGAAAATCTTGTTCCAGGTCGCCATTTTAACTGTGAATTTCAATGGAATTGTGAATAGACTTAGACGGCGAGTAGTATTTATACAAGATTTCTACACGACTAATAAGATATATGCTCACATTTCTTAAGCAAGAATATTAAATTGTATATGTGCACAAAATTAAAATCGTGAAATAAAAGTTTTATTGCCAGTACGCGACTTTATTTTTTCTCATATTTATCGTGCTCGAATCGTAAAAGGGCATACGGACAAAGCATGTGGTCAAAATCATGTGGAGACGTAAAACAAAACTAAGTAGGTAAGGACAGGAAAAGTTCGGGTTTAATTTAAAATTTTATATCCCCGCAATTTAAAGTTGGCATATTTTGTATTCTTCAAAATAGTTACTGGATGACAATCTTATTGTGTTCTCACTTACCTTCATTACTTCATTTGCCTCGCTTCCGTATATTCAGGGTTAGTTCACTTAATAAATAAAAAGTCCGATCAATAAAATATCATATATTTTGATTTGTGTTGATGTTTTAGGACGGAATCTTGTGAACGCTCAATTCAAGAAGTTGTATTTCCAGACTATTGTCGACGCATTCACTGCGCCAAAGTTCGAAAAGCTCACTTCTAAGTTCAAAATAATTGATTTAGTGGAGGATTCTAAATTGCGTGTTCAAAAACTTAATCATAATAGTCAACAGAATAAAAAAAAACGTGTTTTCCTTTTTTAGATCGATAAATAAATGTTTCAATGTTTCTGCCAACTTATGAACTTTCATTCTTGTTATCCCCATATTCATCTTATATATAAAAATGAATTGCAAAATGTGTTGCAATTTGACCAATTCTTTTTTCTAAATGTTCGTTGAGATTCAAGGATGGTTTTTATGGCAAGAAAAATTCGAATAATTGCCGGAAAACTCCTAAAAACATCCCTTTTATTTTTCCCATAGAACCGAATGAATGTTTGTTTGTTAGTAACGCTAAGCTCGAGAACGGCTGAACCAATCTTGATGAAATTTTCAGAGATTGTTCGCTGTGGATCGGGGAAGGTTAAGAATTTAGAAAACTGTATGCTTTTCGTGAGAAAAAGTCAGAAAATTGAACAATTCCAAAAAGTTACTTTTTTTCAAACAAAATTTTTTTTTTTAATTTTTTTTGCTTTATTTTCCAATTATTTGAATAGTTCAAATTTGTCGTTTGCTTTCTTTATTCCGGCTATTCAAAAAAAAATTATTGAAATTTGTTCAGTGAAAACGTTATGTGTGTTTCACGCAAAGTGCTCAATTACAGATTGAAATTTGTTATGATGCCACGAAGGGGTCGTGTTCGTTTTGGCAACATCATATGTGACCTGGTCTACGAAAAGGGAGCTAACGTGCGAAAACTAGTTTTTTGGGAAACACCGTTATCTCGTTATTTCTCCGTTCACCGTTATTTCTCGTTATCTCATTAATTTTGACACCTAAGCCCCCTTTCCGTAGACCAGTTCACATATATTCTCAGCCCATGGCACATGACCGTATGGTGGTTACAAATTGATGAAATCATTTCTGCGGAAATTCCTGATCCAGAGATAAGTAGATCCAGAATTATACGAAATGGTGAAAACCAATATGGTTCATGTATCTTGCCACTACCACTGCCAATACCACTTCGGTTTGTATGTCTGACAATAAATGCACGAAACACTATCCAGGTGATTTCTTTTGGCAACACAAACTGAAAATGATGGATATCCACTTTATCGGCATCGCTCACCAGATAACAATGGCAGAACATTCAGCATTCAATTTAGAACCGTGAATATCGAAGTTGAAAAGACATTTATCGTACTATATTCACCACTATTGTCTAATTCACATTCAAAACTCATATCAGTGTTGAGTATTGCAGTCCCCAAAGGAAGCAACATGGCGGTTATCGGCCTTGAACGAAATGAGATCAGCAAATATCAAATCTGTCGATACGTGTACTGCAATGAAGCGTTATGTAAGATATTTACTTTTGCAATTTATGAACGTTTTCCGACTGTTGTGCATCTCGCAGTTAATTTGGAGAATGGCCAAAGAGTGTATTTCAACCCAGAGAATACAGTGGAAAACTGCCAGCAACAAAATTAACATTGACAAGTTTTTTCTCAACTTTCGTCAGTGATGCGTTTGCGAGAACATTGCTCTATTCGGAAATACCTTGATTCCAGGTATAATGGAATCGTCAAAGAAATAGTTGCGCAGAAAGCAAGGCCAAGCAGTAGGTGGACATCCAGGTGTGTTATCAACTAATGCATTGGGACGAATTTACACAATCTACCCGAAAAACGACGATTGCTTCTACCTTCGGTTGCTATTGATTAATGTACGGGGTTCAACTTTATTTGAGTCATTGCGTACTGTGAATGGTACGGTGTGTACAAGTTTTGGAGAAGTAAGCCAGCAATTACAATTGCTGGAACATGTTAATCACTGGAATGCAAATTCGCACACTTTTCACGATAATCATTTCGACATATCAATCTTCAAATACGCGTCTATTATGGGATACGAACAAAAATGACATTGTAGAAGACATTTTACATCGTCTTCGCTAAAAATTGGCAATGGGTCAATTCCGGTTGATACTTCCGGTGGTTTGATATCAATTCCATCCGCCGTTTATCAACTCACGAAAGATGAACTCATCACGAATGTTCGGACATTGGCCAAATTATCGTAACTACGATTCCTTAAGTGCACGCGCAATGTTAGCTGCCAAAAATACCGATGTTGTTGACTTAAACTGGAAGATTCAAAGTCGAATTCCGGGAAACTTGCGCTCATACAAATTGATCGATCGTCTTGACAATGAATACGACTCCGTGAATTATCCAGTGGAAAGTCTAAACTGAAACTGTGTAATGGAACGCGACTGATTGTGACGCACCTATCGAATACAAGGAGGCAGAATGCTTGATTCTACGAATTCCTTTGAGTTCCACTGATTTGCCATTTCAGTTCAAACGTATTCCGTTTCCAGTGAAAATTGCATTTGAGATGGCAATCAACAGGACACAAGGATAGTCGCATAGTGAGTGGCATAAATTTGGAAATGACATGTTTCTGTAGATTTACGCACCGGAACAGAAACCAAAAAATGTTGTTTATCAAGCAGCGTTACATTGGAAAAAAAAAAATAATAATAAAATGATAAATTTAACTTTCTTTTCATTTCAAAACACATAATTTCACGCAGGACAACGGCTGCGGGGTCAGCTAGTATTATACATTGCGATATAATCTGAAAAAATATTTTTGACTGAAAGCCTATGTACGAACTGATTTATGCATATGTAAGTCATTGTTTCACTTCATAAAACACGGTTATCTGCTTGAAAAGTTATGGTCCGATTTCGACAGTTTTTGTCGGAAGTTATATTCCGATAACTGTATGGGTGATATATTATATACCTTAAAGTGAAAGAATCAACTTGAATTTCACTCATTTTGGCAGTGTAAGATAAGAACCTCAGGATAATGTTATTGACCACATTTGGTTGATTGCGGTTGAGTAGCTTTTGAGATCCATTGCCCACTTTTTATACCGACTCATATGATTCCTATCTTGGTTATGATATTTCATTCATAGTAGTTTTTAACATGACTATGATGTGTGGACGTCCAAATTCACATGCCGATGTTTCTCTCCTGCAATGCCTTCTACCAAAATTAAAATTTGTAAAATAGCTATGTATTTATATTTTATCGATTAACGGCAATTTGTGGGCGTATGGATCCTCAGGCGGCGTTAAGCAAAATCGTGGTATATATAGGAGAATAAAATCAATTTGAAATCTATTATATATGTAGACCTAGCTTCAACAAGCCAGAATTTCATATTTTCATTTTTCATTTTTCATTTTTGGTCTTCATTGGGCCTCCACATCACATTAATAATTCTTGAAGCCGTGACTCGGGTTCGAAACAATCAAACGTAAATCTAAATCTACAAGTTAACCAAAAAATCCTTGTTTACTTTGTAGGTTATTAATAAAAAATTTACAACAAATTTTGTTATGTGATGTGGGGATTTATTTAAAAAATCTGACAAAGGTTAATTTTAAGACCAAATAGGTTGCGGTCTTATACGTTTTGCAATTAAGGTACTAATGCCTTTTCCAATGGTTACGGTTTTCAGAAGTTTCCCATTGTTGATATCCCTCTTCAAGAAAACTAAACTATCCGCTGAATCTGCCGCAGTAACTTCTGGTAGTATTTTTTTCTTAAGTGAAAAAATGAAATAACATACTTATCCAAAATGAAAATCATGAAATAAAAGTTTTATTGCCAACATACGACTGCTATCTATATATGTACATATATGAAAAGCAATGCTACTTTTTGTACTTATCCAAATCAAATCATTAGGCTTTGTTCTCACTATTTAGTAGATGTTATTTAAAGTTTGCAAAAAATCAGTCAAACGGCACAAAATAAATCTGTTGACCCTCTACTTGTACTGAAATTGCACGGTGATCACGAATACCTCGTGCTATTTTGGCTGAAGTGATGTATGATTATAGTATGTACGCATACATTGGATTGATGTCAGCCATTTGTTCACGTAGCGATCCGGCTAACTTCCAAGGTGATACGCCCAGGATGTGCTGTGCTAATGGCAAAGTCAGATTTCCAGCATTAAGAACTGCACCCGAACCATTGTCTTCATTAATTCTTGCCACATCTCAAACGTCGAAGCTTTGTTTGAGTTATGTTCAGTAATACGATTCGACATTTCAAATGACATTTTTTAGTGCTACACAAATTATTATACTCTTGCAACATGTTTCTGTTGGCAATGAAGCGTTGTTGCCAAATGTTTTTTTTGATACGGACGACATGACCTAGCCAGCGTAGCCGCTGTCTCTTAATTCGTCAATGTCAATGTCGTCGTATAACTCATACAGGTGCAAAATACCATAAATCTTCCGCAGAACCTTTCTCTCGAAAACTCATAACCTCGACGGCTTTCCTCTTCAACTCTTGGTGTCTATCCCATCTCGGGCGTGTTGTGGTCGATTGTAACGTTGCAAGGCAAGCAGTTTTTTCTCTCTCCACTGCGACACGGTATCCCTCATCGTACCAGCTTTTCTTCTTCATTATCCGAAAACCAATATTTTCGTTTGCACCTGTACGTAAGGAGCTTGAAATATCGTCCTAGATGTTTTTTCTTGATTTGCATACCTGGAAGTGAAAGAATCAAATCAAATATAAAAATGTGTTATATGAAAAGTAGGCATGGTTGAAGTATGATATCCACCATTTTCGCACAGTGAAATAAAAATATTAGAAAAATGTTATATACCGAATTTAGCGAAAGTGTTCGGTGCCACGCCTCATTTTTACATGGGCTTCTTTAAAGCTCTCTCATGTAATCTCTGCGGTAAAATTTAATGTCTCTGGTGCATTTAGTTATTGATTTATTTCGGTTTATATAGCTTTGAACAGTACCGTTATAGCGGTATGGTCAGTGAACGGAGTTATCTTCCAATTTCATTTAATTTCACACTGTTGGTAAAAGTTCTTATGGCAATTGTCTTAAGCAAATTTGGCTATTGTAGCTCTAGTGGTCTAGAAGTAGTGTACATTCAACATATTAAGGGGTGAGAGGTAGTCAGAATTTTCAAAAAAATTAATTTTTTTTGCATTTTCGTTAAGTGTAATATCTTTAAAATATTCTCTGATCCGATAATTAGTTTCTGAGTTATTCGAAAAATAACAAAGAGAGCTCGCGCACCTCAAAGCGCACGGGTGAAATTTTAAACGCGTTTTTTGAACTGGTGACAACTGTAACTCGAAAACCGCTAGGTAGATTTTAATGAAATTTATACAGCCTTTAGAATACATAATAAACTCGCGCCTGATTGAAGGATTTTTTTTTCAAAAAGTTCGATTTTTTAAGACCAATTAACTGTTGATTTTTTCGCAAAAATTTAGAAAAAAATTTCCTGACGCCCCATTTTGTTAATTTTTGAAAACAAAAAAATCCTTCGATCAGGCCCGAGTTTATCTATTTGTAAAAATAATTTTTTTGTCCGGTTGATTTTAGATGAATCTCCAAGGATTTATGGTTGTCACCGCAAGTAACTTTTTTTGGACCAGGGTCCACACAAACAACCATAACTTTGGAAATTAAATTTTTTTTTTTGAAGTTTTCGTGACTTCAAGTCAACACATTCTATAATAATGCCATATTACTACTTTTGTAAAATAACACGACTTAATTTAATTTTAAGCACAAAAAAAAAATACTGAAAATTATCATTTTTTCGTGCCTCTGACTACCCCTAACCCCTTAAAGCGCGGGGCGACGCTTACCTTTCCAAAATTTTCCGAAGGCACGTGGTCCTTGTTACTGCAATCATCTGTGCCAAATCACGGCTCTATATCTTATTTTAGTATATATGTATTTATGACAATTTATAGGTTTTGCTTTAATGGAGTTTTGTGAGTGTGGCAGGGGCGCGATCAGTTTCATCTACGAATTCTTAATTTCTTTTGTGCCTAGGAACATGTTTACCAAATTTTATCAGATATCTTAGTTTTTACTCAAATTACACTTTGCACGGACGGACAAGCAGACAGACCCGGATATAATGCTTTCTCGTCATCCTGATCACTTAAATATACATATATAATCCTATATCTATTTCGCTTAGTTTTAGTTAATACATACAACCGTTAGGTGAAAAATAAATTGTGAATATCTCTTACGTTTTCATTTTAAAGTTTGAGTGCTATGAGAACGGTGCGCACTTGCTCATAAACTGGGTACATAAATAAACCCACAGTGGCTTGTGAAATATGTACATACTATAAGATCGCTATGATTTTTACACGATTAAAGTCTTTAATTCTATACAAAATTAAAATCATGAAATGAAAGTTTTATTGCCAGTACACGACTACTATTTTTCTTAATATTTTATTAGAAACAAGAATAAAATACTTCAAATTACCCCGATAATTCTCTCAATAACTTTATTTTCATTACCATTTTGTTGTGTATCGTGGAACAGGGTATATTAACTTTGGCACGAAGTTTGTAACATCCATATCCTCTCTCTCTGTACCTCTCTGTATGTATACACACGAATTATCCCTCTGTCTTAGTTTCTGAATTTTGAGACACGTCCTTTCTATTTAAGAAGCTGTTGATATTCATTGAACAAAACTGAACATTTTGTAGACTGTAATTCAAGCAGCTCTCATTTCGGTTTTTATAGAATATGATACCAAAACAATTATTTCAGAGTTCGTTACATATTCCGATATTTATACCCTGAACAGGGTATATTAAGTTTGTCACGAAGTTTGTAACACCCAGAAGGAATCGTCGGAGACCCTATAAAGTATATATATAAATGATCATATGATGATATGTCGAGCTGAGTCGATTTAGCCATGTCCGTCGGTCTGTCCGTCTGTCTGTCTGTATATATACGAACTAGTTCCTCAGTTTTTAAGACATCGTTTTGAAATTTTGCAAACGTCATTTTCTCTTCCAGAAGCTGCTCATTTGTCGGAACGGCCGATATCGGACCACTATAACATATAGCTGCCATACAAACTGAACGATCGGAATCAAGTTCTTGTATGGACAACTTTCACATTTGACAAGATATATTCACAAAATTTGGTACATATTATTTTCTAAAGCAACAATGTAATCTCCGAAGAAATTGATCAGATCGGTTAACTATAGCGTATAGCTTCCATACAAACTGAACACATAGTTATCATAGTATTAGAATAAACAGTTTAAAGAATAAAATGTACAGGCATATATTAACAAAAGTTCGCTAACATCATTCAGAATAAAAGGTCTGGATAAATTCAGATTCGAAATAAAAGTTTTGAAGGATCCTTCGATCCTAAATGAGTTTTACAAGTGTTATTAATATAGATAATATAATCTATATAAATAAAAATGAATCGCCAAAATGTATGTACGCTCATAACTCAAACACGCCTGGACCAATTTGGCCAATTCTTTTTCTTAAATGTTCGTTGAAGTTCAAAAATGGTTTTTACGGCTAGAAAAATTCGAATAATTTCCGGAAAACCCCTAAAAACAGCCTTTTTTTCCCCCCATACAAACGTTACATACATACATACATACATACATACATACATACATACATACATACAAACGTACGTGCATACATACAAACGTACGTACATACATATATAAAAATGAATGTTTGTTTGTTAGTAACACTAAGAGAACTGTTGATGAAATTTTTAAAGATTGTTTGTTGTGGATCGGGAAAGGTTTAGAAACAAATACCTTATACTTTTCATGAGGAGAAGTCGGAAAATTGGACAATTCCAAAAATTAACATTTTTCATACACATTTTTTTCAATTTTTGTTTGTTTTGTTTTTCAATATTTTGATTTGTAAATTATTTGAATCGTTCAATTGCGGTCGCTTGCTTTTTTATTCCGGCTATCCAAAGGAAAAATTATTGAAAATTATTCAGTGAAAACTTTATGTGTGTTTCAGACGAAGTGATCAATTACTGATTGAAATTTGTTTCGAAGCCGCGAAGAGGTCGCGCTAATACTGGTCGGCGTTCTTTTTGCCATCAACGTATGGAAGAAAGGCAATGACATACATATGTACGTGCGGAATTATGGATCGCGGTCAATCAGCTAGCGATCGTAACGATATCACAGTACGACTTTTTAAACAATAGCTGCGATGTTTGACGGTCTTTATCTTGAAGCAACCTCTGGTATATATGGTGCTGTTAGATGCTGAATGTATTCTGTTGCGTGTTGACGCACGCACACATTCTTCTTTGGATGCGGATGGTGATTACACCAGATCAAATTGATGAAATCATTTCAGCGGAAATTCCTGATTCAGAGATAGATCCAGAATTATACGAAGTGGTGGAAACCAATATGGTTCATGCATTCCAAAGTAAGCAACATAGCGGTTATTGGCCTTGAACGATATGAGATCAGCAGTATCAAATGGGTCGATATGTGAACTGCAATAAAGCGCTTTGTAGGATATTTACTTTTGCAATTCATGAATGTTTTCCGACTGTTGTGCGTCTCGCGGTTCAACTTCATTTAAGTCATTGCGTATTGTGAATGGTTGCATTTGCTGGAACATGATGATCCCTGGAAACAGACGAAGGACAATGCGATAGTTACTTCGCATGCCATTGAAGTTCGCATACTTTTCGCGAAGATCATTTCGAAATATCAGCCTTCAAATTCGCGTTAATTATGGGATACGAAAAAAATGACATTTTACATTCGCTATGAAGTATTCGCTAAGAAATGGAAATGGGCAAATTTCGGTTGATACTTCCAGTGGTTTGATATCAATTTCACCTCCCTTTTGTCAATTCACTTCAACCGAAGATGAACTCATCACGAATGTTTATCCGACCTTTATTATTTATCGTAACTGCAATTGTTTGAGTGTACGCGCAATTTTAGTTGCCAAAAATACCGATGTTAATGCCTTAAACTGGAAGATTCAAAGTCAAATTTCGGGAGGATTGCGCTCATATAAATCGATCGATCGTCTTGACAAGAAAGACGAAACCGTAAATTATCCAGTGGAATTTCCAAATTCTTTGGAGAGCCTTGGTATGCCCCACCATCATTCGCGTCTCAAAGTTGGATCTGTCATTATTATGTTTCACAATCTTCATGCGCCGAAACTGTGTAATGGAACCCAACTGATTATGATGCAGTTATCGAATACAAAGGACATCCATTTAATTTCAAACGTATTCAATTTCCAGGGAAAATTGGCCAGATATATGTGGCGTGTTGACGAGTTGGAAACCCATCTTCTTTGTATATTTACACATCAGAACAGAAATCAAAAAACTTATGTTTATTAAGCTGCGCTACATTAAAAAAATGTAGAAAAATCGAAAATAAATCATTTTCGACACAATATAATTTCAACTTTTTTCATTTCAAAGCATACAATTTCACGCAGGATAACGGTTGCGGGGTCAGCTAGTAGACAATATAAAATAAATACTATATAAAATATAGTTTAGAGCATCATTCGTCCTCAGTATGTATGAGAGGAGTATCTTTCAATTGGCATTTAAGTGATAGAAATGCCCTAATTATGGATTTCATATTGCCCTTTATGGCACAGAACTTAGCTGTTGAAATCCAACTCGGGAAAAGCGAAAGTAACTTTTGCAAACAGAAAACATAGAATGTATGAACATTTAATTATTAATAGAGGTAACTAGTTATTTTATTTAAAATTGTATGGTCATTGCCATTCCTCTTCACATCAAGGGCTATACTTACTTCGGAGCTTCAATTTATTAGTATGTGTTTATTAACCGTGTCTAATTAAAGGCTCAAAATGGTCTATATTATAAACACTTTTATAAACCTCTCGCAGTGTGTAGGACTGTTGTTACACTCCAAAATAATCAATTTATATCAAATGATAAGGAGAAAAACTGATTTCTTTCATTTGCTCCTCCATCATTAACTTACAACACAATTATCTGTGTGAATTCTTGAGTCCTAAACAAAATAAATATTTCATTAAAATTTAATGGTCCTTAATTTAATTGTCTTTTCCTTTCTCAATCTGTAAAATGCTGAAATGAATAGTTAGTACGAGAAACTTTAAACTGGAATTATCTGGAAAAGTGAAATCTCCAATTGAAATCTCAGAACTGTTAGAGGAGTTTTGCAAACAAATTAATACAAGAAAAATGATTGATTCTTGATTCCCCAAATATAGCCATATATTCGATCATCTTCCCATAATTTTATTTTACCCTGAACAGAGTATATATAGATATACATATTAGATTTCCATTTTAGATGGTAATATAAGATGCTCTCAATCCCCTTAGAGATTTATCGAACTTGCTGATAACATAAACATTCTTTAAATATTCCATGCGTATATATTTTTTGTTTTTCAGCTTAATTTGCAATTATTATAAATTGTTTAGATTAGTAGTTGTCCTAGACTTTCTTTAGTAGTGGCACAAGCATCTTAAGAAGGGGTCTGGCAACGGCGATGCCGATACCAATTGCACCACGTTTGACCACGATACGCTCTTCACTGGGCGCTGCTGTGGCACTTGGTGTGTAGAGGACCTAGAAAGTCACAGGATAATTATAACAGTTTAAAATGCTTTACATTTCTTTTATTTACCGTAAGTAAAAGTGGTATCAAAATACATATGATGAGAGTACCTTTCATGGCTGCCATTCTGATTAGAACTTAGCGCTACAATATGAAAACTCCGTATTTATTCAAAAATCTATCGATAGTGTAACACGTTACTGTTGCCAGCACGATTTTTTCCTCTTTTGTCGTGAACGTTTAATTAAGTACTTTTTTAAAAATGAAGGCAACTTAAACTAATAAAAAATATATAAATACATACATATACATACTTATTTAAAATGATTTGGAAAAACTTTTGCTCCAAAGGGATCGGTTTGAATGAAAATAAATAACATTTATTCAAATAAGTTAAAAAGGCAAAGCAATATCAATCGGATGATTAAGTTTGAGATAATTATTTACATGTTGGGTCGTTCTCAAAGAATTTCCGTTTGATGCCAACAGCTGATCTAATTGCATTTTTTCGCAGCCAACTCACATTTAACCGCTTTACCCTTATATAGGAATAGTGTTTGTTTGGTGCACCATCGAAGATGGAATATCGTCAACAGCATTTTCGATGTATTTTGGTGTTTCATCACAAAAGTGAAAATTAAAATGCAATTCAAGCAAGGCGAACATTATGCCATGTGTACGCATAAGATGTCTTGGCCAAATGCCCCGATGTCGAAATTGGTTTGTAAAATTTCGTTCCGTCAATTTCTATCTTAATGATGTCTCCCGTCCTGGAAGGACTCTTGAAGACTGTGTGGAGAAAATAAAGTCGTTTGTCTATGCAAATCGCCGAATAACAACTGGAGAGATTGCTGAAAGATTAAATTTGTCTACCAAAAAAGTTGTTCGCTTGAACAAATTAAGTGATGCACTTATACAGAAGAGACCAGAATTCATCTATAGAAAAGAAGCAGTATTAGTTTGATGACTTGTCTTTTGTTCCGGTCTCTGAAATTTTTTTTCGATGGGAGAACCTTCAACTCAAATCAGGACGTCAAAAACCTCTTGCACCCGTTGCGTGCAAGGATCAAAATTTATTGAATCAATTTCGTTGGATCAAATTGGAGAATATATATTTCCTAAAAATTTTTACGCAATGAGAAAGTCGCAATATAAATAAACAAATTACTTAGTGAGCGATCTTAATTTAACGTTAGTTAGTAATAACGATAGCTTTATGGTCTATCGTTTTGAGGAATATCTAACCTATTCTTCATATCGAAGAAAAGCCATTATGAAACTTCACACCGATATAAAGCGCCGAAATACTAACAGTTTTTATCGAAAATACTTTTAAATTAGTGTGGTTTCAAGGTCGGATCCCTGTTCGGTGGAGTTAACAAAGTTTTCGTCGGAGCTTTCTTGATATTTCTTCGAATAAAAAGAAACATTCCAATGGAATCGATGGAAATTGATAATTACGCCTGGACTCAAATTTTGAAAGAAGCAATTGACGGTTATTACTTTCAATGTGAATTAAAATAATTAATTTTCGAAGCAAATACTCCTTGAACGTGTGATGTCAGAATGACAATGCCCTTCCCAATTAATAATTCGTGACTGCAGATAACCTATCATGCAGTACGAAACTATCAATTCCACCTAAATCTTCAAGTTAACCAAACAAATCCTTGCATACCCTGTCGGTTATTAATAAATAATTACAGACATTTTTTATATGCTCTCAACATTTATTGTAGAAATCTAACAAAGTTTAATTTAAAGATACCGTAGGCTCGGGATATTTCGGGTTTAGATGTTTTCCAATATAGGTACTAGGGCTTTTGCTATTGGTTTGATTACTTTCACAACTTTTCCAAGATTAACACGCCTCTTCACCAAAACTGAATGTTCCGCTGAATCTTCCGCTGTAACTGCTGGTAGGACGATCGCCTTAAAAATGAGGATCATCAAATATAGTTCAAAATGCTCAATATTTTTTAATATTTACCATCAGTAAGGCGGGTACCAACACGCAAACGAAGAAAATCTTGTTCCAGGTCGCCATTTTAACAGTTAATGTTGAATTGAATTGTGAATAAACTTGGAGTGCGAGCAGTATTTATACGAAATTTTTACACGGCTAATAATATCAACGATATAAAATGAAAACCATGAAATAATAATTTTATTACTAAAACACGACTTCTATTTTCTCTATCTTTATCGTGCTTATTATAGCTGGCAACATGTTGCTACATAGTTATAGTGTCATAGTTTTGTTCACCTATGCATTGTTTGAAAGTCTAAACCTTATCGAAATAGGTATGGATTTATATATAAATATTTATAAATATATGATCAGGATGACGATTGAGTTGAAATCCAGGTGCTTGTCCATCCGTCCATCTTGATGAAACTTGCTACGTGTGTTCTAAGCCCACAAATGTCATTAAAAGAAAATCTATAAAGTGCCTTAACGACCCACTCAATTAAGATACAAAACTCTATTTTGGTACAGGGGATTGCAGTAACGAGGACCGAAGCCTAGCTCATTCAAACTTGCTGAGAAGAAGTCTTTTCCGCATCGACGCGAGCGACATGAGCATCATACTGGTTTCGAACTCGTAGCTTGTTAGTGCTCTGTGCATAATTCTCTATAATTAAGTATTTATTCGAAGGAGTGAACACTGCCGCTTCGCGACAAAACGGCACAAATGACTTTTGATCAAGTGAAGGTTTTCATGTCTTCCTTTTTGTGTGAAGTTTCCTTTGAGATTCCTCGTATGATAGATAAGCGGGAAGTCGATCCATAATTGCGCGATTAATTGCTGTAAGGTTTTTTTGGAAAATATTGGATCCTCTGGGTTACAACCTTGCTAATAACATTAGTAATACTTACTGATAATAATGATGTATGGAATTGTTCTCTATAATTTTTAATTTTAAGTTTATTCAAATGTAGGAGTAAAGCAGAAATTTTGTTCATGTTAGATTGAAGTATTTGTTCGACCAGAGCATGCCGGTTTTTTACGGTTGCCTTACATAAATTATCGTGAAAGTTTGCCCTGTTTTACAACTTTTTCAGGATATGTCGATAATTGTAGCCCTTTACAAACAGCTATTTAATATTCTCATCTTGGGGTTTGTGTTACACAAACGAATACTTTAAGGTTGAGCAGCCGGTTATTAAAGTTTTTATATTAAATACAAGTAAGTATTATCAGGATCACTCATCTATAGTGTGTCCGAAAACAAATAATACTTCTGTAAAAAAGTATGTATGAAATATGCCTTGGACTAAGCCTGACTGAGTGGCAGACCGCGTGCTCAACACAGAAGTCATAAAGATAAGAAAACACTATCAATTTTATGTCTTTTGTTATCAAGCAAATGTTGCAGCATACACACTGTTTGGACGCATGCACTCGTACACTTCGTATATGATTTAATTTTTTACGTATTTATCCAAGTCTTTCATCACTTTCACCGCAGGGTAACAAATACATTTACATTGAAATGAAATGTCACGGTTTGCACGGCCTTGGCGAGATTAGAGGCGCTACCCTTGCGATATAAAGAGATAATCTTGTTTTACGGGGAAATGAAATAAGATTTATGAAAACGAACAGCATCACTGAAAACGCTACTGATTGCACCGATTTTCGGATTTTTCGGAAGTTCAAATACAGAGTACCAGGAACCAGGCTCCCGTGAGGTAATTAAAAAATACCAGAGTCAATGACTGCGCCAATAGCCCGACGTATACACACGTACATGTTCACATGAACTCTTGTAGAAAACAAGAAGCTGGTGCAAGTGCCATTGCTGGGCGCGTGAAATTTAGTTTAGAAAATGTCACGCTCACCATTTCATAGAATATCCACTACCAAAGAAAATTATAAAAAGGAATAAAACAATTTATGAGCTGACTTTTGGTTTATTATGAAAACTAACCATTTTAAGAGTAAGAGTCTAACTAAGTTAAGAAGACGAATTACTCATTACACACGCACTTTTTTATAGCTCTATTAAATTAAGCAATATAATAATATCTATACCAGGTTCATGCCATGAAACAGATCATACTGCTTAATTGTAAGCTTTGTTATTAACAACATCTTTTAAAGTGTCTCATTATTTCTTAACTTCTGAAAAAACATCTGGTGGATTCAACTATATGTAGAAAATTTAAAAGATCAGACATGAAGATTGAAACGATGCATTTATAGGTGCAAATATTTAAAAAACTGTAAACTGTTCTGATAAAACTTCGCTTCAAAATCGGCGTAACTCCTATTCTATGATAGTAAGTAGGAGAGGATATACGGCGATCAGACACCTTGTACCCCGATACGCACATATACATATACAGCGTATAAATATAATGTTGGTTTAGAAAAGGAATACTCTCGACATAGCTTTAGTTGAGGTAGAGAATCTGTTGTATGGACATGAATATGAAGTTCATACGAAAAGTACAGCAACGAACTTGGTCGCCAATCATTTCTCGGAACAATTTCGCGCAACACTTTACGGAAAGCCGCTCTTTAGTTGCCGTAAAAAGCTTTGGTTGCCCACCACTCGCCAGCACAATAATTCTTCCCGATTAGCAACAAACGACCGAAACCCTAAACCGACATTGTCTGTACGAGTATATGTCGTGAATGTGCGTGTATTTGTGTATTATTTGGGACAATTGGGTATGCTAAAACACATTGTTGCATGTTTTTTAACCGAAACAACAACTAATTAGAGTTGTTAAAACCTTTTTTCTAAAAAATGAAAGCATAAGCGTTTGGCTTAATTAATTGCACACAAGTCGCGTATTTCTTGGTATCAAAAGTTGAATGGCGAGGCACTTTGGGTCTCTCAGCAGGAAGAATTACGGCTTCTTAATATCTTGATAGTAGCCCGTTAGTTAGTGGCTTGTTTCGTCGCTCGGCGGCCGGCGGCCGGCGTTCGGCAGGAGGGTTGTGAGGGATCAACTGTCTTTGCATATGAACGCGCCGCCATGTCTGGTGCGAGGCTACACTTTTATTGCTCTTGCCTTTTTTACTGGCTGTGTGAACGCGGGCTGCCGTAAGCTGATGTTGAGCGCGAGATTAGCGTACGCGCCGCGGCCCAGCGGCGGTGCATCTACGCACTACGAAAAGTCAAGTCCATCCAGTGAATGGTGCGATTTGGCGGCCAATGGTTTTGGCGACAAAGGGTCTAGGTGCGCAATTGGGCTGCTGTACTGTGCGCAGTCGCGACGGCGAGCAGATGCTGAGCAGCGATTGCACCATTGACGAACAGACGTAATGAGGTGGCAGACAGCTAAACCCCGTTCTATTCGGCTCACACACAAAAGGGCTAACAACTCAATATGCAAGATATACAGTACATGCCATATGTAAATGTGTATGTGTGCGCAAGCGGTGTGCTTGCCAGCCTCTCATGCGCCGGCATGCAAACGGCATACAATTAAGTGTCAGTGCGCTGCTATGGCCCACGCCTTAATACGCCAACATAAGCGGGCCGACGGACGGACACAGGTGTCGCATTACCGGCCCTTTTTATTGCCATCAATTCCATTTTTACGCTGAAATGCGTACCACGTATTTGATTTGATTCTGGTTTTCTCTGCTATAATCGCCGTGTCCGTGTGCGTGTGCTGTTGATTATTTAGCTAAAGTTTAGTATTTCAGCCAATTAATTTTTAACGCGCTCGCGCCCAGTTTGGTATCTGAGACCGCTCGTTTTTGCTGGCTTTGTGGCATTCACAGTTAATCGACTTCCATTTCCGGTGGAACTCATAAATATTTTTTAAATATTTGGTAGTTTTTATGCGACGGTGTCTTCGGCAGATGTTAATCTTGATAGGTGTTAAAAGTTTCGGGCAATTAATTAAGTGGTAGAAATCAAATATTTTCGAGTCTCCAACTTGTATGCTGAGTTGAAAGTCATAAAAACTTATTTTGAAAAGGCTTTCTTCCAGCTTTAGCCTTATTACAGTTATTAGATATTAAGTTCTTTTTTAACTAGAAAAAGTTGTTCGTTAATTCGTTTTCTTTTGCTCTTGCTTTTCAGAACTTGTAATTGTTATGGCTTGGGTCAATGTGTCTTTTTATTATGGTCACATTCTGTAAGTCGCTCTACATGAACTCTTATAAAATATGTTATATGATAACAAGTAAATCCACATATTTGAACCATTTTCGAGTGCTGCCTAATTCAATTTTAATTTTTTGTGCACCTACTTATACTGAGACGTGCATACTAGAAGAAAGAATTCAAACAGGCAATGCGTGAATTGCGATGAAACAATACAAGTATATATGGAGAATCAAATAGAAATAAAATGAGGTTTGCACCGCGCCCAGGAACTTACTGAGCGCTATTGAAGTGATGTGATCCCTACCTAAATCCAATGGCCTTGATCCGTCTAGAAATAGCTGTGTAATTTTGAATGAGGTGTTTTGGAAATTCCTATTCTATGTCGCAAAGCCGGCAGTTTGTACAAGAAGCCATGCCCATGTTTAACAGGTGTTTCTTGAGCCTCCCACTATCACTTCAGCCTGGCGCATACCTATTGCTTGCTTCGAGTATCTCTCTCTACCCACTCTCTTCTCCGTGCGGATCAGTTCCTTTATGGTGTGGGATCCTACCAAAATACGTGGATCTGGCCTCATCATCCTAGAATGATGTTCAGGTTCACTTCTCCTATACACTCTTTCACTAATAGCAATTTAATCTTATAAGCTAAGATCGCCTTTAGCGCCGATTGGCTATTGCTGAGTATACGATAGTTTCGTTGGAGATTAATTTCTGCACCCTAACTTATAGCAAAGTCTTCGGCTTCAAAAATGCTCAGAAAATATCCCAAGAGTATGGAAATTATATAAATGTATCTGCATCCAAATTAGCTGTGCCGAGGAGGGCGTGATGGAATCAACTGTTTTTCTCAACTGTTCAGCTTTTGACGGACTGAGGTTGAAACATCACGGTTGGCATAACCTGGCGAAGTGGCTGGAATATATAATGTTAGTCGGCGTAAAAAAGATGTGGTGAACTCAAAGAGCTTCTTGGAAGTTGTTGAGAAGTTTTCGAAGTCACAAAGGACCAGCTGTCCTAGTGGCTTCCTTCGTTACATTTGGGGTTAGTATCGATGCTATAACCCAATCTAACCTAACTTACATCCAAACTGGACTAGATTTTTATATTATACAACTTACAAGAGCATATTCTAACAATAGTAGAAATCATGCCGTACCCAATAAAGGCAAGGCTCCCTCCGAATTTCAATTATATACCTTACACATTGACCGATATTTTCGGTAAAAAGTCAGTAAAGGCACTGGGGTCCTCATATTCGGTACCTAGGGGCTGAACAGCTTCTTTTCGGTAGATGCAGTGACAATATGCAAGCTTGATTTTCCAAAGTAACTCTCGAAAAAGGGGTTTTGTGTACAATCCGCGGGTCTCCAAGCAGAAAGTGAGTGCTTTGTCTGCCAAATTAGGAATAAGTTGTGCCTGATGTCAGGAAGTGCATACATATAGAAAAACCATCCGGTTTGGATCGTACCGCGATTTGCAATGAGTCATGAAAGGCGAACTAAAATGTGAGTCATGCGAGCTTTATTATTTCCTAGTTATATGCTAATTGGGCCGACATTAATGGCCTGCTACAAATATTATTAGTTCTAAAGCGCAAATTGTTTGAATCTTTGACATATCAAACTCAGGCAAATATACCTTTGTATATATGTATATGTGTGTGTGTGTGATTGCACAATGGTTTATGTACATATGTATGTGCTTGTGGCCGTATATCGGCGTACATCTGCAGCTATAAGTGTGGAGATGAACAGTTTTTTAATTAAATTACCATAATCATCATAATAATCAGCAAAGCAAACAGACGAATGTTCCGCAAATTGAGGCTAATTACTTCATAAGCTGTCGCTGACATGTTTACACGTACGCTTCTGCACGTCCCGCGTACATACATATGCTGCCGGACGCAAGTTGTTTGCATACAAGCTCACACATACATACATACGCGGTGTGGTTAGTGGTAATATCAAGGCAGTGGAACTTGATTGACATGTTTCTAACGCGTCGCTAATTGCAACACTCTGCCGAGGCAATTACAACAATAGCCATCAAAAGGTTCATAACATTTTTAATCACTTTTCAGAGCAAATTCATGGTAAATGCCATTTATGAGACCACGCTGCGCTATTTCGGAGCCGGCACCGAGTTGGGCATGTGCGCGCAGACGCGTGTTTAATGGTACGCATGCGCTACATCAAGTTTATCTGCGAAAATGTATACAAGTATGTGCACATTGTGTTGACGCGGGAAGGCCTGCCGCCGGCTGTTTGCCACACAAAGCGGCTTATCGCATGCTAGCGTGCGGCATTTACGGCTGAAAGCTGCCGGCTGACTAGTTGCTGCCACTCGAACATTGTAAGCGTCCTGTTTTCCATTTCCACTGTCTGTAATATAACAGTTAATTTTTATGATGTGATCAAAGCCGTTGGTTGCTGGCTGGCGCGCGTTGCAAGCAGCCACTTCCAAGTACTCGTACTGATGTGTGTGTAATTTACGAATAATCAGAAATAATTACGGTCACTCCGGCTTCAGGTTTTCCATTACGTCGCCACGGCTTTTTGGTTTCTATTCGTTTCGTGGTCTAGTTGGTCTTTTCGCCTTTCATTCGGTTAATAATTTCTATTTACGTGCACATTCGCACATTAATGTTTGTAAAACGCTCGCAATGAGTTTAAATCGCGCCATTAATTGCTGCTCACGAAGTAATCATGTTGCTGTCATACTGCTGCCGTTGCCGCTGTTGCTGCCACAACTGAGTAGCAGCGCTTAGTGCAGGAAAATTGTCTAAAAGGCAAGCACAAAAAAGAAAAGACTTCATTTACTAAATTGGTTGATTCGAAAGTGCGAAGAGCTTATGATAAGCTCGGCACAACCAGTTCGCCAATTGGACAGCGAACGGCTAACGGCTTATGTCACGAACTTGTCATAATAAATTTCTGTTTTGAGCAATCAATCGCCGCTAATAAAGTATAATGAAATTAGTGGCGGAATGTGAGACAAGTGCTAATATCCATTAGAAACGAAGCATTTTTGCAGGTAAAAGAAGATAACACACTCAGGACAAAGAAACAAATAATCACTAAGAGTTGATCAAGAAAAGCGCTTTTGGCACGAGGCACGATTGTACTGAAAAGTAACTAAACTTCTCTACAAGGCATTTGGCTCGAGTACCCATAATTACTTTTACTAAATTGCTAATAAAAAGTTGTTGTTAATTAATATAATTACACAATTGCAAATTACTTATGAGATCAAAGCCGAAATACGTTTCGTTCTCTTACCACTTCAAAGTAATAAAACTTAGGGAAATGGCTTTAGCCGAATTCCAGCACTAAAACGTCGGATAAGTGCATACACGAAATGAAATAATATAGCTCATATTCATCGACTGGTAAAATAACTTACTTAATACTAACTTAGTTTTGAGTTTGATCCGGATCCAGAATGGCTGACCTTAAAGGTTTTGACATACGAACGATGAAAGCGTATCGAGCTTTCGTTTCTATTGATTTGGTAATGAAATCTCCTGTCATCATTACTATCGTTGCATAAATGTATGACTGGATTATTTTAAGATACAAGTTAGTTTTCTTAAAATCTGGTGAAAATATTGTGCGTCGCCTACAATCAGATTCAGTCTATTTTAATGTTCCAGCACGTGCCGAAATCGTCAGACAAGTATTGAAAAAACTTGGGTAAATTTAATTCGCAAAATGGTGTTTGTTTTCAGGCGGTTCTCGTCTTATTGCATTTCATTCATACACATAACCTCGTAATATATTAAAAAAAACGGTTCATCGCTGTGCAGCTAACTCTCTGCTCTGTTTTAAAGACAGTTATCAAGAATTTAACAGTCGGATTGAACCGAACCGCGCCGAGCCGAGCCGATCCAATAAGCTGAGTCCAGCACCTGACGTGCTGTTACAACAAAAGCCTAATTAAGACACGATAAATGGCTTCAATAATGAAAGCAATTAAATACACACGCCAACAACAGGGGACGGCGCTAAGCAGCGCCAACGGAGGAAGACGATTTCTGTACGTGAAAAGCAAGATTCAACATCATAACTACATGGAATCGATTGTTTGGGCATAAAAGAGCTGTACTGTAATGTAATGCTAATTCATGGCGCTGGGGATTCTATGCCACAATCAGTTTCATGCCACAGACGAACAATAAGGAGGACGAAGACAGCTGTTGGGCTTGTTAGAGGCGTTGATGCGTTTTACCGCTCGTTACAGTGCACTACATCACGACACAACGCCGTCGAAAAACGGTGTGCACAAACACCATTCAAATTACAGCAACACAACAGCAAGAATTACAAAGGAAAACAACGCAAACACACAAAATTATGCCAGCGGTGCTTGCTTAAAAGTAGCAGTGAACCAATCAATTCGCCCCGCGCCTCAGCCCGGGCAAGATCGTCTGACTGACACACAGACAACTCATCAATTTCCCAAAAATAGCTCATCAATACTCATCAACTTGTTACCTAGAAAATGACCTGCGGTTACTGCGCACAACAACAACAACATTAGTATGGGAGCATGTATTGTGGCTCGGAGTACAGCAAGCAGCGTACATCTTCATTTCACTTCTTGCGCGCATCCCGGCCCAGCACAGCGCTCCGATACTCTGACTTATTTGCTTATTTAAATGCGGTGAGGGGCGCGAAGTGGGAATGTTGAAATATTTGTCCTCACCGCAGCGAACAGAAAGTCATCTGGCTGGCGCTGTCGGAATGTTTGTTTGCTTGGGTCTTTAACAACTTGATTAGTTTTTGAGTTTTAGGCTAATGTGCGTCGGGGCGCGATCGGCGCAGCGTGGACGTGTAGGCAGCGCGCACTGCCAGAAAATGGGAAAGGTTGCAGGCTAACATTGGGGAGCGGAGGAATTTTCGCGCACATACCCTGCGGAGGCTGCGTCTTTGTTCTTATTTAAATATAAGCGGTGGATTCACTCAACTCGTTAACTTTCTACATGTTTCGATAACAAATGTTGATGAATTTGTCAAAAGTGTTCAGGTTGAGGTTGCCAGCCTTTGTAGTTGAGTTGTTAGCTAAATTCCTTGGCAATCGAAAGACTTAAGATGCAAACTTCGAGAAGCCTCGTGTGGAAAGCACACATTTCGATTGTTTCGCAGTTGATGTGTCTACCCAAGCCGGACGGGAATTAGATACCGGCTAGTGGATCATCCATATGTCCGGGTAAAAGATGAGGACAAAATAGAAACAAAGAATACCCCAATTATGTAGTGAACAATAAATTATATAGTTTTGATCTTAAAACTGTTAATTCAAGTGCAAGATATTTAGTAATTGAAGTAATTGTGATGTAGTCTACCATTGCTTGCAATCGAACCATACAATTATGCTGTGGACCAGCAATTGAAATAAGTGCGGCACTATTAACTTATTACTTATGGATTACACCAGTTTGCACACCTTGAATAATTGCGGTGCAGAAAATGAACAGCCATCAGTGTGGCCAGCAAAGTAGTGCGGAAGAGCAACCGAAACGTTGAGGGGCTAGGTTCAAGGGTGCATACGACCAGGTGAGACGTCGCTTACACAGGTAGACCACAGCTGGGGAACACACGAAAAACGAGGCTTGAATTGCACTCATGTGGAGAGTTCGCAGAAGTTTTCGGTATGAAGGACCCTGAACTGAAATGAGCTACGTTTTCCTGCTGGAAACGTAGGGGAAGCGTGTGTTTTACAATTGGAGTCTTTGGGCGAGTGGTGTTTAATATAGCATGTAATTTTTCATTTTTGTAAACACTCACACGCTTCTCGTCTGCGACTAGCGCCACAACTCACAAGTCCATATTTTACCGACACACATAGTACGCTGCGGACGTATCCATGTGTTTGTCAGCGGTCAGCGCCACCACTAAGCGCCTACTTGCGAATGGCCGACTGGATGGCGCTTACTGGTGCACGTTCGTTACAAATACCAAATACCGAATAGTGAACGCAATGCGCCGAAGATTCATGCAAGTATGGCTGAGTGTAGAGAGAGGAGAATGCATGTGTCTCCCATGTTACTACGTGTAGTCGTAGATGTAGATGAATGCGTTGTGTTATGTGTTAATGGATTGGCTCGGAGTTGAGTCTATAATTAAATTCAAATTAGCACAACATTCATCTTGAACTGCCTATATGTTTTACTCCATGTTCTGGTAGTCACGTCAAAGCAAACAAGAAAACACAAAAGGCAACGTAAATTGTTTACATCGTCTTGCTATCCACCCCATTCGGGAAAATGTCGGCAACGGCATCGAACAGTGGGCTCATAGAGAACGTGGGCTTCAAATATTGGAATACTTAATAGCGAGAGCAGAGTTGTTTACCCTCAAGAATGGCACCCTCAAATTGATGTAAAATACAAGGCAGTTACAGACTGGCACATAATCCTCAATCCCTCAAAGGAAAAATCTTGGTTCAAATTATTCTGAGAATTCCCAAGGGATCCTGTGTTTGTGTTTTTATTTTGAAGCCGTAATCTGTAAGAGGTTAAGTTCTATTTAATAGGATAATACCTAAGAGCTAATTTACACACAGTGCCCTGTTGACTAGATATTCGTTCGATAAGTTGTGTTGCCTCAGCAAGACGAGTCATAACTTTTCCAGACACTCGCAAGCAGAGTCAAACATAACGACAGCAGTTTCATCACATATGCATTTGTGTGTGTGTAGGCTAACATTTGTGCATGGTCCAAGGGGTACTTATTTGTAGACTGTTCCACTGTTGTCTCTACAAGTCCGGCCGGCCAATATTCGTGCAATGCGAGAGGTTGTGAAGCCTACTATTAAGGTGTTGCTGCATCTGCATTTTGAAGTTTAAATGTGGCTTTAAGTCATTTTTCAGTTTCAATTTCAGTCAGCACCATGACAGGACAACAAACAGACAGACCACAAATAAACTGGAGGCGATGAAGTAATGGAGTTGCATTGGCTTGTGTGTGTGTACGAGAATGTGTCTGTGGCATTGCAGTGTGGAAAAAAATTAAAAAAAGTAATCAACTATTTTTTATTTGCAGTTATTTGGATACTGAGTGCCGGGAGAGAAGATAACCGTAATAGGGGTACATAATTAAATCAAAAGCATTAGTTCCTGTCTGTCCATTAGTGCATTATTCACTTTTATAACAAGAAAACATTTCAAAAATTGGCTCAATAATCACAGCATCTCTATTTATGCCTCATCCAGTGGTGTAGAGCTGCCTACTTTCCTTATAATGCAAATGCTAGCTCATCCGATGAAGAATTCCCGCGAAATCTCCAAGCCAGCTTTATGACCGAAAACACTTTGCGATTTATTAATTATAAATTAAATAATATAATTCAAATTCGAATATTAACTAACTGCCCCTGAAGAGATCTTTGAAACACTCGCAAATTGAGCTTACTCATTGTTGGTCCCATGCAGGCTCTTGTGGTTAGTGTAAACACCCAGCAGGTGGCCCCAACAACGGCAATCACACAAAATAAGTGCCACGTCTCCGTACACCCGCTGTGACCAAAGCAACGGCTCAATCACACAATTGCCCTCCTCTTTTTGTCTTTGCAATAGCCACGGGCTTTTATATGATAATTTAAATGGAAATCTTTCAGAGAACATCAGACGATGTCACGCAGAGTGCGTTAAATTTCTAGTGACTTGTAATAAATTCTAACATTCTCCGCCAAAACTCAGTTTTGCTATTCGCTAGCTAGCATTACCTTCATTTTAAGCTCTCCATTTGAAGAAAAAAGGATATTCCAGGTCATACCGAGTTTTATTTGGAAACCCTACAAACATTTATCCAATTCTTTTTAAATAAGTTGGCAATTTTTAATAGATCAATGTAATTTTTTTAACAAAATTTATAGAATTTCGTCAAAAAAATGTTTTACTTTTCCGTTTAAGGTGACTGCAAGCGGTCCAAATCCTAGGAGAAGTGCACTCTAACATTGGCCACAATCGTTTCCACGCAATGCACAACAGATCGTAGACTGGGCTACACTTGCCCGCGTCGATAGGGTAATTTGCGTACCCGCTCCTCCCGCATCGTTGAATATGGGGTGCCGCACCCACCGCCACGAGCACGTCATCTAACAGTTGCTTCATTGAAAAAATCCGGACTCATTGGTCGAGCGGTCGTTTATTGGCATTCAATCTTCCCCATTATTGCTGTAATTGCTTTTGTTGTAGTTGCTGACGCGTGTAACGCTTACGGCTTATTTACAATTAATTGACTAACAATTCGCCCGTTTTGCTTAGCTCGCAAATGCCACTACAAATTGTGTGCTGCCATAAACAACAAATTTAAATGCGATTCCAATCGCTTCGGCAATCGAGCGTGGCCGGCCGAGCAACAATTTGCGACCAGAAAACGGCAATTTGCTATATTTTAGTGATCATAATTTTCCTACCTCTTACGTTTCGCACTAATAGCGGTATTTTATTTGCTTTTTGTTGTTGTTTTTTCTATTTGCTCTTTTGTACACTAAGCAACAATTAATTGAAGTTCATGTGGAAATATATATGTGTGTGTATGTGCTAATTTGCGGTCAAAAAGAGTTATTAGGAAATATAGTGATTTGCAATTTTCACTGGGAATACAACAACGATTATGAGCAACGAAGCGGCTAGTACCTTAAGTCTGGGGGTTCCCTAATAATGGCGATACAAGAAACACGTTGAATGTTTATTTGCCAAAATTTAAAATTTTATTTCTGTTTTATAATTTTTATACCCTGAACAGGGTATATTAAGTTTGCCACGAAGTTTGTAACACCCAGAAGGAAGCGTCGGAGACCCTATAAAGTATATATATAAATTATTAGTATATTTAGCTGAATCGATTTAGCCATGTCCGTCTGTCCGTCTGTATATATGCGAACTAGTCCCTCAGTTTTTAAGATATCGTTTTGAAATTTTGCAAGCGTCATTTTCTCTTCAAGAAGCTGCTCAATTTTCGGAACTGCCGATATCGGACCACTAAACATATAGCTGCCATACAAACTGAACGATCGGAATCAAGTTCTTGTAGGGAAACTTTCACATTTGACAATTTGTTTTCACAAAAGTTTCCACAGAATATTTTCTAAGATAATAATGTAATATACGAAGAAATGGTTCAAATTGGATTACTATAGCATATAGCTTCCATACAAACTGAACACATAGTTACTAAAGGTAATGTACCTGTGAAGGGTATATCAGCTTCGGTGCAGCCGAAGTTAACGTTTTTTCTTGTTTTTAACGAAATTATATCCGGAAGTTCAACTTTAGAATATGTTACACTAATATCGATCACCCAAACCGAAAATACAAAATGAGAAATATTTATGACAGTTTCTTTTACATAAAACGAGATCAGTTATGCCCGCAAGTGTGTTCGAAAAATAACCTAACTTTTTCTTTAAATCATACAACGCGAAGGTTCGGGAAAAGTAATGGTCTGTGCGCGTTATGATCCACGCGAAGACGAATTTTTGATGGATGAACAGATTTCTCTTATCAACCACCCGCTAAATTCGCATGATCTTTCACATGTTCCCAAAACTGAAAACCAACATGTAAAAAGCATTACAAAATGATATTTCCTAATCTAATATCCTTAGGCCTTACTCGAGGTGCTGAAGAACATTTCTATAAGTGACATAAGAATGCGGTTGATCGTTCCAAAAGTTATATTGGATCTAATGGAATCTATTATGAGTAAATAATAACTTTCTTAAGTCACATAATGTTTATTTATTCTCTATTTGAACAGCTCGGTTAGGCTTAGGACACACTTTATTTATTGGCGTCTTTGAGTGTGCATAAGAGGACACATCAAATGAATAATGTTTCTTTCATAGTCAATCAGTCATAGATAAAATGATTTTAAAGAGTTTCGATTGCATTGAAATTAACAGGCAATCGAGTGGAACCATATTTAAAGCCAAGAGACATATGTAGGTAAGTTATAACCGAGCTCATTTTGATTATTCAGAACTCAGATGGAGTGCAACATCGTTGGCTTACACATTGCAAGTGGACTCAAATTGCGCTGATGGAGCTCGGTTTTTGTAGAGGTTTTGCTTCATTTATTATCATTTCGAACTGTATGCTTACATATGTACGTATGTATATCAACATAGATATTAGTACAAGCTACTTAACAACTAGATATTCTTTCCTACAAGATGCGAATAAAAAGTTTAGTTCAATTGTAGAGTAATAGCACTAATCTAATAAAACCCATTAGAAAAGTGTTTTGTGATTGGTAGAATTGTTATGAGTCGAAAGAAGTCTAATTAGATTTCAGGTAGGATTTTTCAGTTGGACTCTGGTGAATTTCCAAAGTAGTTGATGCCTCGCTTACGGTAGTACCTGTGAATAAACATGTATATGTATGTATAAAAGCATATGTGTGAGTGTGCTTTATTATCAGCAGATTAATTACTTGCTGCCGTCAATGTGCGCTACCACATGATTTGTTGTTGTTGCTGCGGCAGTGGCTGGCAGTGGCTGGCATTGTCTCGCAAACTCATGTCTTTTCAAGCGGTTTTGTAATTTTGTATGAACTGCTTTTGCTCAATTTATTCTTGATATTTCTCCGTTGGGCAAATTGAACCGAATTAACATTAATTTAGCCGAAGCAACAAATCACGCAACAGCCGCGATTCACCGCCATCGTTATATATTGTTGCCCTCCATTCACATCAACACACGCTCGTATTCGCGAGATGTGTGCCTAAAAATAAAGAAAATTATGTGAATTTTATTTTTGCCTTTTGATCCACTTTATTTTTCTCGAAATGTGAACGTTCAACTTACTCGGTATAATTAATGGACACTCATTTGCCACGCCTACAAGTTTTAATTTGTATCGCTTTGAGTGACGCCCACACCAAGGCGTTCAGTTAGTTAAGAAAAACTTTGATTGAGGGGCTCTGTGAAAATAGCCTCAGACACGCAACTGCTCGCTCATTTGTTACGCTCGGAGGCTGTGGGTCCATTTTTGTGTGAGCAAATACACCAGCCCTCGCCCATGACACAAAGCAAAAATCATTGTGGCGAGTGAATAAGTGGATACTAATGAGAACTTTCGGTTTTGACTAATTTTTGGAGCGCCATCACTGGACTCGGCGCCGTTATTGCAACAGATTCTCGTCTTCATACCGAAAACATTAACCAAATGTGTTGAGACGATCCATATGAGATGTTGAGATTCTCTACTGACTCACTCAGTCGAACAAGACGATTTCTGATCGCTGTTTCCTTTAAATTTTCGATGTTTTATCGTCATTAGCAGAGGTGGCTGGACAACTCGCAAGTTTTCGATCACTTTACGATCTTCACTGAATCAACCGCTACTTCAGATTGGAAAACTTTTGACCTCTTAGTTTTTTTTTTTGGATGGGGGAATAATTTTGTTGGAGCCTCGACATCTTGAAACATCCTGCTGTTTACTTTTGGGCTCCACGATTCATCACCTGTCACGATTTGATAGTAGATGTGTTTTGAAGCAACGTTATCGTATTTTTTTGCCAATTCTCACGACTTATCGACTCGAGCCGTTTTTTAGCGATTGTCAAAATGAAGAAATTTTCATGCAATATTGAATGTGTGCTGGTCCCAATAATACCTATATTTGTCTCAATCTCTCCATAGATTACATAACGATCGTGCAATATTAGTTTGCGAAAATAATCAATAGTTTCTGAAACAACTACTAATTTTGGACGACCTTCACGAAATTCCTGAATTCACCATACCATCAATAACCACGGGTGGTGGATAGAGTTTCATCGCCAAAAGTTAAATTAAGTTCATCGATGCACTGGGCTCGAGTTAATTCAGGAAAATGTAAAAAATAGTTGCTCCAAAATGTTCGCGATGCCATTTTTTGACCAAGAATAACATAGTAAGGCATAGTAAACAACGTATTCTGTTCGTGATGGACTCCCCAAAACATTCTGCAAAATTTTCATCTACGGAAATAATATTGGATTCTGTTCTTCTCTTAAATAACCAGTTTCCAAACACAGACTAATTGACCCATAAAGATTAAATTCACGCACATAAAAGGGGTTTCAGAACTGAAATTGCCAGAGGTCCAGCCAATACCAATGCCAATATGACGACGCTTCCGAGTCGTCCCTGGGGAAACTGCCTCGTTCATGGAGGCAAACTTCAAGAGGAATACCTTCGGATGGGCTTGCCAACAAATACAAAAAGGAGGAGTGGTGATGGAGACTGCATATATGTATATACATATATACGTATTTATGTATGTATATAACATTGGATTCAATTCGGTTTTCAATCGCATCATGTGCTGTGGGACATACTGACTATCATTTACTTTTGCATATTTGTCGTACGTGCAATTATTGGGCGAAGCGGCGTCGCATCTATCATTAAATAGCGATTAGCCTTTAATTGCGAAAGAATTGTGGCACGGCGCACACAGTTTTCGCTGCATCACGGCTCGCATGTCTGCCGCTATTTGCACAGCGCAGAGGCGTTCACAACTGACTCCTTATTTAATTCAATTAAAACCACATTACCGAGCACTGCGGCTCCATCGCCAAACGTCAAGCCACCTGTCCACCTGCGGGGAACGCGGTCGCCTTCGCCTTCACTGGCCGTAAGAGTTAATTGCATGTTGTTGTACGACACAGTTTAGATGGCAGTTAGTCGGCGCGCTAAGCTGTGATTAAAGCACACAATTTGATTGAAATCGAATTGAGTATGAGTGCTCACTTAAATCCGAGTCAATTCGATTTGCAATCAATGCAAATCATTTTCTGTAGAATTTATGGTGTGGCATTGGACCTGTTGTCGCACGAAATAACCCATTTGCGGATTGGGCGTTGGTGCCTGTTTGGGGCGCGGCTGAATAGGCTGAGGTAGTGCGAGTATATGACTAAATTGACTCGACACATTTGGAATTAGATTTATGTGCCTCAGGAAAAGCGCTGCTATTGCATGTTGCATACAAGTGAGTACATATGTATGTGCAATGGCAAGCAACTGAGAGATGAACGAGGCAAAATGGTACTTTTAAAGGCATTGCCAACTGTTTAGTTTGCTAGTGTTCTCCTAGCTCTGAGCAGCGGCGCCACGAACGGCGTGGTGTGGACAACCCGCCAAATACAAATACACGCCAAATTGATTTATAATGGCCAACCAACCTGCTACAGGAGTAAATTGCATTTTGCTCAATTGCAAATTGAAGCAGTCTCAGGTGGAGCCAGATGCAGAACTTTGCGGAAACGCAGTTAATTTCTTTAAATTCCGTCTTGAACTAGGATCAACAGAATAGACGTTTTATTGGAATGACTCGAGGATTCAAATCGAAATATTATCATACTGTTGTTTTATTTTGGTCTTGTGGCTAAGATGAAGCATCAATTAAATAATGTTCCTTTATAACCCATCTTCGGAATCTTTGAAACCTTGAGCTAATCCTAGTCTACAATGGAAGTTCTCAAAAGTGCTATTAACTTGCTTAGTTACAGTATATGCGGTGGCATGTGTGTTCGAGGGGTGGGCGTTGCGGCTCGGAGTAATAAGCTATTAACCTCGCTGACTGGATTTAAGAAGTAAGCGATGATAAAGTGATCAAAATTGCAATTATGAAAACATAATTAAATTATTAGCAAAGCCAATTAAAGTGAACATATGCGACGCGTGTAAACGGGTTCTCTGCTGAGATGCCAAATTAAAATGTGTAAAAATCGCGCAGCCACATATTTCATAATTCAATTAAGGCAAAGGCCACCACTAGGCACGGAGGCAATAAAGCAACAATAGCAGCCATAAACCATGTGTGGCATTAGGCCCTGGTGTGCGCATATATGTTCGCAAGCGCTGATTTGTGTGTATGTGTATGCATGTGTCGAGGTAGGTGTGTGGCGGCGAGACTCTTGAAGCCCTACCGCATGCGATGAATGAATTTGCTCAAATAATACCAGTGCACATGGTCGTAGCTGAACGTTATTGGCATGCGCGGGGCGTATGAGGGACCATATTGCTCACATTTCCGCCCGACCAACTCAACGGCTCAGTGACAGACAATATATTGGTGTTTTCTTCTACAGCTGAAAGCACCTGACTTGGCACGTTATTGCGGGTTCCATCAACGAAGCCCGTCGCCGATTGGCATGTGTGCTGACGTCTATCAATTTATTGCCGCGCTAATGACACCCTTAATATGCCTAAATATGAAAGTTTGTAAACTATTATATTGACTGACAAATTGAAACGAGCGCGAGGAGGCCAGGTTGAGGACTGGCTTTCCGCTGTCCGTCGTTGTTCGATGTTGAAATTGTTTCCTGAACACTTACTATTCACAGGCAGTGTGAACGTGCATGTGTAAGTGTGTGAATCTAGTTGTTATTTACTCTCCATTTCCGCCGATTCTCGACTGGCATTGTCAGCGCCTATGCGGTGTCAGCGCCGTCGTTGGTAGTCCAGACACGGCCCAGCACTCGAAGCATACAATATTGCTTAAGTTTTGCACTCTTCTGTGAATGGCAGTTGGCTTGTGATACGAGTATCACAGCGGTATGGGATCTTGCCCCTCAGCTCTACGCCGAACGCCGTTATTTTATTTAAATATCTATTTCGGTTCTGTACTTAGTTAGCATCGCTTTGTGTGGGGCACACATACTTCTAACATAACTACTAACGCTCGGAGATATTACATTTGCCACAGTCGATTCTCGGCACCCAAATACATATAAATATATAAGCTGCGAGGCTTTCATATATATCTTCAAAGAGTTATTTTTTCTACTTCTGGGCAATCCGTACGGAGTTATTTGTATATTTAGGTCCATGGATATCGAAAAGCTTGGAGAGAGGTGTCATTATAACAAGAAGGTCTTCGATTATTTTATATGTTTGTTATTGATAACCAAATGCAGTTGACTTATACCTATGTATGTACAACACAAAATTACCGATTATGGAGTGCTGAAGTGCTAAACCAAAGGAAATTCGCTCATATCGGGCAGGTGTAATTTTGGCGGGTAGTGGGCGCTAAGCAATGGTGGATACGATGGCGTTTTATTTCATTTATCGCGTTTTATATGGCTGACGCGACGGGAATGGCGTGTAAGGGTGGCGAAGTGGCAGACACAGCAGACGTTGCATGCCTCCGCGACTAAGGCAGCCAAGCGCTGTACTGCACTGCATTATGCATGAATGCAATGGACGTGCGAATTGCCTAATTGCAGTGAGACGGTAGATTTATGGCGCTTTTATTTAAATGACTTTGCTAAGGCTTAACATCTGTTGCAAGAACTGCATTGCCACAGCGGCGATTTGTAGCTCAGTGGGAGGGACAGAGACATCTTGGAAGCTCGGGCTTCCTTTGCTACACCATTAATTTTTATAATTTAATTGTTTGCATTTATTAATTATCGTAATTATTATTTATAACATTTGCTTTGCGATTTAATTATTATTACATCGTAATTGCTAATCGTAAATATATTATTACATGGCTAAGCGTCTAATTTACAAAGTAATAAATACAATTCGGTTTTGATGAATAATTTACATAAACGATGGTGTTGTTGGCATTGGAGGTTGAATATCTGCACAGGTAAGGGAGGGGACGGGGAATGCACCTGAAGGAAAGTGTATGGGCCAACGCAAAAGCGAGACAGATGGAGTGAACGGAACAACGACTACCACCACGCCCAGTGGCCACAATTAGCTGTGGGTAAGTGAACCAGCTCTTCGGCGGCCTGAGCTTCACACTTGAGTTACTGCAATCATGGCTCTCCCGGCTGCTATTGCTGCTGTTGCTGCTGCTGCTGCTGCTGCCGCTGTTGTTGTTGTTGTAAATGAAGTTGCTTTTGCTGTTGTACTTGTTGATGCAAAAACTGTTGATGTTGTATAAATTGTTGGTGTTGTTGTTGTTGTTGCTGCTGTTGCACCCTGAAATCTCGTTGTTCACGATGTAGTTGTTGCATTGGGCCTTGTGGCTGTTGTTGCTGCTGCTGGATATGCTGCAATTGCTCATGATGCTGCTGCAGCTGTTGCTGAAACTGTTCTCGCAATCGCTGGTGCTCTTCCGCATCCATTTCGCTGCCATAATCATCCATATCGATGACTTCATCCTCATCCTCCTCGATTAGGTCCTCCTCATCATCCTCCTCTTGATCTTCGAAACTATTCTGTGAACTGTCATTCTTGTTCGCATCATTGTCTCCAGCTTGACTGCCTTTCTGACTCTTTGAATCACTGTCGCCCTCCTGCTGCATGCGCTTGTGTTTGGTGCGACGATTTTGAAACCAAACCTTGACCTGAAAAAACAGACAATATTTAAGTATAACAGTTAATCCGATTCGAAATTCAAATAACTGCTATTATATAATCCAGGATATTTCTTCTAACAACCTAGCTCACATTCTCGGACTACACACTCCGGCTTTACTTCTAGGCTACCACTCAGAAAATAAAAACTGATTAGTTTTTCGTGGAACTGGAAGAGTAGTGGCTCAAGGGCATGTTTACTGATGTGCTGGTGCTATCTACGACACTATCCCTTAATTCAATATTCTGAAAAGTTATTCAAAGCGTTGGCAACTTGATTTCAAGCACTTTCCGCCTCGCCTGCCTGTTGGAAGAAAGAGGCTATTAACCACTTTATTACTGCGACCGTTATTTGCCCGCCAGGCATAAAACACCAAAGGGTGTCAGAGAGTCAATTGGCTTGTGCGCAACTTTCCCACCCCTTCCTGATAATTTCCAACCCTTGCCTTTATCGCTTAAGGCCAAAGCTGGCGAACGACTTGAGTACCTGGTATTTACGCTTTATCCGCCGCAATTGCAACACTCGCACCAAATCCATAGCAAGGGGGTTGTTTTTACGGCTAATAACTCAAGTAGTTAGGCTGTTAACGATCAGTTGACATGCAATCACTTAAACTTAGGCCGCCGTTCAAGTTCCCATCCATCGCAATTGAACCCACAATTACCCTCAAGGACACCCTCGGCCATGGGAAAGACCGTGTGTATGTATGTGTAAATTTATGTACATAAACATGTTGTTATTGCTGTAATGCGCCCACGCCGAGGAAATTGTTGCCGTTGAACATTGGCTCAGGATTGCCGTGAATTGCCGGTTAGATGCACCCCAAAAGGAGTCATGAATTTTCATGATTTTTGGGGGTGCGGGCGTGATTAATATATGAAAGCACTTATTGAATTTGATGCCCTCAACTTAACCCTATACATATTTAACGATAAGTATCATATGTATCTCATGGTTTGTGGAGTGGGGCGAGAAATAGTTCAGGTTTGAGCAAAATTTACAGTTGGAGTCACGTGGCGGTTTTTGTTGATAGCAAATTACATAATTGTTGGATATATCCACTTAACCTGTGCAAGCTATGTTTGCAACGTCAGTTAAATACCTCGGGCCGCGCGTTAAATATAGGCAAGTTCGTTAAAAGTTCTTCGGGACTCGGCGGAAGCTAAAAATGCATGACAAAAACCACGTTGACTGCTCTGTAATTTTTTCGTCAGTTAAACTCGTTCAAGTCTTAAGTTAGTAGGGCTTCAGGGAATAAACTTTTTGAAATTATATGATTACAACACCCGGAAAAATTCCATTGTCCTTAGAAGAACCACCGCAGCTGCAAAATTGGACATAAAATGTTCCCTTTTTATTTTTAATAATTTCTTGTGACATTTTTTGACGGATATCTTTGTCCGAAGTTATTCATCGGCAGTCTCACTGTTCAGTGTTTCCTAGGTTTTAGACCCATTTCGTGTAAGTTAAATAACATAGACTGCATTGCGTTGAGCTAATACGTGTAGTTGGGCCGGTTCTGAAATAGCCATCTTTAATTCGTTAAACAAGACTATTAACATGTCGACTCCCTGTTGCGCCTGCGGCATCCAGCATGATCCATAACTATGCATCGGTATTTGGTTACCCCGTTGAATCTACACCACCCCACACTGATGTTTTGCCACATAATATTCTCATATTTGTTTACCTGCGTCTCCGTGAGACTCAGTCCTTGCGCCAACTGCTTCCGTTCGGCTCCGACCACATAGTGATTACTCTCGAAGGCGTGCTCCAGCTTCAGAAGTTGGGTAGGTGAAAATGCAGTTCGCACACGTTTTGGTTTACGAAAGGGCTGCAGTAAGAAATCTGAAATTATAATACAGATAACATTAAGTCAGATGCGAAGATCGAGGACTTTAAATTCTTCTATAAAAATATATCGTAGTTGTGGATATATAGTATATCACTTCATATCCCTTACGTACCGCACTCACCACCTTCTACTATAGAATTAACATGTGTGGAGAAGGCGAAATTTTATTGGTTCATGCATTGGTTCACCCACTATTCCCAGATCAAACTTGCAAAGCGTGAATATTCGGCGCCAGTAGCCGTGCACCAGCAGACCAGGCTAATGTCAATGCGGCACATTGACAGTTGAGCGATGGTTGATGCGACATCCTCATCTAAGGCCACTTCGCTATCGTCACTTAAATTATATACACATAAGTGCCCAAGAGATATTCACTTGGGTATGCAAATAAACAATTTTCCCTCGCCAACAAAAAAAAGATGTATGTGTGTGCAGCGAGTTAATCACATATTTTCCCAGCCACAATGTATCGTAATAACCAAAAAAGTACGTGAAAAGCTTTGAATTCCTCTGCTTGAAAAGTGGAAAATTGGGAAAAGTGAGCTTTGATGATTTCGCGGCCGTACTTACATATATGGCGACACACACTTTGTCATTAGCAAAAGTTTTATAAACAAATATGGCGAGGCGGCGGAGAAATGTTATGGCGCAGTAAGTATGGGAAAGTCTGTTGATGTCAGCATTTCTATTTGATTGTGCTAACGAGCTACCATCTGGTAATTTTAGGGAATTGACATCAACAATTGCAGTACGCAAATCTTCCGCTGACGCGCCATTGAATGAAAACTTATAAGCACTAAATTAAAATGCAAAACTGCAAGTTGGTATAGAGGTTGGCGGTAGTAAGGGACACAAAAGGTTTGATGTGTATATTTTCCAAACCGCTGAAGCTAACTCAATCAAACTTGCACTTTTTAGCACTGCTTCATATACGTGAAAGTGGGCAAAATCAAATAATAACCACACCTACTTACCATATAACGGTTATGTTGAAAAATACTAAAAGTGTGATAACTCAATGCATAAACGCGCCAGAGACATTAAATTTTACGGCCCAGTTGGTAGGGAAGCATTTGTGAAGATTAGACAAAAGGCGGGGCCGTGACCATCTTTAGATGAAATCCTATATCTTAGGAACTACTTCATTAATTTCTACCCAATTTGGTGTGTGAGGTTACCCAAACACTGCTATCATACACTGCGAAAATTAATCACATGGATGAAATTGAGTAGGCGTGGTTGTCTACTTGCCATAAAAAAAATCTTGTAAATTCCATTTAAGTCTTTCGCTTTACAGTTCACAAATCAAAAAGCAATAAAGTTTTCAGAATAAAATTTTGCAAGAATGGTCGAAGGCGTACTTTAACTTTTTAAGGACCCAGGCACCAAATACGTGGATCCCTTTCAATAACTTCCTCTGTTAGATTATACCGATTTCTGGGAACTTGACGACTTATTGTTTCTGTCTAACGGTCAATATGCATGAAATCTTAATGAAATCATGGCAATACTTCCACTAGTTTTCACATACCTAATGTACTGGATGGAGTCATGTGTAGAAGTTCACGCAAGTGAGGAAAGTTCTCTGATCGCCATTCACTTGGGAGTGGCCAGAAATGATTCTTTTACATATGGGTCAAGCAGCTCACCACTTCCGGTCTTTGATGATATCGATATCATCGGCCTCAACACCCGCGCCGTTAGTTCTGCTTTCTCCAGGCTGTACAAGGAAGCACAGAAAATGGGTCTGGCAGTGAACGAGGGCAAAACGAAATATCTCCTGTCATCAAACAAACAGTTGTCGCACTCGTGACTAGGCTCTCACGTCACTGTTGACAGTCATAACTTTGAAGTCGTAGATGATTTCGTCTATCTTGGAACCAGCGTAAACACTACCAACAATGTCAGCCTAGAAATCCAACGCAGGATTGCTCTTGCCAACAGGTGCTACTTCGGACTGATTAGGCAATTGAGAAGCAAAATCCTCTCTCGACGAACAAAAACCAAACTCTATAAGTCGCTCATAATTCCCGTCCTGCTATATGGTGCAGAGGCATGGACGATGACAACAACCGATGAGTCGACGTTACGAGTTTTCGAGAGAAAAATTCTGCGAAAGATTTATGGTCCTTTGTGTGTTGGCCACGGCGAATATCGCATTCGATGGAACGATGAGCTGTACGAGATATACGACGACATTGACATAGTTCAGCGAATTAAAAGACAGCGGCTACGCTGGCTAGGGCATGTTGTCCGGATGGATGAAAACACTCCAGCTCTGAAAGTATTCGACGCAGTACCTGCCGGGGGAAGAAGAGGAAGAGGAAGACCTCCACTCCGTTGGAAGGACCAAGTGGAGAAGGACCTGACTTCGCTTGGAATATCCAATTGGCGCCACGTAGCGAAAAGAAGAAACGACTGGCGCGCTGTTGTTAACTCGGCTATAATCGCGTAAGCGGTGCCTACGCCAATTAAGAAGAAGAAGAAGAATATACTGACTTTCTAGCATCCATTTGACATTATACCCTATATATTGGTTAACCTATGAGATTTCTCAAATCAATTAGAGATATCTTTCTGGTAATATATCGCAATACCAAATGTAGATAAAATTTAGTCAAAATGTACCCTAGCCCCTTATACCTTATATAAGAAAATTGATAAGAATTATAATCTTTATCTATTTATCTTTAAATTTCTGGTTGGCTTTATACTGTACATATTGGTCAATATATCTGTTATATTAAAAAAATATAGTTGTATGCCGAACATGTGTTAAATTGCTCTAGGAGTTCCTCAGCTCTCATGCCCTACAAATAATCATTTTCATTGTAACAGAATGAATTTGCGATTTTCATTTATTAAATTTAGCTTAGATTTAGTTTATATCACTTACATATATGTATGTACATAAATCATATGACTTAATTCGGTGGTTCTTAACATTAATATTTTTTACTTGCAAAGTGTAGTATGGATACTATGTGAGACTACGACTTATAATAAACGTTAATATGATACCAAACATGATTGTAAGATATAGGGCGAAAATGGGTTTTTTCTATGGCTTTTAATAAGATGTCTTGTAAATTTATTATCAATTTCGTAAAAAACCGTATTGTGAGAATTTTGGAACTTCAGAATTTGCGTGGCTTCTAGTTCCTAAATGTTATATACTTAATATCGAAGATATTTTGTAAAAATTCACTTTTGTTCGAACCACCTCATGAAACTTGTAGGTAGGTAGATATAGAACATTCTTGGCCCCGGGCGCCCGAAGTTGTAGCTACGCCACTGATTGTAATCTTTTCATCTATTCATCGAATATTCTCGGCTTAGATAAAAAAAGGTTTAAAGTACTCTGAATATTTTAGTGAGCTGATATATAATGAAGGCTAGGGTATCCCTTGTCCTTTTACAGTAGTTTTTGTTTTCCACAAAGCGTTCTCATATAGGGATCTTTCATCTTCTTTTATCTAATTCGAAGTAAGGCGATTTGTCACAAGCACTTGTCTACTCATCGTTGTTTTAGCAATAGGTTTTTGCCAAATCAACGAACTTAGATCTCTGGGACTTCTCAAAATAATATAGACAATTTCTATTTCGCTTGAAAAATACTATAGCAGAAAGAGCTTACTAGCGGTGCTACAGACTTAAGCCAATTGTTTTGAATGTCAGCTGAAGTATATCCAAGTCGGCACCGCTATTTATAAAGAAAGAGTTTAGACTAAAATGGTATTAAGAAAAGCTCACTCACTGGCGAAAAATAAATGAAGAATTCCACTTTTCCGGTTTCGGCAGTTTGAAGTGCAGATGAATGCTGCAAATCATTTAAAACGTTACTAATGACTGAACAATAATTTATTTTAAAATTTATTTCAAATCGCCAATATTTCCCTTTCAGGGGGTCCTCAAGTTTCTTCTTTTTTGGTCGCTATAATCTATTCAAAACAATTACTCGCACATGTTGCACAAAGTATAACTGCTCCTTTCCGATATTGTGCTATGACATTTTGATGATCAACTCCGTTTTAATGGGGTTTGCAAAAGATGAACTGAGAGTATGGAACAATCACGTGTAATTGCTGTCCAAAATCGAATTATATATGCGAGTGCAACAACAACAATCAGGAGGTTCGCAGTGACGATTTTTTCGCATTCTTTAGAGCATCTCTGTTACGAGCTCCTTACAACAATAACAAAGCCGTAAAAGATGCATAACATTTCAGGTGTTACTTTGATGAATTACGTCTATCAGTGTAAATCGTCGTATTTCATCGTGTTTTTACGGTCAATCGACATTGTACTCCGTTGATTTTGTAGCGATATACCGCGACGGCATGATAAAGAATAATCATCTCTTATATATGGCTGTGTGTATGTGTTCATATATTTGGCTGTATGACAAAAGAAGGCGTGCCGGCGGTAACAGCCCTGAGGAGGCTATTAGAAAGTTACCGCTGTGCGTGCGCGCGTTGCATCGGCTCTTCGAAGAAATGCGGTAAAAAGGGTTTCCCTATTCAGTTCTGGGGCTCGTAGTGTTGTGCACACATATATTTGCTTTGTGTTAATCAAGCATCAGCCTCAAGGGACACCAAATATACATACTCTGGAAATTTTAATTAGATTTTTTCGTTTCACAATAAATGCGTATATAAAGCGATTGTTGGACCTGCTAATATGATTTTAATAATTTTTCGAATGGTTATGCATTTCTTGGAATTCAAGAAGGCTTGCATGTGTTCATTTGATGTGCACATTTGTGTTTGTGTTCGGATCACAATACGAGTATCCTATTGTGTTAGGGCTAGACTCGCAGGGGAAAACATCGACCTAATTGCTATTCACACATGTAGATTTTTAATTAACTTTTAAGTTGCTTGAGCGTAAAGTTCATGCTTAGCAAGTTTCTGGAAAAGTCAACATTTTGACATTTGTACATGCAACCACTTCGATTGGCAAGCTAAACTGGATCTTGTGCACCACTCCAAATATATGTATGTATGTATGTATGTACATAGCACTTCTGTTGTTACTCAGCAATAAAAGGGAATGACGAATGGTTGCAAGCGAGAAATCGCTTTATTGTAGCGCTCGTTTACACCACCGCGCATTTGCATAACACAGCCGCCATTTCGAAATCGTCCTCATCATCGTCATTAAAACTAACAACCTGCCATGAGGCGAGCTAAACGCTGTCGACCACTGTTTTCCTGTACACGTCGAACTAATGTGTATTTGTAATATCAGCGTTGCATCGCATTTACAGTGGCGGGTTTTCTGCACGCTCGGCGGTTCCACAAGTTCGTACTAGCCGTCTCCATCATGCAAAAGTGTGCGAATAGTAGCAGACTTTTTCCTTATTCGAATTCAACACTTCAATATTAAGATGGTGTTCGCACGATTGCTCCTGGTTAGCGCCGAAAAAGAGACTAAAGACTTCAATGAGAGAGAAACTCGAAACACGAGTGTTTTGATTTGGGAACGCACTTATTAAATTCAGTTGAACTTTTCGAATTAAAGCTTCTCCGACATTTATTTCTTAATAGAATAACTATGAATTTTAGTGCTGCACAAGTACCTCTCTCGGGCCGGCCAAAGACTGAGAGTTGCGCTTGACCGTTCGCAGACTGTCAACTGAAACGCACCTGGCAGCTGTTTACTTTACTGACAAGCGCTTATATACATATGTACATATGTATGTATGTGTAACCGAGCGTCTCCCGAGTTCATCACATTAAAATATACACATGTTCAACATTCTGTTGCAAATGGGAACAAAAACACTGGTCCAATGTTGTTGTACGCCATTTAAAGTGTCAAGTCGAGCTCTAAGCGAAACAATTGCCGCCAGACGTCAAATAGTTAACTGTTTTGTACGGTCGTGTGTATGTATGTATTTGAAAAACGTTTCATCCCTCAGACCATTTTTTATTGACGACGGATCGCTATTAATATATTTGTCCTATTTTACTCCCCCTCTCTTATTGTTTTTTAATAGATTTTTTTTTTGAACACGCGTTGCAATTACTTCCGAACAACAGTTATGTTTGCAATCACAACTTCATTCGACACTTTTCACGAACACACAACTACTTTAACATACGCGCATCTCACATCGCGCAAAATGAGGACTTTTGTGTAATATCTTTAGATAAAGGTTTATTTTCATCGCTCATATTTAGCTCATAGGTCACCTCGGATTAAAGTTTAATAAAGTGTACTGAAAAGCCAAAGATCAACAAATAGAAAGAAAACTTGATAGAAAAATGTTTTGAAATTTATAGAAACGAAATAATTTGTACAACTTGCGATAAAAATTTGAAATTTAAATATTTAGGCTTACACAAACCAATTTAAACTTTTGTTTACAAGTTTCAAAAGGGTTACTTTTGTTTGCAGTAAGCTCGAGTGTTATATTAAAAGTGCGTTTTAATTTTTCTATTATTTGAGATTCTTTGTATGGGAAAAGTCAATTGCAGCACTTCCCAGAAGCTCGAAAGCATCCAAAAGCTCAACGACGAAAATACGTAAGCATCTTGATTTACTTCCAGCAGCTTTCCTGACAATTCCAAAAAGGAATTTAGCCGAGCGATTCTGTACTGTGATACAGGCACAAGTCTCCAAAGTTGAGATTTTCAATTAGATACAATTTTGGTGACTTGAGACGATTTTGCAATTCAGTACGTGACAGTCACAACCATCTCATCTCTCAAAAACGAACAGGTCTAATCAGCTCTTACATTTCATTATTTAGAGATATATTTACATTTGAATAAATAATAAATATGTCGATAACAAATATTAAATTTTCTATAACATAGTCAAAAAGCATAATCTTTATATATAAAAAGTACGTGTCACATTGTTCGTCCGCGATGGACTCCAAAACTACTGAACCGATTTGTTTTTTTAACTAACCTAGAAGGAACGTTCCAAAGTAAACAGGACTTATTGAATCTAGCGCCCCTGGTGGCGTCATCTATATGTCGACTGGTGCGTTAGAATCTGCTATCTTTATCGATTGTCTAGTGAGAATTTCATGACATTTCATTGATTGGAAGTGAAGTTATTGCGTTTTAAGTGTCAGTATGTTTGTGTTATCGGTGTGAAAATGTGCTTCGAACAAAAAGACCAACAGTAAATTTTGTTTTATTTTTTATTTGATGAAACAAGTTTATGGCGATGATTGCCTATCCCGTAGCAGAGTGCACGAGTGGTCTCAACTTTTTCAAAGTGGTCTTGAGGACATAAATGACGATCAACGTGTGGTCCAAACAAAATCCGTGATCACCGGAAATTCCATCGAAACTGTGGGTGAATTCATCAAAAATCTGCCGAAATTATCAGTAAAATTCATGGAAATGGAATTGAACATCTCCAAAACATCGATTTATTTCATTTTGACCAAACATTTGAACGTGTTCGCGAAGATGAAAGTTGGCGTGCAATAAACGCGCCATCTCATCGATCGACGTTATGCAGACGTAGCGGCCATTCAAAAGGCTTGTTCCGGCATACTGGCGGCCATATCGGCCAACGAGCTAAAACACTCGTTCGACATGCTTTTGAACCGTGCAACAAGCTGCATTGAAGCAGAAGGAGACTATTTTCAATCAAATAAATAGATTTTGCCGAAAAATACCATTTGTTCTGTTTTTCTTTTGTAAAGTTCTGTTTACTTTGGAACGCACTTTATAGAAGATAGGATACAATCTATAAATACAATACAGTGAAAGCTCTATTAAGCGGACAACTATTAACTCGACAGAACCTCAAGTACAGTCCCTTGTTTCTTATACCGACAAAAACGTTTTCGCCTTATTCGTAAATAAAATTTTCACTGTATTGAAGAGTTAATTATATGAATAATAGTATAAATGTATACCACAGCAACCTGTGGCCGGATCCACTAGTTACCAATAAATGTAAAAATATATGTTGACTTTGTTTCATAATAATTACGAAATTTATGTAAAATTGATTATTTTTAACTATTTCGTGTTTGAGTTACTTACAAAATTTAAAAAACGACAATCGGTTAATATCTAGCTAGCTATCAGGTCACAAATTTGAGACAATATTTTGAGACTTACGCTAGAGACTGTTTCGTGAATAGTAACTAGTCACAAATTGAGACTTTTCCTCAAAATGCCTCTCACTAGTGACAAGTGACTGGAGACTGCTTACAGAATCGCGGTATAAAACTGATTTATGCACAGCGAAGGTTGGGGAAGTGTGCTTAACAATGCTACATTCAAAAATTAAAAATAAAAAAATAAATGCAACTAATTTCAGAAGAAAATACTTTCAGAAAGAGCTAATCTGTGTGTAAACAAATTCATAAAACTCCGCTCAGAGTACAACGCTAAAAAAAGTACTAAATAAGTGCTCATAAAACCTTTCAGTGTTTCCATTAAACAGTTTCTGACACATTTTCACAAATGGCCAATTATTATAGCCATTGGTTGGTTGGTCGAAATAGCGCTACCCAACATTTTAAAGTACAGTTAGTGCTTTGGAAAATCGTCTAGCCAGTCACCGTTTCTTTGAGTTTTCACTTTGGCTTGGTATGTAAAATGAGAAAATGTGCTTAAAGTATGAAGAGGACGGTACCTCCGGTGAGCAATAAAACTCGGCCTAAGTAAACCTTAAGATACAACCGAAGCTGATGAACTGATTTAATGAATAATTCTTATATACCTTATCTGATTCAGCGATCGTTATATAAGCACTTAATAGCCCATTTAATGGGAATCATCTGAACAAGTTGAGACAGACTTGGAGGATAATTGCAAAAGTGTCTGTCGTTTTTTACTTAGTTCGTGTGTTGTGTCCTGCAATGGACTTATTGCGACATGGATTGCACCAAGTTTAATTGTTGTATCCCCCTAATATTCGGCACTCAAATAGAGCAGAGAACTCTAACTTTTGTTATCATTTGATGACAATTACTCATTTGTTATCAACAGTTAAGGCATGAGTTCCGTTAGAAAAAATATACAACAACATTAAGTCAGTTATCGATGTGTATGTGTGCTTACGTGTGTGTATGTAATTTGGAGGCATGCCTTTTCGTGCGTAGCGAAAGGTGCGTCAAATAAAGTAATTGGATGATGATAAATGGAGCATTTTGAGGGAGTTCAGATGACAGCGGAATTAATGCGGAGGAGATGGACATGTGGAAATTCACCCAAAACTCTTTAAACGGCAACGCTTGTCATTTTTTCTTACTCGATTTGCCTCTTTACTCTGCTAATTTTAAGTAAAAGTCGAAGAAGCCTCAATTAAAAACGCATTAGCTTCGGTGCTGCCGATACACACCGAAGTAGGCGCGCGCAAATGTGTATATGAAAACATACGTATGTATGTGTGTGTGCATATGTGTCATTGCGTGGAAAGTTAAAAGTTGAACAAAGCCATGTAGAGCGGGCGCCTGCCTTGCCCAGCCACAAGCACCGCTCTTTGAGCCCATGCCTTATGTGCATGTGGATGTGTGCGTGTGTCGGCTTGCGTCCAAATGTAGCATAATCGCTTTTTATTTTCCTTTCACATTTTTATTCTATATTACAGTTTTGTTTTGTGCTGTTCGGTTGCATGACACTAACTTGCATCCATTCATGTTAACGATGTGTGCCATGTTGTTCAAACAATTTAATTAAAATGTAATTTATTTCAAATTGCTATACCTACGCGTACACTTCGGAGGTTTGACCGCTACTTAGCTTGTTAAAGCAGTCTGTGCCTCTTTGCCATTTGGTCACAGTCCCAATTCTCAGGTGAAGTGCTTGCACCACTGTGAGCCAAGTCCTAACTGTGGCTAAGTGTGCACTAATTTACTTGTAATAAATGGATGTTTCGTCGCTGGACGAGTGGAAGGGGAGGCGTTCCCAAACATTTCGTATAATTATGATGTTTCTAATGAAATTAATGAATATTCTGGGAGAGATGTTATTACGTTTGGATTCCTGGGTATTATGATAAGCAACTTGTTTCGGATCAATTGGAGAATCACTATGTTTGATCACTAGAAAATGATATTTGGTACGCTCTTCGTACATTTCTTCAGTGTCGAAGCAAAAAAGCTTGGAGTAAATAGTATTTATACTATCTAAGACTCTAGATCAACCACTTTAATAAAGAGCTCCAAATTGTATCAGTGGAAAGGTGTACAATATAATTGAGATTTTTTATTTGTGGCCGTTGAAAAGTCTAAGAAGGTTCCGGGTAAAAGTTATAACTAACATAACGTCATGGCTCAAATTGATACGAGTAAGAATTACTTATGTTATGAATTGTTATGATGAAAGGTGAAGACTTACTACCGGGAAATCGATGTGGGAATATCCGTCCATGTCTACTAAGCAGCCAGGGGTAGAGAGGGTAACTATCGCGGATCATGTGTGGGCCGCCGAAGTGAGGATGATGAGGGCCGGGTGGGAACAGGGCCATCGGATGCCCGCTTGGCAGATGAGCACCTGGATGATGTTGTTGTTGTTGCTGCTGATGGTGATGGTGCGCCAAGGCAGCAGCCATTTGGAACTGAGCGGCCAAAAAGTGTGGATTGGAAGGTGGGGGTGGTGGTGCAACCACACCGGACGTCGAGGGTTGTGGCGGCATACCAAGGGGTTGTGATAGAGGTGGAGGTCCAGGGGCTTGTATCGTTGGCGTGTTACTACCTTCTAAAGACACGGGAGCTCCGCCGCCAGCATTGCCAGACTGAAGTAAAGCTAAACTTTGTGGAGCTTGTAGAGGTAATGGACGAATCAGACCTGCTGGTATACCAGGCACATGAATTGGTCGCTTGTTAAGCTCGCCAATTGTGACGCCACCGCTACTTGGCGTTTGTGGTGATCGTGGTGTAGTGCGGCTATGTGGCGGTGTTGGTGAAGGCGATGGACTTCGACTTCGGTTAACGGTGGCATTGTGCTCTTGAGAAGATACTACTGACTGGCGGGAAGGAGAGCGGGACCTAGTGCGTGATCGGCACCTGCCGGTCATGGACGGACTACTGCATTCTCGTTCTGGTGAATAATCCAATATGGAACGCCGGCGGCAATAAATAAGTCCCAATGGTGGCCGTGATAAAGCAGTTGAATGCTGATCCGCCGCTGAGTTGATGGGACGATAGTTAACAGAAAAGCTATTCCTTAATTCTATTGGCTGTTGGCAATGATGAGAGTCTTCGCTGTGGCTGAGGCTTATGCGGCTTGGAGGTCGCTCATAGGCGAGCAATAGACGACTCCGATCGCGCTCACCATTTGTGCGTTCATCGGGACTGTCACTGCGTTGTGAGGAAGAGAGTGGTGGAGAAATAGCAGATGGTCGCATAGGCCGTAAGTCCGTTGGATGCGCAGAACCGCTAATATCGCGTTTGTTGGTGCTACTGTTGACATTACTGCCAACAATAGAATCGATACTGAACGCCAACTTTGGTTTAATCGACGCAGTAGTAACGGTAGCTGTTCCCATGGTTGTGGTGGTGGTTGCAATGTCTTCAGACTGCGCCGTGGACACGGCGACTGCGGCTGCTGCCGCTGCAGCTGCTGCCATAGATGATGGGGTTAGACCCACGACAAATGGATTAATAGGCGCCATTGGCAGCATGTTGAACGGTTGACGACTGCACGTGACCATTTGCGAAACAGCGATCAACACAATCTATCACGAACGAGTGTTAGTACGCGCGCGCGAATTGAAAGCGAAATTCGTGCGACCGATCCAAACTGGAAATGCAACTATCACTTGATAACGGTTAGACCGAATGCTGGCCAGCGCCACTTTTAAATTAATACACAATGGTTGAGAGGCCCAGCTTGTGGCAAGAAAACACTTCGCGGTTTGTTGGTTAATTGAAATCCCGACAACTCGTCAACACAAATAAATGCTTGATTTACTAGCTGCGGTGATAACAATGCAAACACAATTGACATGTGGCAACGCTTCACTAACTTCACAATGTATGAGACACTAAACCCGCACCATTCGATCGGCTGACAGTTCCCACTGAGGAAGAGTGCATCCGCAGTTTCAGATGAGTAGTGACACCGACAAACGAGACCGCAATTGTGAATCGGTTATAAGCAACAGCAGCGCTGGCGATGCCGCAACTGTGTTGGTGTAGCGTAACGGTTGCGCTTGAATTGACAAGCTGTCAACGCCATAATGTGCCTCAAAGCGTTTAATTGCGCACACACGCACGCACAGCAGCCGCGCTCAATACATATATCTACATATGTACACTCCGCTTAAAATCACAATGCCCACGCGCCTTTCTGCGAGACTTCACGCGGGATTCTGCATCTCCTTTAAATGGGGACTTCAACCGAATTAGTTGTTATTTAGTTGTTCATTAACGGCGACAACTACCTATTTTAGCACTCAAAGGTGCTTCACAAGCGAAATTATTGTTTCTTTTAGTTTAGGAAATCTTGCGACGGTAAATCGCGCTGCTCCCGCTTTGCTTGTAAAATATCAACGTTGCGATTCAGCGAAATGTAAACGCCCGCTTTCGCTCGTGTCGCGTCGTACTTTAATGACGCAGCGGTGCGAGAGCTTATCGCCGCTATGCATAGCCAGGCACCAGCCACCAGGCGCGACCACTGTTGCTGCATGCAAGAACGGAATAAAGTGGAAAAGGTGCTGCATCGGCCGCTGAGTGGCCGTCTAATCGCGCCAAATAGTTGTCTCACTCTCTTGCCTACGTCAAGGGAACGATAACGGCGACGGCAACGCCGAAACCTGTCCGTACGCTTTTCGAGTGGACGGGGACGAGCGCAGCTTTTTGGTGGAGTGTGATTTTGAGAGTGATAATATGTTCTCAATTACGCGGCAGCCAGCGTAGGCGTTCTCTGCATTGCTGCTCTCACTATATATGTATAATACTGACGAGAAGCCACACATATTAGTGCATAGTATGTATATGTAAATATGTAATATGTATATGTTATGCTCGCCCTGTATGTATTTACATGTGCACGGAGTTATTAAGTCAACAGTTAGATATTGTACTGGTTATTTATATGGTAATGGTTATTTTGATTGACATTAAATACATGTTCTAATTACAATAATTAATGAAGTAGTTGAAGTGTCCAACAGCGTGTCGCTTGAGGTTTGTAATTATGAGCTTGCAGTGAATAATTCATAGAAGAGCACTTATGTATGTATGTATGTATATTGGAAAGGGAGCACAGACTGCCATTTTTCCCCCTATTTATAATCCTTGCGAATCCCTGAATTCACAATTTTTACATTATGATTGAACACATGTATTATGTATATATACATACATATGTATGTATGTATGTGTGTATCATATAATTCTGTAGATATTTCTGTTGAAAATTCGGAATTTCGTTGATGTTTGTAGGCGGGTGAGATATACTCTTTCTTTGAATTTCATTCGCTGCAATTGTTTCTGAATACGGAACATTTCCCAGTCAATCCCGTTTTCCAACTTGGCAATTCTACCGTTGAAATGAGAGTATGACCAAACAACTTCATCTTCTTCGCAGTACCTAAACCTCTGCTATCAAATTTCCCTATTTTGGGATGCTTTCGATTCTACGGGCTGAGGACCTTTCTCAATAACTTCTTTGCCTGCTTGTTAGGAACCCGTTTCATAATTATGAAACATATATTGTTTTATAAATTTCAAATAACTTTAATATTAGACAAACTGCAGACAGAAGGGACAAAACGTCGACAACGCGTATATACATACATATGTATAGAATGTATGTAGAGTATATTTCAATTTTTCCTTTTTCTAAAATCAATGAACTGGAGTAAAATGAAGAGCGTTGTGATCGTTAGAGAGAGAGGCAGTTCGCCAATCAGCATTGCACGGTAACTTTGGGCGATGTTTTGCGGCAAAAACAATTTACTTCACGGCTGGGGAAGAGTGTTAAACTTCATTGCAACAAAAAAGCTTGAGCATAGCTGCTGGTGGTGGAGTTTTCGTGGAACAAATACAGAGGCAACGTCGCCGTGGTCATTGAAGAGCGAGCAGCATCATTAAACGTGTTTGTGGTTTTTTCCTCATTCATCGCCCCAAAGCGTCCGCTTCACACACTGCATCTCCATCACCATCTCTGTTGAGTCCGCTCCTGCAGCATCACTGAATTGGTGGCGTGTTGAAATGGGCGGTAACCGTATGCTGTTTACTTTGTTATTTGTATTTTTATTTGTGCTCCCGGATTGTTTATGTGTTCATATGTTTGTATTTGTGCCCAGGGAGATTGCAAATACTTTACGCTTAGAGTGGCGCGTCAGCTATTGCTGCTCAAGATTTCTGATAAACACTTTTCTTCATACATGCATACTTATATATGTATGTACATATATTTGTATCCTTGCATGAGTGTTGCAATAAGACGAACATCATGCATGTATTTTGCACGTTATTGTTGTAGGCAATGCGATTTGTGCAATGATGTTTTCTTTGCTGCAACACCAGCATCCCTAAAGTAAGCGGTTTCAGTCATGATTTTGTTCTCAATTGCAGCCAATTTGAACTTCGAGTGCTGTATCTATGTAATTTTGTTTCTCTCGTTTTCCTTTAAGCTTTACCATGCACATACATGCATACATATGTATGTATACATGCACTGTAGGCGCAGTGGTGCATGAGTTGTGAAAATAAACACCTCGTTAAGCGCGCATCACAGCGGCCGCGATGGTGGCTCCCATGGTCGGATGGCTGGCCAGTGGCGAATATATCTACACATACACATAATCATATACCTACATATGTATGTATCGAGATGTAAGAGTATATATGTATGAGAAAAATAAACTGTTTGCTACTCCTCCATACGATTGGGCGCATTAACATTGGCGCTCCTTAGTGCGGATTTCTATAGACGTTTGTTTTGAATTAAAATATTTTGAGAATAAAATCAGCCCACCGCACTACTCAATTACCGATTTAAATTCTGTTAATATCTAAAATGATGTAAATGTTATTAAAATCTGGAAAAAGCAGATGGCTCAACGCATTAAACATTTACTTGAAACATGGAGATTATTATATTAAATAAAATTGTCTTTAAACAGTTTAATACCATGGTAGAAAATTTTCAAATCGACCTTTTCATATCAAATACTACTAAATTGAAAAACACATTATAAATCGTAGACGTGCGGATGACATACATACTTTATTGCAATGTATAATATTGCAGTCAGTTCGGGTATTGAATTGAAAAAATTCACAAAAGAAAACGATGTGGGCCAAGTTTTGAGAATCTTTCGATAACTTCTTCTTCAATGACTTCAATGTAATGATGCATGTGCCGCATGTTCGTCCTTAGTCACGTTTCGATGGTGTCGAAAAAGAGCGTGAAGAGCTCGCATTCGTCGCAGAAAGTGTGCAGAATATGCGAAGAAAACTATGAGTTATGAGGTTTAGGTCGACATCATAGTTCTTCAACGTTTCCAATGTCTTTTGATTTTCGCTTCTGCCAGTGATCAAGTTCATCTTTGAGCTTCAAACGTCGCACGACGTTTTCATTATCCAAAAGCCCTTTGAACCTATCTATCAAGGAGTCAGTAAGATTTTCCATTTCTTTCGAATTTCAAAGCCCATACCCTTCCAATACTCTCTAGAAAAGTGCATTTTCAAATCTTCGCCGATCGTCTCAGTGTAACCCACCGAAAAATCACTGATTTTCGCAATTTTTTTTTAATGTTGAAATCAACTGTGTTTTATCTGTTTTTTATAAATAATACTTTCATAACGAATACAAAATTATATTTATTTATTGGGTGTATAATAGTTAAATAAATTGTTGAAATTACACATAAAAAAGGGTCCTGTAAGATGTCCATGATTGCGGCCGCAATTTTGATCTAAAACAAAAATTTCTAAAAGATTATCTATTAATCTGTAGGAAAGTCGCTAAAGTGCTATAGGGAGTTCTCCTCTATTACCCCCTCTGAATCCGCCACTGACTTTCATATGTACATATGTATGTATGTATATGCATGCAATATGAAGTACTGAATCGTTATCAATAAAATACTCCATTTCGAACTTTTTCATACTTTGTTTTGTATTTTAGGAGAGTTTGTATGTATATGTGTTATATTCATAAACGTGTACTAGTATTCTTAAGCTGAATAAATATCTACGAAACGATTTCCCAAAATAGAAAAAAAGTTAAATGCTTTTAATAGAGATGACCAAAACTTTCAGACCTGTAGCCAAAGGACATCAATAAAAATTATTAAAACTCCATAAATTAAAAAAAGCGGGAATTATACATACAAATTATACACCATTTTCTTTAACTATTTTATGAAATCTTAACATTGCTTAACATTGATAATTTGAATGAAATACTATCAAAATAGTGTCCGTGTCCGCTCATTGGAGCTTGCATATGTTCGGTTATAGGAATTGGTTTGGTATGAAAATATCAACGAAAATATTGTGTTTATGAAATTTGTCCGGTTATGGGAGGTGTCCAGTTATAAGCACTGTCCGTAAAGGGGAATTTCAGTGTACATATATTAAAAATTATTCCCACCACCAGTAAAATAGACCAGAGGACACAAAACATGTTTTATGTTCTCTGAATAGACAAAAAAGCCGAATTCACCTAAATGTTCGTGGCTGAGTAAATCACTGCTTAAGAAATTTTTTGAGAACCTAATTCAGGATATTCAACGCATTAACACGAAGTATTTTTTTTTCTGAATAATATTAAATAGGTGAGCACCGCCGGAAGCTTAGCGCTTGAATATCCTTTTCCCCTCCCAAATATGTAATGGCAATAAAACAATTTCATTAACAACAATACATCCTACAGACATACATACACACATGCATTGGTGTCTATGTAGCTGTCATCTTGACGAAAGGGTGGTCCTAACGATACTCTACAACTTCACACCATACGTTTGCTCATACATCTTACAGAGCCAACTGAGGAATTTTCCACGATCCACAAAAGATAACGTTCACCGCCATCTAAACACGATAGATACCCATTGGCTGCAGACGTTAGCGAGTAAAGGCAGCGCTGTACGAGTGAGAGAGCGTTACTTCGTTAGGAAGGAAGATACAGTCATTCTCGCAGACCAGCGTTCAACTATACAGCAAGAGCGAAACGTGCCGTTGTGTATTCACTGAGAGAAAGAGAAAGCGCGAGATTATTACCCAGCGGTGTTTATAGTTGAAGGAGCACAGAGTGTACCGTACTAAATGGTGCCTTGTGAATATGAAACAAAAGCAAGAATTAACGGTGGTTGGGTGGGAGACAACATAACAACACAATTAAACGGCGAAATGCTCGGAGCGGCATATAAATCCAATTCATTTAATAATTGCCAACGAGATGGAGGCTCATTAGAGCTGATGGAAACGTTGCTGTTATTGTTCATTTCAGTGAGGGTTGGTTGGGAAAGGGAGAGGGTGTGTTCTGTGCAAACATGTCTCACTGTCTAATACGTATATGTATGTATGCATATGTATTTACATGCTATATATGAGGAGGCGTTAGTTTGAGTTACGTATGCGATACATTGTTTAAAACTTTCATATATGCACATATGTATGTATGTATGTATGTACAAACTCAAGAGCAAATGCTATCTTTGGTTTATACATACACGCATACATATGCATGTACATATGTAGGTATGAACATAGATTCAGAATATTTTAGGAAACTTATTTGTTTATTAAACTGATTGCAACCGACCCAAAGTTTACATATATCAAATGCATAAATAAAAAATAAATAAGTACATAGTTGGCGTTGTCTACTCTATATTAAGTTATGAGATTTCTATGAGGACTCTGCTATGGAAATTTATAGCTTAATGCAATAAATTGCTGAATAAATAACATTGTTGATGAAATTCTTTTTATTGCACATTAATTTACTGAATTTAGACTTATTGATTCATTTGGATGTATTTGTGTTCAAAAATCATGAAACTATCTGAATGACTGAAGGATTTACCCCCGCTTATAAATAAATACATATACAGCTGTTGGCAGCTAATTAGAAACGCTCTCTTTTTGTAAGGTGCGGATGAGAATAATGATTAAATGTTTTGGTATACCGTTATTTATATTCCTAAAAGCCTTGCATTGTTTGGGTTACTCTATGTACTACTAAAATCGCCCAGTTTTGTAGTTGCGCAGTTGTAGTTCTGTTAAGTTTTTCCCAAATCGTAAACGCGTTACGATATAGAAGGTGAATTAAGTGCGACAGCTAATTAGAAACAGTTGTTCAAAGAAAGAAAATTTCTTCTGGTACAAATTTTTATTAATAATACTATTGATTTCTGGTAAGGGTGTGTTTCAAAGTTGTGGTTTAAAATATATTAAAACGTATTATTCAAGTTTTTTAATTTTTACAGCTGCAGCTGTACACCTGCCATACTTGGCTACATTTTTGACTTTCGTCAGTCTGGAAAGGCGTACAAAGAAATTTTGCATCAGGTCAAAAAAAAAGTTTTCAATGCCCTTAAGCATATACAGAATTTTAAAAATATTTCCTATGTTTCACGCAAAGAAAATACCTTACAAACTTCAACAGAAATATACCGTTGAATTACTACCATCGCCAGAAGAGACCCAAAAAAAAGAGTTCCACTGACATTCCACATAAAACTCAAGACAAATATAGCGTCCAAATATTCAAGAGAACAATTTCCCGGCTTTGGACTTCGGAGTAGGACAGCACGCAGGAAACCACTTCTGACTAAAATTCAAAGTAAACAACTCGTAGCTTTTCCAACCCTTATTGATCTTGGACAACGAATTAATCCCGTAGGTCCTGATGGTCGAAGGTATGTTCGCCGACCATTCTATCATGAATTTGATCCTCGCTATGTTTCACGCGTAGTGAATCTTGGCTGAGGTTCAATCATGGTGTGGGAATGTTTTTCCTGGAATGGTGTAGGTCCGCTGCATACGATTGATGTAATTTTAAAAAAGGAGATATACGTCGACATTCCAAAAAATGTCATTCTGCCATGGACTAAGGATAAATTATTTGTTATATGGAATATTTGGCCGACTAACAATCGAAAACATACGGGAAAGTTGCCACAAAAGTTTTTTGTTCAAACTTCCATAAATGTTTTGGAGTGGCCTGAAGAGAACACATCTGGGTTGATGCCAAAAAAGATGTAGGTACCAAAAATATCAAAAATATGGATTTCCTTTTTGATGAAATTAGAATGGCATGACAAGCAACACTAGTGGTGCGCTGTGAGAGTCTTATAACGTCAATTCGCAATCGATGTGAAGCAGTATTAAAGTAAAAGGGTTAAGCAACAAAATACTAACTGAAAGTAAGAAATTTTTTTAATAACAGTATTTTTTGCTTATAAAATATTTTCGTTTATAATTAGCTGTCGCACTCAAATCGTTGATTCTACACATTTTTGTTAAGATCTTCAAAAAAATGATTTTTAATTAAAATTTTTCTTATCAGAGTTTAAGTCCAACGTAAGTTCCAATAAAACGAGTGAAAAAACAGTAAAAATAAGTGATTTATTGGAAAATAACATCATTTACTTCAAAATAGGTGTCGTCTCTAATTAGTTGTCAACAGCTGTATATACATAAATGTATGTACATATGTATGTATAACATAAGGACACAGCGAAGTGAACAGAGAGACAAATCTCTAAAACGTATTTTATATTTTAATAAAATGCCGTTTATGAGCTTTTCTTCTATAATTTTGCATTTGACAAGATTTGTTTAAGAGCCAGCAATAATCTGCCATAATATGTTGATCCCGTTAATCATGATATCTTTCTTCCATCATTTACAGACACTGGGTAAACGGCTCTACCAAGTCATCACCATAACATCCTTAGTTATACGAAAACATGTTCAGGTGATTGCGACATTACATGTATTTGCTCCTAGAGTCTGAAGAGAGATACTGACTAACTGCATATTTTTCACAATTTTTTTTCATAATCTGGTGCTTTGTGGCTACTCAGATATATTTTCGACTAGCAGTCAAAATCTCTATTTTTCTAAATGCCGTATTTGAGAACTATACTAACCTTTGACAATTTTCTGCAACCGTAAGGCAATCTCCCTCTGCGTGCAAAGCTTTATCAAACTGCTATCATTCCCAACTTGATCACATATTAAACTGAGTTCATATCCTGAAAATAGCTGTGGTAGATGTTTCACCTTTTTAATAACTTCCTCAGTCAATTACACCGATTTCTGGAAATTTGGCGACGTTATTGTTTCTGGTTACATGAGCTTTTCTTTTGGACCCCAGAGAGAGATTTCCATTGAGTAAAACCGAACATTTTGTAAACTGTAAGTGTAGATGTCTTCAAGTTTGATCATTATTAAGAACTTCATATAATTTTCGGAATGTTTTCGATAAGCTTGAGAGTGAGAGTGGGGATCACACGTGATGTTTGCATTCGCGAAAACAGTGTGCATAACCCTAATAAATCATAACTAGAAATCTAAATTGTATTCCTAGGAAACTGATAATTGCAATAATCATAAAAATAAGAACTCATTAAATACTTTCATAAATAAATTCGTAATGTGAAGACTTGAAAACAACAAAATTTGGTACTAAATTCAAGGAAACAAATTTTCAGCGACCGCTGGTTCATCGCTAACGATGTTTCTCTTAAATAGAAAATAGTTTTGTGTTGCGTTCTCCAAAAGGTAGAAATTTATTTTTTCCAAAGGTATAATATGTCTAAATAAAAGATTATTTTTAAAATAAAACACACAATTGCCGAATTGTTAAAACCTTTATTTAGTATGAGTATTGGTACTTCCGTTTGTGAAAGTCGTGATAATGCTTATGAATACACCCTTAATTGTAGACGCATTGGAAGTGAGAAGTGAGGGCTCTTGGGTGCCAACCGCAGCTTAAACTTGTCAACAATTTTCAAAAGTTGTCATTATCCCTAACACAAAGCGCTGCTATGTATTCGTACAAGTATCCTCTGCGTTTAGCAAAACAGCAACAATGTCGATTCATAATAGCAATTGACACTGCCATCACCATTACTGGAAAATACTCCCGATATTCGGTCGGCTTCGTTCTTTTTCTCGTTAAAGCATAAGTTTAATGAGCTGAGTGTGTTGGCGTCAATTTAAAATTGAAAGCAACAACAATTGCAAACATCCTACAACCAATAGTGATTGCTGCTTTGATTGGTGGTGTTGTTGATGCGTGCCGCCAGACGACGCGCGCTGGCAGTGGTGGGCAGACACCAGTGCTGAAAAACACTTCTATGTACTTGTGAACATATTTATGTACACACATATATACAATATGTACATATGTACGTGTATGTAGTGATGGGCGACACTGTCGATGGTTTTGATGGTGATTTTGCCGGCTGGTGTTGATGTTGATGGCGGCTGATGTTGGCAGCGAGAATGATGATGATGACAGCGACGACAGCAACTTTCATTGGCGCTGCTGATGGCCGACAAGGCATCGCCAGTCGGTCAAAGAGCCCAGCGGCGGCCACGAGGTGGTGCGTCTCATCCCGCTAGAAGTTGCAAAAATAATAATTGGATGTTGGATGTGTAACAATGTAAATAATGTGTGTTGAAGCAGGAGAGGCGAGGCAGAAATCGGAAGATGAGACCCACAGTTGCAGCGATGTATGTAGATGGTTAAAATGCCGACCAATGCTCGCTGTTGACCCAACTAATTGCCATTATTTGTTTTATCAAATTGAGCGTTTTGCAGGGTAGACGCGTCGATTTAATTAAAATATATTTGCGCTCATCTCCGATGATGAACGACATTTTTGCACGAAAGCGGTTGGGAGTGAAAGGGCGACTTGCGCCTTGTTTACTTTGCGACTGTGTACGAAAATGTAGCGGGTTACCGCTGCTCATGATAAATTAATAAGAAAAAAAGAAAAAACATTACATAATTTTTGGATTTCAACTTAAAATTGTAACGGTGTTTGCTTAAATACTACTGCCGCCACTCCTGCTTGCGCCGCTAAGCTTCTGTTTGTTGTTATCACGGGAAGGTTTTACTTTAGGCATCTTTTACAATCCAACAGGATTTAGACGATTCCTGATAAACAAACAAAAACAGAAAATATAATATTGGCCGAGGTATATGAAGAAAGCAGGGGATAAAGAAATGACTGAACGCACAGCTAACGAAAGGGTTCGTTTTCAGGCGAATCGTTTGAGGTGCGCGTTTTCGGGCAAATGACGACCAAAACAGTTTGGATTTTCACGACGTAATCCAATCGTCAACGCCGCTTAACTCGACGATCACGCTAAGTACAAGCTAATCCTTTCGCTGCTCTGGTCACCGCACAAAGCATAATGAATGCGACGACTTCCCGCAACAAATGACAAAGTGTAGGCGTGTAAATGGATTCGTATTCATTTGTTTTTGTGGGCGGTGGGTCAACTGCTGCTACTGAATAGCTGCAGGATCGCACGCGCATGAGGGCGTGCCCACGCACCATCACAATGACCTTAGAACCAACCAGATATATTCAGAAACTGGTAGGATATCTCTCGCATAATTGCCGCCACCGCAATTATCATTGAACTTCTGTCCGACCCGAACAGCGTGAAATGCTCCAATGTGGTTTTTCGCATAATTGACACACGGCTTTGTTCAAGACCGTCGTGAGTTACGCTCGTGGTTTCCATTATTGGAATCTAACTGCCGATGGCCGTGACTAATTTGAAAGCGATTGTCAGAGAGAACAAATGACTCACGTACACACATATGTACGTATATATCTACACATAGATTATATGTGTAAAATGTACATATTTGCATATGTTTTTGTATATTAGCTATATACCAATATGTACGTATATAAAATTCTGAACTATTCGTAAGAAATTTTCTTATATGTATACACGTCCTCAGTGAAAAGCACATACATATGTACATATATTTTTTTCCACACAGAGATATGAATGATGTATAGTCTTTTCCATATATCATATATGACAATGTGTATGGAAAGGGACAATACACCATAGTATTCCATTTCAAAGTTCTATTTGAAATGTTAGTAAACGAGCAAATTGTTGTCAGCACATATGTACATACATATGTACATATATATGTACTTGCACATATCCACTTTTAATACACACGTATTATTTCATTAGCACAGCACATCGATCATTTAGTCCAATAGAATCGGCTAAGTGACGGATTTCAGGAATATTAATCGCATGTAATGTTGAGTTAAGAGCTAATGATTTCTAAACGATTGCTGCACCTTGCTATTTTGCATAATGAGGCAATAAAAAACTTCCCACACATAGCGGTCGCGCTGCATACAGGGTGTTCGGGACTGGTTCCCCTGGCGGTTGTTTGTCAAAGTTGTTTGTCAGTTTGCAAACAAAAGAGCTGTAAGTTGTGGAAATGCTGTTGCACAGCGAACTTGTGGGTCCGACACCGGTCGTAGGTTTCTGCGGGGTATATTCTAAAAAATTCATTTCAAGAAATTCGCAAAATATTCGAAATATTTTGTGCTTCATCTCTGATACGGTTTCACTAGCGCAAAGCCCTTCCTTACGTCTGCGCCCACGTGTTAGGCCAACCGCGGGTGCGGCAGCGAACTTCAATTACTTAATGCCGTTGCTACTCAATTTGCATCACTGTCGTTTTAACAACAAATTAAAGAAACACGAAAACAGCAAACGGATTGCGCTGAATGAATGAAGTACTCTCTCGCATATTCATAAATACCAAGTATGCGTGTGTATGTGTGTGGTTAATTGAATGTTGTGCTGTGCCACACCTCAAATAAATAAAGGTGAACACAATTAACAACATTCATGGCATAGTGTCTCGAGTAATTGAACAGCTTAACGCACACGAATGACTCTATACATACATATGTGAATGTGTAGATATGTATATACGTGCCAACTAATAAAGACTCATTAAATAATAGTGTCGCTGAGTGCTGGCATTTAGTTTGCTCAATTTCAGTTAAGTGCGAGTAACCGAGTGAAATTTCAATTAAGCTTGGAATAAAATGAACGCAAACACAACCAATTTTGCACGGTAATGTTAAACCAACAAAAATATTTGGCCTACGTAGTTAAAAGAAAAGTAAGTCTATGGCGTCAGCTTAAGCCTAACTCATGTCTTTCCCAATGAATAACTGATTACCGAATTAATTGCACATCGTATGAATTGCTCAATGTTAAGGTTAAATCATTTCTCCAACTTACATATATATCACATTCTCAATTAACTTATGTGTGTATGTATGTACTCATTTCTCGTATATGTGAGCTTATAGATACATATCATTATTGTTCTTAACATTAATGTTTTCTTTTTACATACGCACATTTATGTACATATATGTATATAGTTCGCGTGCATGTGTTTGTGTGCGAGCATATTCTTGTAAGTAGACCAAGAGCTCACTTAGTTCGACAATTTGGCGCATTGTTTATTCCGAGAACGGCAATCTCATCAATTTCGCTTTTACCTGCTCAAGATTAAGACCATAAATTCAATTTAGTTGGCTATTCTTGGTCGGTTTGAGGATTTTCCCTAGCGACTTCATTTGTCTGCAAATATTTTGTAGCAATTGCTGAACAGTTTAAAACATTTGCATCGCTAAGCCGTTAAAACGCCCACAACAAACACCAACACGGCAAATATAAGCGCGGGTCCCTAATACATGTGTGTTTCTGATGTTTGGATTAAAGGGTGGGCTTGCCGAGAAGCGTCTTTCGAAAGGAAAGGGTTCAGTTACCTGCAATCGGTAGCCTAGTAAGTGTAAGTAGCGTGAAGGATCGGCTTACAATGGCCGTCGTCGTACACTGGAGAAACGACAATGTCCAGCTTAACTTCGTTGATAACCTGATAACTCTTTGCGACACGCCCCGTGTGTTTGCTCTATTCCGCAATTCCACGAAGTTGATCTTAGTTGATCCTTTGAGTATAAATATTTTACAACTATACACATGCGTTTGTAAATAATTAGAAGACACAGGAAAACCAATTAATACCGATGGTTGAGAATATTGAGATGCACGACTTCGGCAATCGTGGACGAGTGCGGGATAGTGGCTTCGGACTTGCAGTAAAACAGCAAAAGTAGCACTGCGAAATAACGCCGTACGGAAATACAAAGTTTTTGGATCCCAAGTGACTGGACAGTAGCTTCTTGGCCAAAGAATATACAAAATGCCTCTGCTATAAGAAAGAATGAGTATCTAGCATAACGGATAACTATGTGGCACTGTGTAACATAAATGTTGGAAAAGGCGCTGCGCTGCTGGGTGAGTTCGAGAGTCCTCATTATGGAAATGACAGTTGGTAACTAAGAATACTTATCAACGGCACAGAAAACCATTCCTCAGAAAGGTGTGAAATTAAGTTCGTTTTAAGCGTGGGCACTTCAGTGAGCTCGGGCGATTAATTAACAGGACAGCAATGCGCGCATGCGCACGCACTACTCTCCACATGCGCGAGACCACTCCTTCCAACTCGCACGCCAATACGTCGCTCCAGCGCTGTAGTGGCCATTTCAGCCGAAATCGGTGACACAACACAGCCGCTTGCATCCAAATGTGCTAAATCCCAAGGCCCGCGTTGACCGGCCGATATACTTTGGGACCGCTGACACCTCGCTTGATGCTTATCGCAAAGATGAAATATGTCCGCAATAAATGGCAAAACCACAGCAGCCTCAGCGCATGCTTGACATAAACCACAAAGCGCATGTGTATTTGTAGAAATGTCAGCAGGTTGCAGCTGACAAGCGTTAATGTGTTGCAGCATAAAATTAAATGCTCGCCGCAAACGGTGAATGAGGTGAATGAGGCGGCTTAAACGGTTGTAGAGGCCACAACGCGCGTTGTCGCTGCGAAATGAGTGCCGGAGAAAACTGTGGCGAAAAGTAATTAATTAGTAAGATATGGAAAAATAGGATTCCAGCTTTTATTTGGCTAACGAGATCGGATAGAGGTTCCATTCGCTTGCGTAAAATTGTGCGGCAGAATTTTAATTATATTTTCCATTGGCGGCTTCTACGTGATTTCCTTGCCGCAGCAATTCACCAGAAAGCGCAACACTTAAGATGCGAGGTGTCAGATGCGGCAGCCGGCTGCTGAGGAATGGCTTCCGCTGCAGCTACTGCACGGTGCCGCTTCCACGCCACAGCCGAGCCTGCAATGTGTACTCGCAAGTAGTGGCAATTATCTGACATTTGTCGTTTCATATGTAAAACATACTGGTGCAACGGTTATTTAGGCCACTTCTTGCTACAATAGCAACAACTTGAGCGGCGTTCATGTTGCAATATTGTGTTAACAATTTAAAAAGCTGAACGCCGCCAATTGAGCGTACCTTTGTTATCTGGACGACCACTTTCTCAGGTGTCTTTCGTATGGTCATATGACGTAGCCGCTTTGCAGACGGGAAGTCTTTAGTGTTTGGCTGACTTAATTAAGCAAATTGTCATAATGCAACTCTGGGTCACGCTTTAAATGAGACTGACACTTTCCGCCTTGTGGTTGCTATAGAAGCATTGGAAAAGTAAGACATTCGTCCCGATATATATTCTCAGTCATTAAAAAGCATAACACAACAACAAATTATGCAGTTCTTCAGCTGCGAATTGAAGATAAAAGGAATAGTTGGATTTCTGCCGGATATATCCATACATATATCCAAAGTCTACAACTTCTCTTCCGACGTTTTTTTGCAAATTTAAGGCTTTATTGTATAAAAACGGTTACAAAAATGTTATTCAAAATATTGGCCGTCGCTAGCTACTACTTTTGACCATCTTTCTGGCAGCATGCGTATTCCGTGACGAAAGTATTCCTCATCTTTCGAGTCGGTCCAAGTATCAATCCAATTTTTGACTTCTTCATAAGAACTGAAGTACTCGTTAGCTAGACTGTGTGCCATCGATCGGAACAAGTGGTAGTCAGATGGAGCAACGTCTGGAGAATACGGCGGGTGGGGTAAGACCTCCCATTTCAGCGGCTCCAAATATTTTTTGACCAACTTTGCGACGTGAGGCCGAGCATTGTCATGCTGGAGAATGACTTTATCGTGTCTTTCCTCCTACTGTGGCCGTTTTCTTTTAGTGTTCGGCTCAAACGCATCAATTGCGTTCGGTATCGACCTCCTGTGATGGTTTCACTTGGCTTTAGCAGCTCATAATATATCACCCCCAGGTGGTTCCACCAAATGCAGAGCATGACCTTGGCGCCGTGAATGTTCGGTTTTGCTGTCGACGTCGAGGCATGTCCAGACTTTCCCCATGACTTTCTTCGCTTAGGATTATCGTAGTGGACCCATTTTTCGTCGCCAGTTACAATGCGATGTAAAAATCCCTTTCGGTTGTGCCTTTGAAGCAGCTGTTCACATGCAAAGAAGCGCCGTTCGACATCTCTTGGTTTCAAGTTGTAAGGAACCCAGTTTCCTTGTTTCTGAACCATCCCAATGGCTTTGAGGCGTTTTGATACGGCTTGCTGTGTCACTTGCAACGATTCGGCCAATTCCTCTTGGGTTTGAAACGCATCTTGGTCGAGTAATGCTTCCAATTCAGCATATTCGAAAATCTTCTCCCTTCCACCACCATGTCGGTCTTCGACTTCATAATCACCATTCTTAAACGTTGAAACCGTTCGCGACATAAACTTTCACTCAAGAAAGCCTCATCGTACGTATCCGAAAGCATTCGATGAGCCTCGGCCGCATCTTTCTTGAAATTAAAAAAGAAAAGCAAAATTTCCCGCAAATGTCGAGAATTCGGCTCAAACAGTGACATTTTCAGTTGAGAATAAATTTTGGATGCAAAAAGATCTCTACAAATATTTTGTTGGGTTAGTGTTGACACAAATGTCCAAGATCGATATAAAACGATTTAATCGATTCAATCGACCAGTGCTTGACCCTAGAGACATGTATGGGAAAACGGTGAAAGCAAAGTTGTAAACCTAATATATACAACAATCAGGAAATCTTTCAGTGGGATTCAAGCCAGAATGCAAAATTTCTAGTACTTTCCCTATTGGATTTTGCTGTATTGATCCGATATCGGAGGTTTCGATAAATGAGCAGCTTCTTGGCGAAAAAATATCGAGTGCAAAATTTCACATCGATATCTCAAAATCTGAAGGACTAGTTCGCGTATATACAAACAGACGAACATTGTTATATATTTTTTATAAGATTTCCGACGTTTTGACTCAAATTGGTCCGATAGTAAGACCCCATGTCAAATAATATTTATTGCACAGGAAGTACATGTGTTGTGGAAGTCTTGAAACTTTTGGCCGCAACTGACCGCCTTCTAAGATTTACTTCTTAAAGTTATTTCAATATTGACCGAAATAGAGATTAGTTGTGTTTGAAAATTTCATAAGGCTATGACGTCACGAAAACAATCTGGCTGAGTCTATTACTGTCTCATATTGACTAACATCAGCAGTTCCACAAAGTTGTGTCTGCCGTGCCAGCGCTCATGATGTTGTGTCTGAGTGCAAATAAATGGAGTTGAGTTGCCATAAAATGTGGGTTGGGACCATCCATGAAGGCAAGGCAGTTGTTGAAGTTTATGTAATTAAATTCAGAATTATAATGGCGTAGATATCGTTTACACGGTTATAGCCGCGTTTACAACAGCGCGCAAGTCGTTGTTCCTTTTCGCTATTTTTGGCGCCAATTGGAAATTTCAAGTGTAGCCAGGTTCTTCTCCACATTGTCTTTCCAACGCAGTGGAGGTCTTCCCCTTCCTTTGTTTCCACCGGCGGGTTCTGTGTCGAATACTTTCGTGGCTGGAGTGTTTTGATCCATTCCGACGACATACTAGATAGCAGAATAGCTCTGTCCCTAATATCTGAGACTTCTCATACTGCTCGCATTTCATTAGCAGAACAATTACCACAAACGATTTCAGGAACCGATTCTCATATTTATGTTTCAAATACTCGCTAAACGTAATCTTACCTGACAGTTCACCAAGCTTTAATGAACACAAATTCCAATATTCCAATTCCAATTTAACTAAGTGAAAGAATTGTAACTGCGAAAAAAACCAACATTGCCTCATAATGGGAGAGCGTGTTTATGCCGAGACATTTGCTAATGCCAAAGTCAATATTTTTACAATCGTGTCCCTGTCAATAACTGCATTTATCTGTTTGTCTTGTGTATCATTTGCAACGCATTGTTTCATTGTTCAACCATTGCTACTCCGATGTAGCACCCTTGTTCCGAAACGCCGTTAAATTAGTTTCTTGTTATTTTTGCATTATGTTTTTTATTGGGTAAAACACTCGCTCGAAAGCCATTTGTCACCAGCGCGTTTGTGATCCCTCCTGATCGTGTTGAATAAATAGATTCTTGTTATTGTAATACAAGGAAGTCAAACTGGCAAAAACACATACATATGACTGTACGTCCTCCGATGATCCTTTGTCAATTGATAAACACTGTTGTCACAGGGTCGTTACACATTTTGAAGCGTAAGCACTTTACAGCAGACCGATTCTATTTGGCTTCCATTCACGCGCTCTCCTATGTGTGTGTGTGTGGATGTTTCACATTGGGATTCCAGGCCAACTGAAAAAACTGCATTCTTGAACAATTTTTGCAAAAGTTTTTGCAACTGTCCTGCGGAACAAAGGGAACAAGGGCAACAAAGGCAATGTGAGCCAGTGACGAACTAATCATATTGACATAATTCTGCTTGTAATAATTTTTGGTAGAGACGAAGCGCTGCTACGTGAAACGATAAGAGAACATAATTATTTTGCGAGGCTTCAGATTCAAAACAGCATTAGTCTAACGTATTCGCAGACAATTCAATATTCCAACTTTCAGATTCCCGACAAGCTATCGAAAAACGGTTCACAAGTATGGTGAAAAAGTATGGTGAAACATATGGCAGCTGTTGCTGCACTCTTTGGGAATTTATTTTCGTATTCTTAACGGCGAGGAAAAGGCCTAAGGAAATTAGTACCAGATTACAAGCGATTGCCGTGCTTATTATCACGTTCTATTAATAAAACTGCTCGCTGCGCTATATTTCAAATTAATGACAAACGCCGGCCAATCGCTCGGTGAGCTCGTGTATAATTGTTCCCACAATAAAATTGAATGTGCTCGTATTGTATCAGCGAAATGTGCTCTGTAATATCTCATTTTCAACGGCGCATAAATCAACAAGACCAAACACACAAACTGACACCCAAAGCCATCCCGAGCGACAGAACCGGCGCAACCGCAACCGCCAATTGCCACTGCATCGCCAAGAAGCGGGCGCTGTTGCCATCAGTGAGCAGGCGTGCAACAATATACGAGCTGTGAACCTGGTGCCACATGTGTGTGTATGTGTGTGCCTTCTGTGAGCGGTCATTGAGGTATTGGGTGGACTCGGTTGGCGGGAAGAATTAAAAGCCAAGCGAAGTTTTACCTTCGAATATACCGTACCATTTGCAGACGTCAAACGTCATCGTGGCTGCTTCAGAAACCATACACACATACATAGATACCCATTATAGATACTCGCTCCTGGCGCGCCGCTGCCCATTTAACAAATTCATATTTCACTGCGCTTTTCGTGGCCAATTAAACAAATCAAATAAAGTTCGTAATGAATCTTGGATTTTACCTATTTTCCCAAGTCATTTTCGTGATTTGTTCTCGCACCAACCAACGTATGACTATGGTAAGTGCTTTTTGATTTGTGGTGCATTGTTTACCGTTGCCTGCGAATGTACTTACTGTCTGTGGTTGCGCTATAAATTGCGCTTCGAAAGCGTTGTGTGTCTGGGTATGTGTGTGTGTGTGTAAATTGGAAGAGTAATGAGCGGCAAACACGTTGCATTGTGGGAATTAATTTGATACGCAACAACAACAACAAATCAGTGCTACAGTTCTGGGAGTGGATTAAATTAAAAACAGTCAGGGAAGACAAACTCATATTCAAATGATTAATTAGGCATTGGCCATGAGCGCGTTGGGCATGAGTTTTGGGGAGCGCGTTGACGTGCGTCTTTCCACACATTTTTTAGATAGACTCGTAAGTGCATGGGTCTCCACCATATAGCCACCTAGACGTGTACAGATGAACTTGTAAATTCTTATGGGCAACAAAGAGCCGATTAAAATTAATTACCTTTGAAGTTTAGTGGTTTTGGGCATCCGTAAGTTTTTATAAGTGGAGCACAAAAAGAGTAATTTTGATTATGAGCTTTTAAATCCTTACCCTCAACTTTCTCCCTTGTCACCGTTATTCTTTATAAATAAAGTGCTACTTTTTAACTTTGTCGAAATTTCCGTATTTTCTTTTCTGTTCTCGTCGGAATTATTGCATGAGTAGCTGACAAAGATTCATCACTTCTGAATCCCAGAAAACATATTAAGTATGTGATAAGTATGATACGTGCTGCGCATGTGGTCCCTCGCTTAAGAGGAAGGGGTCTCTTCTGACGTGTAACTTCTGTATGCACTCACAATAAATTTGGTGAAGTTGGTAAGGCTAGAAGCCTTACAAGTAAAAGGTGCATTTAATTATTTGTGATCTCGAGCTGCAGAACTAAATAGGGAGGCTTCTATAAGAGTGTACAACTGCTGGCATATGCCGATGATATTGGATCCAGCATCAACACCAACAACAACGTCAGCCTCGAAATCCAACGGATATCTCTTCCCAACAGGTGCTACTTCGGACTAAGTAGGCAATTGAGAAGTAAAGTTCTCTCTGGACGAACAAAAACAAAACTCTATAAGTCACTCATTATTCCCGTCCTGCTATAGCAGAGGAAGAGAAAGACCAGGGCTGGCTTCGCTTGGAATCTCCAATTGGCGCCAAGTTGCGAAAAGAAAAAACCACTGGCGCGCTGTTGTTAACTCGGTTATAATGGCGTAAGCAGTATGTCCGCCAGTAAAGAAGTATATAGACTCCGAGAAATATTTCATACACCTTCCGTTCAGCAGAATTTCGGGACGATCTTATATTCGGCTGCACCGAAATTTAGCGCTCTTGATTGCTCTAAATTTCAAACAGAAAGTTATATTTCCTAAACTTTCCTAACTTTTCTTAAACAAATTTTGGTGAATATGTGTTTTTGCTCTGGGGCTCTATTCCGTATCTCGATTCGAAAATATATTATATTCGAAATTCGGATATTTCTTATAATTGTGATGTGTAAGTGTGTACCACCCTGCATCAGAATAAATAATCTTGAGCATTTTTTCATCGTTTTTGCTTGCTCTAACTCAAAAGCTAATTAAATATTTATTCAAAAATTTACTGAAAATAAAAAATCCGAATTCGGGTAAATTTGTTTTGAATCCAGTTACAGAATAGGATCCCCGATGTGCAAAATATTATATTTTTGTTTTCGTCGAAAAAATATTTCTATAATTCGCTTATTCTTTGATTTCTGTCAAATAGATGAAAAGAATACTCCAAAATTAGCCACAGTTAAAGTAAATGGCCCTATTAATATTGTGATGACCAGGGATACAACCGTATACATGCTGTCCAAGGCGTCCCAGTAATCAATGGAGTATTCGGGGAGTACTTCATTATCCAACAAATGGGCCTGGGTCTAATATCCTATGTCCCTATGCTTCGGAACAATCGTACTCAATGCAATAACCACTTGAAGCAGACAAATCGTTGCTCATTAATTTATTCACTCATCAGCTCACCATCGCCAGCCGGCAATTATGACGGCCAATAATTTCTACGAAACGCAAGAGAATAGTGAAAATGTAATTGCGGTGTGCGCGTCGTTGGCGCTGATGGATGCGACGGCAGAGAGCGCGGCTATATGCTTCGGAGACACACATGTTAACGTGTGCTTACATATTTACATATGTACATACATACATAAATGCGTACAGCAAAGCGAAGGAAGGTGCAGGAGGGGGGTGAAAGAGGTGGCGCACTGCATTAGTCGTGGCAGCGAACATGCCGTGAAGGGAATCAAAGGCAGCTGCAACTCACACCGCACATACATACATACAAGTACATATGTACGAGTACTAGCTGGTGGCGCCGCAGTGGCTTAGCCTTAGACATGTGGCATGTAAGGAACGTAACACTTTTTAGTTTATTAATATTTCACATTATTTTTCCTTAGTCATAGCGTTAATTTTTTATGCTTAGTTTTACAAATCTCCTCGCCACATAGAGACACCAATCGCACACTTACTCAGCCGTACGCAAATGCTTTTGGTTGTGTGCATTCAAGCAGCGCTGTGGCAGGCATTTGTCAACACCCCCACTTTGCAGTCAACAGCACACACCACCAACACACACACACACACTAAGCATGCAGTACATATGTATGCTTGTACACAATCAATTGCGGTGCGCATATTTTACAAGCCACTTAATCCACGGGTGCGGTATGTGCATTGTGGCACGTTGCATGTTAAATATTTTGACTTGTAAGTCAATTAATATTTTTCATGTTTTCTGCTTGATGAATATTTTCATGTGCCTCAGTCACAATTTCCTCCAATCTGCCCCAATCCATTCCTTAGCATCGGGCTGCAATTGGCCGCCGTAATTGTGGCAAGTGTTGAAAGTTGCACTTAGTCAAATGCCATGCGCTGTCGACTAAATACGAAAATGCATGGTTCATCCTTTCGAATAAAATAATTAGGTGCGAATTGTGCAGTAATGTGAGGAAAAAGTGAGTTTTCTATAATCGTGGCCCATTATTTGACCATAAATTGAGAGTCTGCGTTTAATGGCACCACGGCTCTTGTGGCAAAAGCCATACACATTCTGTTTTATTGATGTGCATTTTAAGTGCCGATAGTGAAGTGCGATTTTTCTTTATGGGAGAAATTCTGTATTGTTGTTGCCTCAAAGCGACTGCACGTTGTCTGTCAAAATTCTAGGGCACGAGCGTATGGTGATTAAGCTTTAAATTAAATCGGAAAACGGAAAACTACATGCACTTTGCTTTACATGTTCACAGTGAAGCTCGAAGGAGGAAGTGTGATAATGCTGATCGACAATCGGAGAGATTTATTTGTTAATGCAGAATTTGAACTGTCTTTATATAATTATACTATTGCAACATGTTGCTACAGACTATAATGGTTTTGCTCACCTACCGGTTGTTTGTGGCACCTAAAACTAATCGAGACAGATATAGGGTCATATATATATACATAAATGATCAGGATGACGAGACGAGTTATGCGCATTCCTTAGTAACAAAAAATAACGAGTTCGTAGATGGGCGTAATCGGATCACTGCAACACCCACGAAACGTCATTAACCGAAAACCTATAAAGTGCCATAGCAAAGCACTATATTAAGATACAGAACTATAATTTGGCGCAGGGAATTGCGGTGTCAAGAGGCAGCTGTACGCAAACAATTTGAAAAAGGGGCGTGGCCCCTCCCTTTATTAATCGTTCAGTTTCCTGTACACAAATCAAAAATCAACTTATATAACGGGATAAAATTTTGCTCAATAATTCCTTTAAACTATGCCACCTTATGATCAAAAAGTGCTCAAATCCAACCAAAAATTTTTCTAGGGGCTGAAATACATGTATGGACCCCAGTAACTATAGTTGTCTTTTGATCGAAAATATCCGTCAATGTATGGGATATACAATTGAAATTCGTAGAGAATCTTTTCCTGACAATAGTAACCTTATTCCGAAAATGTGGCTTAGTATATGAATTATATACTATATAGTATATGTACTTACATATAAAATTGCTTACATTCCGCTCCCCTGCTTTACATCTGAAGTTATTTCCCTGGATTTAATTCTTTCAAGTTGCACGAATATAAAATATTCGGTTGCAGAGGAACGTAGCCCTTCCTTAACTGTTTTGTATACAATTTAGTCAAATATGCAATTTCACTTTAAATGGATTTGTCCCGTAGAGAAGCTACTAGAAATCGACTCGTTGATTCGCAGAATATGGAAGTGTGGAAATCACCTGGAGAATAGGGGTCCTTTCAAAACAATCAAAACAATCCAATTTATCAATATGTATTTAGTATAAGATCTTCACAATATTATTTGAAAACTCGAATTTTTAAAATACATTCGTGGTTCGAAATCTATATTGCGAAAAGAATTCATTCGAGAATGTTTGCGGATTTTTGAATAATTTGATTCCTGTTTTTGAAAGAGAAATCGTGGAGTGAAATCAAAAAGTAGTTTGTGCAAAGTAAATGCAAGCGTGAGACCACTTCATAGGGATGTTTGTTGTCGTTTAAGCGCCATCTCAAGGAGTTTCGGCACCAGTTCAAAACATCCGACGAAACTTGGGTCCACTGGTACGCAGCACAGACACAGAAGACATACACAGAGGATCGTTGCCACGAAGACCTACTTTGCAGACATGGAGTAAATGTATTTTCCATACTGGTATTAAAAGTCGGTGCATCGCTTCTTCTGTACCCTAAGAACTTATCGGACCCCTACGACCCCCTTTCTTTTCCCCGGCCATTGAACAGCCAGAGAAATGAATTGCTTAAAAATACACATTGAGTTGCTTTCTTAGAAAATTAATTCATGTGTATACTTAAGAGTAAACCAGATACAGTTGGTTAGTACTCAGAGTACTCAGGAAGCGATAAGTCAAACGAAACTTAATATGGCAATAGCCTGAAAGGCACTTTAGCATAAATGGCTCACTAATCAGGCTTCTTAGAGCACTCCAACGACTAAAAAGAGGCTTTGGCAGTTCTCCATCGCGTCACACCAAAAATGGCACTAATAAAATAAATGATAATTATATCTTAGTCATTCTACATTGGTGAATACTTTCAACGACAAAAAACTGCTTAATCAAGCACGGCGTGGCCCACACGCATCATCTTCAAAGAAATACTTTTATCGCGACAAAACTTTAAAACCGAATAAATAATAAAAACTTTCATAACATTATATTATTCATTCTACATGAACCGAAGTTCTTTTATCCACGGAATATGTTGTTACTTCGATACCCAAAAATGGTGGGCCAGGCTAATGACGGACATGCACGCCGCGCAGCGCTGCATATCCACCTAGGCGACACCCCTTTGAGGCACCGCCATTTTCAAACACATACGCACTCATACATACACATACATATGTAAGTACCAATATGCAAGTACGTTTGCATGTGTGTACAGACGCGCACAATTACAACAGTAATTCTAAATTCTGAATACGCCAATGCACTTTTAATTGCGCGTCGTAAATCAAACAGTCGAAATTGTCGCATGAAACCGAAAAACTGTGATAAATGCATTGTTGCTATGAAAAGCGGTAGCACTTTTAATAATGATTCAAAAACGCGTTTACCATTCTTCATTTACAAGAATTTAATTGCGCTGCAATTTGTGCAGTAAAGTTCGGTGATCGGTGAATGGTGAATGGTGAATGGTGTATTGAAAGTCATGGGTGTGTTGCCTTTTATTGCGGATGCATAAATCATGTGACAGGTTCTGGGGCCACTCTGCGTAGCGCTTTGCAATGGTAGCCACCTGAGGTGACAGCTACCAGGTCGTAAAAGCGCCGCAAGAGCGTTTTAGGTTTGCCCGTGCCATTAGAACCCGATGAAGAGTATATACATACTGTTTTTGGTTGCCAGCTCGGTCCAAAACATGGGGATATTACTCGGAAATGTCTTGACCAGAAGGACACCAGAAAATGTTTAGATGCTGGTCTGGTTCCATTTATTTCCTATTTTTGGTATACGGACTTAGGTGATTCACTAGTTTAAAGCTGCGGGATTCCATGAGAAGGTTTTTATGGTAAGAACACGTCCAGATGTACATATACCACTGGCCGATGTGAGGCGACCGCTATGAACAGTAAGCTCCTCTCTAAATTTTCTAACCAACAACGTTCTTAATAAATGTCAATGTAAGTATGGATATTGCTTCACACACAAACATATTTCATGGACAATCAAGTGACATTTTCTAATGCAATCATAATCGTTCGGATTTTTATTGCTTTTATCGTTTTAAATGACCATAAATCGTATATTAAAAGATTCTTAGAATTATGCAACGCACATCAACTCTCCGAAAGCCCTAAGTCAACGTAGAGCCCATATTGGGCACCTCAAAGTGTCGCTGCAGACATTGCGTTGACAGCAGCGGCGAGCAGCGTGAATGGGTTAATTAAAATTTTGTAGGCGGTAAGCAAATGGAACGCATTAACAGCGTAGACGTGCCACAACAATAACAACAACGGCAATAATAAAAAATAAAGAAACAAACTTTAAATATGCTGCCACTTGCATGCAGCCGACTCCAAGGAGAACACCAGAGACAACGTCCAAACTCAATTACAAATAAATAAATTGCTCTGCCTGCAAGTACATATGTACATGCATACATATGTATGTACCAAGCGTAGTACGCACGTTAGGCAAATGTAGTCATCCAGCGCGGGATTGTTATACTGGATAATGAAAAGGTTTCATGGAGCCGGAGAGATTTGTGGAAGTTGGTATATTTAGGTTATTTCAAACATTTTGATAAATAATATTACTCTCAAAAAACTCCTTGCGGGAGTACCAAGGAATGCTACCTCAAGTTAAGTCAAAGCCGAAATTCCATTGACACCTTACTTACCTAACCGCTTTCACTAAGCGACGAACTCCCTACAGGGACGCTCGTATGATTATGTATGTCATTTGAGTTATGCTCGAAAATTTACACCAAATGTCAATCGTGTGGTATCCGCGTCCAAGTATAAGAGCGCAAGTCTTGGAAATATAAACACCAATTGATTCTCCATATGCCATTTGGGATTCAAAGCGTTTGCCTAGGTACACACACACAGCTTCGACACGCCTCTTCATGCACCCCACTCACTTGACAGTTAAGCGATCGATACAGCAAATGCATGGCCGCCCGCTCGTCTGATCGCTTGGCTGTTTCGCCGTTTGGACAGTTAACAGCTCACAATCATTTGGGTACACAGTACGGTGCTCCTTGTTGTTGCAGTACGCGTACTACTACACTGGTGCTGGGCATGCGCGACTCCCAATTCCGAGAGCCATTTCAAATTAAATGTTAATATATGCAGTTAATAAGTTATTTTTGGTATTATGGTAGCCAACAGGCTGTCAAAAATCACACAGCCAACTGTCAAGTCGTAATTGCTTTGTGTTCACGGGCGTGGTGTGGAATTTTAATGGAGGCATCGCGCCAACACTTCCACCAAACAGAAGCAGTTAGAATATACAACACGCACCAAAGGTGTGTGCGAGTTAGAATATTACCTATCTGCCCCAAACCCACTTCGGGCCGCAATAGAACTAGTCCCACAAGTCCCCAGTACCGGCTTTATACAATTAAGTGCTCGGAATAGGGAGTCGGATTGTTTTTGAGTTTGCTCCATAGTTGAAAAACAATTTTGATTTTTCGATTTGCTTTAAGTCTGCTCTTGCAAGAAACCCGTCGATAACTCTCTCAGCCAGAGGTGCAGGCGAGGTGGTACGTAGTCCGCTACTAGTCGATTTCCCTTCAGCGAAGTAATCGCATTTGGAAATTGCATTGGCGTACGTGCACACGCACATGCTCAAAATTCTGTCTTCAAATTAGTCCATTCGGCGTCGGGTCGGGATTCATTCTCGTCTACGAACGGTTGATTAAGTTCTTTGCTAAGCACGCGCTCCTCTTTAAGCTGTTTCATTGCCATTCAATAGAAATCGCATTATAATGCCAGGCAGTGAGCCCACGTGAGTGCTTTCACATGTGCCTGTAAAAGTTCCTTTGGACGGAGTGCTTGCGGAATTCGTCGAATTCTGTATTTTCGTGGAATATTGCGCGAAAGCGTCTTCAATGAAGCGTCAAGTGGCACTTCTAATCCAAATACGAATGCAATTCAATTATACATGTTCATAGAAACTTTCATTACTTCATGATGCCTGTCTGTATGGAGTTGGCAAGACAATGTTCTTATATTACTTTCCCTTATATCTTAGTACAGCGTGTAATTATATGCACGAACACAAGTACTAATTGGCGATAACATAAATATAATGAAGATCCAACCCCACTCATCATAATTTCTCTTATTTGATTGGTCAGGTCCCTCTGAACAATTATATTCTTCTCGAATAAAAAAAATCCTTTCTAAAAGTTTGCGACGATTGTTGATTCAAGTGATTCGCTGAGCTCAAAAACATATACATAGATATAATAACTACCATTTAGCACTGGAAGTTTTGCGCGCAAATCATAGCAGGCGGCCATATAAATCCCGTATGTATGTATGTGTTCACTATTATACTCATTTTATGTAAGCCATTACTTGGAAATCATTTCAGATTTTTTTTAAGGCTGCCTTCGAATTGGGCGGAAGCTCGTTCAAATTTGTGTGTATGTAACAAACATAAATACATTTACAAATACAAACATATGTACGTACACAGGTGTAATAATTATTTATATTTCCCAGTTTAGCAACACAAATGATATTAAGCAAAAGTCTTTAAGAATGCGAATCATGGATACTCTCTGTTTCGAAAGAAGCCGAAAATGCGAGTACACGGATATACCTTTGCAAATGATCCATCAGATCGTCTAGGGTACCAGACGAGCTTTGGCCGAAGAATGGCTAGCCAACTGCTGAATAAATGCCAACAAAAGTGTAAGAATGTTGCATTTCCACTATAACCAAAAATATGTCAGACGTTTAAAATGAATAACATATCAGTACCATAAGCAAATTATGTATCTTATCTTGGCATTCACTTGCATAATAGGTTCACATGGAGAAAACATATATAACAGCAAATTTCAACTGACTTTTACATATATATTCTAAACTTATCCCTGACAACATAGTTTGGTTACACCACGCGGTAATATAGTGGATGTGGATGGACGGTATTCAACTGTGGAGGTACGACCTGTGCAACTGACATTGACATAATAGAGTCAGTAATCCTTAGAGCTGTAACGGATCACATACATTCGTAACAAACACGTTGGTATTAAGTAATATGGTAAGGAAAGAGGTAGGGTACAACAGAAAGAACAATGAACTTAAACTCCGTAATCATCCAATTTCATAAGCTAAGGCCTTGCTACAGTTCTGTATCAAAGTGGCTTAAAAAGATCTACCAGCATTCTAAAGAGCAACGTTTTATATAGATTTAAGATTTTATTACTTATTGTTATTCTTTAAAGAAGCTCATTCTATAAATTAAGATATATTTACAAAACAGAAAACTGTAAAGCGATCTCCCGAAATTTCCCTTGTAGTCGCTTGGAGATCGTCGGTTGAGTATCTTGTACGTATATCATTGTCTTCTGTTCAACTACAGCAAATATCTCATATGAAGTTGACGCCAAAGCTAGAGGCTACTAGACTTTCGCGTATTCTTCAAGGCTTTGTTGGAAAATCAGGGGTAATTGGATGAAGAGAATCGATCGACAACCTACATATGTGAACTCTATTCAAGCTTAGCATTTTTTGAGGTTAGAACTTATTATGGAATATACGAGTACGTATGTACTCCGAAGTTTTATGACAAAGAGAAAATATAACAGTAAGTGTTTTCATTCGGGACATTGGAACTCGTTCGCATTTTGAAGTGACAACATTTCCTGTTTTATAGAATCGGCATTGGAAACACTTGAATTAAGTGGGGTCTGTTGATGAATTTTGAACAGCTATTGGTATGCGATACACTGAGGGAAATGGGTTGTAAATTAAGCTGAATATAATTAGCCTTCTTAAGAAGAAAAGTCTAAGTGATTTGAAGTATGTTTAAAGACAAACCTTTGAGTACATATTGAATGTAGACGGTTTGTTGTTATATAATGGAGAAATTGGGAAACTCGCAGAATGGTCCTGCGCTTCTGTATTGTATTTCAGTGGCGATAAGGAATGCGGTTAGTTGAATCGAGTCACAGTGGTCAAATCCAATATTGCTGACTCTTGCTGATATGGTGAGGCATGTATGACAACGTAACTAAGAGCGGGCAATGTTTTTTCCCAGTGTGGAAATCATTTTTACAGAGAGGTTCCATTATATAATAAATAATAAATAGAATTTTTACAGTAGAAGAAAAATGGTAAAAACACAAATCCATGGATGACGTCCATTAGTTGAAACTTGATAAATATTCTTACTATACTAATAAACTTTATTGAAAATTATGAACAGTGGAAAATCGCTTACACTAATTGCAGGAAGTAACTTAAAATAAAGCGCGAAGTGATAAGCTGAGCACGAGATTGGCTCCCGGTCGAGAGGAAGGCGGGCGAATGCCAGATTCGTGTAGACGCGACAGCGCAATATTGAAGCGGCGACACGTGGGCGAACGCTGAATTAATAATAGTAGAATGAATGCACATAAATGAAGCCTTAAAGAGCTGGTGGCTCTGGGTCTCTTGGTTGAAGCCACTTCGCGCACATATTTGTGCTAGTTTTCTCTTTTCATCACTTCCAGAGCGTCGTAATTGCATACTCACCTTGCCGCTTTGCGGCAACAACCATTTCCAACGGATATGAGTGATTAGTTGCTGGCTTTTGTCAGCGATGATGTACTGATTGAGCAAACTGACGCCCGGCGCTTCGTGCGTTCGCCTGCCGTAACGCCGCTGCTTGGGCTGCGTTGGCAAATGTCTTAATTAACTGGGAATTGTGACGTTTGGGCGCAAGCCAATTGAGATTCGTAGATTTGCCGCTCGAGTAAAAACTCCACTTACAGTACAGTATGAAGGCTGTGGTGCCGCCACCAAAAGACATTGGGTTGGGCTCGGCTTCGGCTGCTCCCGCCATCTTTATCGGTGAGTTGTGATCAGCAATTAAGATGCGGAATCGGCGCAGTGAGCGCGTATGCGTTTAATCTGCTCTGAGTGTTTAGAAAATTAAGTCATTATTAGTTGTAAGTAAGTATGTGTTGGTAAGCTTGAATGGATGTAGCCAGACATGCAGCCGCTGTGCTGTGCTTCTATTTCGTTGTAATTGGGGGCGTAAGTGTGGATTTAATAAGTTGATACTTATGTGCTTGGAGCCTCTGATTTTAATCGCTAACAGCAGCTAAGCTTGATTGCCTAATGAATTTTACGGTTGAATTTTCCGGAAAATATCCGTTTAAATCTAAATCCTAATTCCGAAAAATTCGGTTATGCCATATTTTTTCAGTTTTGCCCTTACTAATTATTATATAATCGGTTTTCAAATTTGAATGTCGTGAGTGCAGCGCTTTAAATTTAGTATCTTATTTATGGTAAATATACTTCGAACCAGTTAATTAACTCTAGGACTGAGCTTATGCCACTCTGACTTTAATAATTGCGAACGTTTACTTGGATTGGCATATAAATTTCGGGGCAAAAACAAATATTTAACCCTTGCATTAAGCGGCTCAGCCGATTCGCTGCAAAATTTACACAGAGCCGCAAACAAATTGTATGTAAACTGCAGCGTGCGGTAATTATTCTGCCACCGCGGCGGAAGGCGACTGCAAATACTGCCAGAGTGACCGAATAATCGCCGAGCGGCTGGTCTTCGAGTGACTGACATGCAACCGTCAAGGGGCAATCGGCGTTGGTAACAGTCACCGGCCGACAGCAACCGACAAAAACAACCAAGAGCCAAGAGGCGTCAGACATCCAAGCGGTTGTCAGCCAAGGGGCCAGCAGCGGCAGCAATAACAGCAGATTTACAGGCAAAATGCAAATAAAGCCGAACTAATAAAAGCAATTTGCGAAATTAACCTCGAAAGTTGCAGAGCCAAGACCAAAGAATTTATCTAAGCTTTGGAGCGTTTTGTCTTGTAATTTGTGGTTTTATTTTCTCCTCCATGGAAATTTGAATAAAATTGCGCTCGGTACTTTCGTGTACTTAAATAAACGATTGGTAGGAGTGAAGCCGCGAATTATGTTATGCGAACTGTAGAAGTCGCTATATGACGCCTATCCACATAGTTTGGCGAGTATGAGTTAGAGAGCAGTATGAGCGTTTAGACATTTGTTGGAATGTGAAACCGTAATATTTAAGAAGAAGCATCAAACCACCAGTAACAAATCCCTCTTTGCGCTACTTCGGGCATCAGGTATCTGGAGTTGTGAACCTCTCCTCTCTATGTAGGGTGCAAGTCGACTCCAGTAGAGCACCAGTAGTTTCGCGGTAGCTGCCCTTATCGGCGCCATTATTCAGCCAAGGTAAACACTAACCGTTAACGTTGCAACTAAACACACACTTTTGTATATAAGACAACAAAAACTACAAAAAATACAGTAATTTGACTTCAAATACCGGACAAAGAAAACAAAAGCAAATTCTCTTTGATGAAATGAGCCAGAAAAGCGATTTTTCCAAGTCGCAAAAAACTTGCAATGGAAAACGCTTTGAAATGTGCAAATCGTGCATAGCGTAATTTACAAATCCCCAAAGTGTTGTCAGAGCAAATGCCAGAGATGCCAGATGTATACAAAAAAAAACCAGGATATAGGCACCAACAGTTGTAATTGTAATGGAATGCAAATCAGTAATGTAATTACATGCAAGAAAACAGCACCAATATCAGCAGCGGTAACAACAACAAGAAAAGGAATGAAAAGCAACGGCAGAAAGAGAGCCGCCTATTACATTTGGGGATTAAGAATGAAAACTACACTCACCGAGGCACATTACATAAGTTGATGGCAGCAACCCTGCGAGGCAGAATTACATATTTTTCTCATATACTTCCACCCTCATAGTTTCCGTTATTTTCTAATAATCTTTTTAAAGACACCTCTATAATTCTTAAGAGCAATCTCTTTAAATATAATCGCGGCACTGATTTAATGTCGCAAACTTGTGCCATTTGTTGCAAACGGCGCAAAATGGCAACACCGCAAAACAGCTGCTCACTTTTACATGCAAATCATAGTCAGCTGTTTACTATTTTCTCGCCTTTTGATTTCTTTGCTGTTTCTATATAAAATGTAAGTACATTTAAACATAAGATTGTGTTATTTGGTTATTTCGAAAGGAATGGATTAAATATTTATGGGAAAAACGATCATGGATAATTGAAGAGGAGTTGACTTATTGTAATATCGCACGGAGCGCTCATTTAACCCAAGTTCACATTTTGCCACTATTGCATACATGCCACATTAAAAGAAGAACGGAAAAACTGAACTGTTGCATATACGATAAGATAGAAAAAAGAAATCCGAAAAAAAAACTAAATATTGCAGGCTGAAATACTGTTGCAACTTTTAGTATTATTCATGAAGTATTTTAGGCAACAATATAAACTATTTCTTAGTTCCACATTCTCCAAGGAGCTCCTATGCATTCCACCTTAAATTATGAGGCGACCGAGGTGTATTCTGATTGCAAGCGTTGGTTATGTTTCCAATATCGATTATATAATTTCGATTGGCGATTATCTCCGACACACTCTGAGCTTTGGCTTATTTTCCTACGACCGTCTCCGTTAGCCACTTCGGTAATTGCAGCGAGTTCGCAGAGCAGTTGCATTTAAATAAGCGCTCAGACTGATTATTTGCTTAAATTGCTGCTAATAACATGACGTGGCATCAGCCGTTGTTGCATTGAGTGATGCCATGAGATGTGGCACATCGATTGCTGCAGGCTGCGTCTCAGTTCTCACACATACATACATACATGTGTGTGAATAATAGACAATCACTCACACATTCGCACTTGATAGGCATTTCGCAGCGCTATCCGGGCTTAGCAGACGTTTGTCCATCATTTGTTAATTTCAGTTGTAGCCACAATGCAACACTGCGGCTGCGGCTGCTGCAATTGACGTTTGGTTGCATCCTCAATTGTTTCTGCAGATATTGCTGTTGCAGCTTCCCTTCTCTATGTGGTGTTGCGGTGTTTGCCATGTGAGGAATCTGCCTCCACCTCGTCAAATGCATTTGCATACACAGTTGGCGAGACTTAAGTGCTTGAGGTACTTTGCCACACAGCTACTGTTGATTGTTGGCTTTGATGTTGCGTTTCGTTGCTGCTGCCACTGCAAATTATTGTTTGCTGTGCGCTGTTTGATTTGCCACCGTGTTGGCCAATTCGCCCCATTTCGATCGATCCGTGTTCACTATAAGTGGGCATGAAGGCATGAAGGCATACAACAGCTACAACCACACGAAGAAGATGAGAGGCATTGTAAACACCAGCAACTGCTACACCGACAATCGCAACTGTTGGCTCAATTAATTCCATAAGCAGCGAAGAGTGTAATCTCCATGGCTTCGAGTCTTCTCAGGCTTGCTGTCTGCAGGGTGCTCATTTCCATGTTGCAATTACTGCCTGCTGCACAATTACCACATCAATTACTCGCTAAGCCTAAATACCAACGTTGCAAATTGTGAACATATAAATATTCAATTGCCTTCGCAACACCCTGCAGGAAGCGCGCTACATTACCGTTATGCCACTATTCGGCTGATCTATACACAATGCAATCTTTGTCCACTTCAGCGATTCTAGCTTCCTTTCCTGCTAAGTTTAGGGGAGCATGCAACTGAACACATATTTCTGCTGGTATCTGACGAAAAACTTCTGAAGCAAGAACTTTTTATAGACCCCACAACATTTTTGGCAATATCGAGGGGTGGGTTTTATTTGAAGATGAAGGTTAAAGAAATTTAAAACAAATGACTGCACACAAATCAATGGCCAGATACTGTAGGTAACAATCAATTACAAGAGACAATCACTAGTCCCTGGTGCAGAACTAGTTCGGTCCAGTTCGGCACTTATGCTATAACTAATTCATAGCTTTGGGGTTTCACTTACGTCACAGAATGTCGGATATTCCGCGCTGGGTGCGTCAAACGCTCATTGATATTGCTGCGTGTGTGTAAATATCCAATTGTCAGTATATGTACATGTATGAGTTTATGCCTTGTTACCGTTAACAAGTGCGGCATTTGATCATCGGAAAGCATTAATAATTGATTGCGAATTTGTTGAAGATGAATGATATGAAAGCCGAGTGCCAGCAATTGAGAATCCTACCCAGTTATCGCCTTGTCGTTGATTGATGCATCCATCCATCAATCTCTCGGCTATTAAACTGTAGAAATGAATATGTGATTTAGGTCAATTTGCGGAAACACGGAGTAATAAATGCAGCAGGAGATACCGTTTAAAGTGTTGCGGGAATACCCATTTAGAAAGTTGAGTTCGTGCATATATCACTCATCATTCCAAAGACCCCCATTCCTCGGGCATTCCAAGGTTTCGATGATCAACTTTGTTGTTTTAAAGGAAATCTATGAAAGTATTTCATACACCCTTATGACTGTTTGTCCTACCGCATTTAGTGCACTCTCTCATGGCTGAAAGTGGCAATACCCACTTAAATTGTAGTTCTAGGTTTTGAGAATTTTGTTTTAAAATGTCTGAAGTTTTGTGTCAGAGTGTATTTTAACAAGTTCTAGTTTCTCTCTATTTTGGGCTGATCACTAAACGATTTGATTACTCTATTTCATAAATGAGAGCAAATTTCTGAGTTTCTGTCAGGCGCATCCTTCCGGCGTATGGAATACTCATTTGTAATAGTTTACAAACATACCCATCGGTTTCGCTTGTTGTTGTTGTAATTGTTTGTGTATAATTGAGCTGATATTCAAAGTTTAGGTGTCTGGAGAGCAATAGTATTTTTTATACTCTGAACGAGGTTCCTCAGTCTTCGATCGATTATAATATTATTGCTTTTGTATGGAATTTGGAAATTTGGCACAATCTCTGTACAAATTGTTTAGATTGGAAAACTAAAGCCTATAGGTGCCATACCAAATTTCTTTCCTTTGCGCAAGTTATTTTTGAAATATGGTTACTGAAGATTAAATTACATTTGGAAGCTAAGCACGAAGCCATGACGTGCAATACATTTGCACATACCCGCATGATATATGTACATATACTATAATCGTTTGTTGTAGTGAAACCCGTATGAATAAGTTCTTTCCTCAGTAATTAGCCAGTCTATTCATTATGTTGCCTATGCATATAATACTTAATTTTTTGATTCTTTATAGTTCACCAACACTGCCGCGCGTTAAGTTCTCACGTATTAGGTTGTGCGAGGAACATGCGTGAAAAATCAAAAAGTCAATCAAAACTCATAAATTTAGAAACAAAGCGGGCAGCAATGAAGCTTGTTGGTTCTGAAGTTAGGGCCAGGGTTTTAATCCTATAATTACGCATCGTTGCCTAAAAACTATTCAACCCCTGAATATTACTATTCGCTTGGCTCTACTCTCCCTGCGCATAGCAGTTACAATGTGCGCATTTGCTAGATGAGCTGTCAAAATGACATTGGCTCTGTTATTTGATAAGGGTATTGCGTTCGAAAACCTCCCATATTGTTGCCACCACAAAACCGTGCACTTCAAATAACAAGTTTTGAGTCACATTTACTCACTTATGACGCTTTGACTCACCTAAATAATCAGCGATGACTTATCACGGTCTTCACTACTCAATCAAAGATTTCCAGTTAATAAAAACCAATTTAATTAGGTTTATTGCGAACACAAGTGCAGCCACGCCATCCGCATCACTTGTTTTTACCATGAACTCACTAATCCACTACACACAATGGCTATGCGTGAGACACACACACATCAACACTCACTCGCACTCAAAACTGAAGTAAATACGAACGTCCATTGCTGAAAATATAAAAATTGAAATTTAAACGAATAATCATATTTGAAAATTGTGCAGAAATGGCGGAATGCCGATTTTGGAAATACCTGAAATATGAGTAAGTGGCCCGGTGAATCGGTGGACGTGATAATATGGCAGTTGGCGGCGAATGGAAGAGATGTTGGACATTAATCATTGCGCCGTGTGGCTTAGTTGGCGACAAGTGATGGCACTTGTGGACAAAATACTCGCACAAAAGCGCAAATTCGGTCGCTGCCCAAAGGTCAATGAATAGTTGGGCAGGTCCATGCTACTTGCCGTATCCACTTTGTAAAATTAGATAACATCAGCACATTGGCGAGTCCGATGTTGTTGTGGCACGCTGGTTCACATCATTTTTGTTAGGGTAATTATTCGTTATTCTTTAATTGCGGCACTCGGCGTTCATGTGCCTGTGAGTAGGCGCGTTGTGTGGTCAGCGGTCAATGGTCAGCGTTGATGGCACAGTGTTTTCAACCAAATGCCTACGTAACAAATTTATAGATGTCTTGCCTTGTACTATCAGTATGGATTTGCTTTGCCAACAAATATTTGTGGCGCAATGTTGAGCTCGTAGAGGTGAATGTTAGAAATCATTCATTTTGAATGCCAAATTTACTTAAAGTTATTTGGCAAACATAAAACACAGTGCGCTCATAAACGACCGGCGATCATGCGCACTGCCTCTTATCATTAAATGCGTATTTCACGCACGTTTCATCCACTGGACAGCTATGTGCCTATGCTCATTATTCGACAGTAAAAATCGCTCTGGCTCATCTGTCATTTCAATTAAGAAGCAAGAGACTGCGGTGGGTCCGCACAACTTACAGCAGCCGCAAAATGTGACAAGCACACCGCTTTCTTCATAGCAGCAGTTATTATTATGGTGGGTGTGACCCAACATGACACCGCACTTTGGAGAAAGTCCGAGCAGTGTTGACAAATTCCCTATGTTGAGAGGAATGCATTGTGAAACAACTGCTGCTGACCCAAATTCCAACGGTGAATCACTTGGCACATGACAGTTGCTGCCTGTCCTCGCTGGAAATATGACGCCAGATCACTGCTGTCACCAATAAGGCCACCAACAGTGCCCGTTAGGTGGTCCAAGCGCGGCCGCAAGAAAATTGTTACCTTGAACTCTCCTCTAAGCAGGATCCTGTTAGACAAACGCAAATGAGTAAACAACTTAAATTAGAAATTAATATTTTATAAATACGCACACACACACACATACATATGTGCATGTATGGAAGTGCAAGTATGCCAATAATGAACTGAACCCTCGCCGAGTACAAGTTAGTGGCGATCACAAGCGACATAAGGATTTCATTACGCCATGCACACAACTTAAATGATTAATTTATGTCGTCATGATTATTTGTCCGAATAAAGAAACTCATGAATAATTTGCGTGCTAATTAAATGCGAAGCCATTTGTCGCAGACTTGCTATTTTGCAGCGCGCGATGATACGAACGTTATGTGTGTTTGTATGTAAGCAATAGCATAAATGAGCAGCAGCCATTTCGATGGCGGCTCGTCACAAAGGCTTCGTTGATCATTGACCGCCAACGCCACAATCACCTCCACCGACCGCCAACCTCCGACGAGCGACCAGCTAACATCTAATGGCCGCGCAGCCGCTTTCTGCGAAATCTTCGTCCGAGATAAGCGTCAAACGCTTTGTATTTTGCATAATTGACTTTACGGTGGATTCGTCTATTATCGCCTATGAGCGTACATATGTACATACATATGCACACACATGGGACTGTGTGTATGTAAGACGGGCATAATTAAAACAATGAGCTTCGGCGGCGTTTATTAAATATTCTTTCATCTTCCCGAAAGCAAGCGAGTTTTGATGGAAGTGGATTAACACAGCCTCTCCGCGCTTAACACTTGCGAATGCTTATAATGTATTTCACTAATTAATCAAGAGCTAATGGGCTCCTTCGTGCGAACAGTTGGCGTCTACTCTTCAAATCTAATTAGCAAGCACATTTCAAGCGTAAAATATTTCGTTTGTTGAGGTTTCTATTGTTTGCATTGTAAAATCAAATTAGCGTAATTTTGATAGTATGATTCCCGATAATGTTCGTTATAGGTAAATGCTTCGTTATATGCTGGGCTTCCCACGACTCCACGGTCAAAGAATTCAGAAAGTGTTGATCACTCATTTGTGGGTGCCCTAAAACTTGGATTTGTATTAAGGTAAACACTTTTGCTTCATATGCACATCTCTTCCGCCGCACCTAATACAATATAAGCGGCAGTGACTCGTACAATGACACCACATTTAATAACAAAACCACCCTCTCTTACCCACGAGGCATAAAGTGGCGCCTTCGCCTGGCGGTGGCGCGGAGAATTCTCGCTTTCAGTCCGTTATGCTGTGTTTTCTAAATTCGTGAATTTTAAAATTCAAAACTAAAGTGCGAGAGCAAGTACTTTCTTTCATAATTGCAAAAGCTTGTGTATTGTAGAGGCAGGAGAGGGAGCTTATGAATCAGCGGCACCTGGAAATTTTAACTATAATAACCACTTGAGGCGCCACATATTGTACTTATTCCAAATCGGCTCTCATTCCGTCAGTACCGAGCGACATCAAAGCTGCCGCCTCCAATTCCATACAAGCAGTTGCCGGCAATTAATCAAAACGGTCTTATCTTTATATCTGTGAGTGAAGTGTCTATTGCCACCCATCGAATTGTGGTGCACCTTTGTGTCCAGTTATGTCGGCGTGGTGTTTATGTGGTATTTGTACGCATTCACCAAAACCGCTACCAGGCATACATGGCTGTGCATACATGCGTATGTATGTACATATTTGTATGAGCATGTCCAAGCTATCGATTACGCTAATTGTTGTCTGCATTTGACATTTATGCGTAATTGCCTAGAATTATCCAAACGCTTTTCGGTTGACCGACAATTTACATATTCAAAGTGGCTCACCCACTTTCCAGCCGGCGCAATTCGAAGCGACGTGGCGGGCGCGCGGCAGCCTTTGATCGATGGCGTCCAGGTGTGGGGGGGGAGTGCGGGAAAGCGGCTGTTGGGCACAATTAAAATGCTTCGGCGTAAATGTTGGTAATTGATTTGATTTCCATTGTTGCCTTATTGTTTTCCACCACTTGCTTTCCAATTGTATCGAATCGCTGCCGTGTTACCCCCGGACGTGTCGTCGGCGGCAAGTGTGGCAGTTACGGTGGCGGCGCGCGTCAAAGCGCTTGTCTCTGGTCTGCTGACGGTCAACCAAGCGAATGTCTGAAGTGTTTCTTGTTGTTTCTTGGCTGTTCGCCTGCAGCCATGATTCATTAATTGGTGTCAACAAACGTGGAATTGGCTTCTGGATTACTTTAGTCGCCGCAGCGCAGAGAACAGCGACGCACTGTCCGCTTTGTTCGTGCTCGGCTGGGTAAATATCTGCTAAATGACAAAAATGACAAAAAACACAAGTAATTGTGAGCTCGCAAAGCTTCATGCAAAGAAAATAATTCACAAATTTAATTAACCGTTGTCGGAGTATTTCATGACAATGGCGAATCAATGTCGCCATTTTATTGTGACTGATGGGCGCTTCGATCGCAATAGCTTTGGCACTGTGGCAGTGATTGTTTTGTGTATGTTTGTGTGTGCGCTCCGTAGTAGGTTTGATATCGAGTGACGGCGTTGAAGACTCCAATTGATTTAGCAATGTCTGACTGATTGCTCTACGGATACTTAGGCCGAAATAGAGAAAGTATGCAAGTTATGTCTTCATTGCAAGTCAACAAAATTGAACCAGTTCATCGGCTTTAGTTTTGATATTTAATTTAACGCAACCAATATAACGGCTCTGTTTAGAATAGAGAGTTTTCCAGATTTGTGAATGTTTTTGATACACTATTTTACAAAGTTTTTTATACTCATTAGTCTTTGGACTAAAAAAGACGAGCGCCTTTTAAAAATCTGCTTCTAAGTCTATTCGTGATAAATTTTGAGTTCCAGCAAATCCTACTCTTCTTCTTCTTTTTCTTCTTAATTGCAGTAGACACCGCTTACGCGATTATAGCCGAGTTAACAACAGCGCGCCAGTCGTTTCTTTTTTTCGCTCCGTGGCGCCAATTGGATATTCCAAGCGAAGCCAGGTCCTTCTCCACTTGGTCCTTCCAACGGAATGGAGGTCTTCCTCTTCCTCTGCTTCCCCCGGCGGGTACTGCGTCGAATACTTTCAGAGCTGGAGTGTTTTCGTCCATCCGGACAACATGACCTAGCCAGCGTAGCCTCTTAGTTCGCTGAACTATGTCAATGTCGTCATATACATATCTCGTACAGCTCATCGTTCCATCGAATGCGATATTCGCCGTGGCCAATGCGCAAAGGACCATACATCTTTCGCAGAACTTTTCACTCGAAAACTCGTAACGCCGACTGATGAGATGTTGTCATCGTCCATGCCTCTGCACCATATAGCAGGACGGGAATTATGAGCGACTTATAGAGTTTGGCTTTTGTTCGTCGAGAGAGGACTTTACTTTTCAATTGCCTACTCAGTCCGAAGTAGCACCTGTTGGCAAGAGCAATACTGCGTTGGATTTCCAGGCTGACATTGTTGGTGGTGTTAATACTGGTTCCTAAATAGACGAAATTATCTACAACTTCAAAGTTATGACTGTTAACAGTGACGTGAGAGCCAAGTCGTTAGTGCGACGACTGTTTGTTTGATGACAGGAGATATTTCGTCTTGCCCTCGTTCACTGCCAGACCCATTTTCTGTGCTTCCTTGTCCAGCCTGGAGAAAGCAGAACTAACGGCGCGGGTATTGAGTCCTACTCTAGTATTCTTAAATATCGCAAAGAGAAGTCAACCTTTTAGATATTTTTGAAATAGATAAATTAAAAATGAATCGGTCTGCCCAATCTACAAAAAGCGAGACCCACAATCTGAACCAACTACCTCCTCAACATCGCATATGAGGTTCTATCGAGCACATCGTGTTAAAGATTACAGCTCACTGTCTGATTGGACTTTATAAGTTTGGCTTTAGCCCTGGAAAAACACCAACTATCACCTCTTTTTCCATATCAAAGCTAATACGGCTGTATAAACTGACGTTGACCAATACGAAAAGGTCCGTCACGATCAGGAAGGACCTCTCCGAGCCGTTCGATACAAAATGAGGTTACAGACAAGACGATTCCCTATCGTGCGACTTCTTCAATCGCAAAAGAACTTTTGCCAACATGAGCTACTTCGGACTAAGTAGGCAATTGATAAGTAAAGTCCTCTCTCGATGAACAAAGACCAAACTCTATAAGTCACTCATTATTCCATTCCTGCTATATGGTGCAGAGGCATGGACGATAACAACATCTGATCAGTCGACGTTACGAGTTTTCGAGAGAAAGTTTTTGCGGAAGATTTTCGAATTGACGAAAACACTCCAGCTCTGAAAGTATTTTACCATAAGATTATGTATTATTAGAGTTGTTTTATTTTTCAAGCTCTAGGCAGTCAGTCGTACATACATATTAACAAGGAAAAATTATTGTTTGTGCAATACTCAATATCAACAAAATTTGCTACTGTAAATCTTTTAATTTGCAACAGGCCTGAAGTTGCGCTGGTGTGAGTAATTACAAGTGCCACTGTACAACGTTGCAACATACTGCGCGTACTTGGCAGAATATGCGGAGTGGCCGTGAAATCGCATTTCACAGCGAAGAACTTCAAAGTCGGCATTACTACAAAGCGGCAGGCATTCCAGCCTGCTTACCGTCAGCTTGCAACATTTTGGAGATTGATCATTTCGAAGTTGAAGTAGCGAAAAATCATAGAATTACATAATAACGGGATAATAGGTTGGGGAATAGGATTGCCACTTTTAATGCTACCGTACAACGCAGCTGCCATATCCCTAAGCATGGCAACGATGCAAATGATGCATATTTAGTTAAGGTGCACAAACGCACACACACGCACGTACCAGCGCACACAACCAACTACATGTCTGTATGTAAAAATGTGCGTATGTTGCAGGCGGCAAAAGGACTAGGATTAGAACATCAAGTGGCTTATATGGAGTATTAAAAAATCATTGCTGGCCATTGTTGCAGCAAACAAACAGTTGCGTGTTCATGCACTGTGGCAGTGAGTGTCTGCTGTGTGTTGCGGTGCGTTCAAAGTTAAGCCACAAGGCAGTGACTTGCTGACTGCTCACACGAGATCGAGATCCCTTGGTCCTTTGCAATTGATCCCGTTTTTGTTCCCCCATCAACGCGTAAGCCAAAAACCAATTATACAGCAAATGAAATGTGTTTACGGTCTTGCTTTCACATGTGCACTTTTCTTCTAATCCTTGCTGTTGTTCGTGGTCAGAAGCAGCTTCAAATTGGCTTAGATTAAGTCAAGTATGCGTTGACGAACCACAGAACCACATATCAACGCTCATACATATTCCTGAAAATTTTGAAAAATTGTGGTGTGTGTGTGTGTGTGTGTGTGAAGGGCTTGCATCCCATTGTAATCTTAATGAGTTTAAATTGCAAGGCTGATGAGTTCTCGGAGTATTGAAGGCATATATTATTTACATAACATATGTATCTACATACATACATATATGCGGGTATAGGTACCTAAGTAGCTAAACTCTAGCGCTGAATCCCCACTGATGCTTAACGGCCTTTTGATGACGGTCCATACGCATTCTGTTGATTTTCCATATAATTCCAATTATAGTTCGATCTAACGTTCCCGGCTGAAATGACTCCGAGTGGCGTTTCGAATATTTTGCTGCCTAAAATGGTTGTCCGTAACTAAAAGTCTGATACCCACCCAGTCGCCTCTGTTACTTAAAAACAATATGCCAGGGAATAATGGTCACCGTTGGGAAGGCGCAAAACTGTCAAGCGGGAGCGAGTGAGTAGCTTAACAAAATTGGCTTGCACTTCTTAGAATACATGAATTGATCTAGTAATTATGCTGATTGCCAAGAGTTTTAGAACCCTTTCGTCCATTCAGATATAAGTAATCAGAAACGGGAATGAGTATTAAGTGATGGCGAGTGCTCGCTGATAGTCTTTTGTTTAGCAGACAAATCACCCTAATGCATGTACACACATACACGTGCAAACACACATTAATTAAATGAAAAACTACAATTGAATTAAGGACGCTTAGTCTGTGGCAAACAATCGGCAACTAGACGCCATTTTGTCGCCGGCGCACAAGCTCACTGCTATGCCATGGAACCACTATGTCTTTGACAGGGTGAACATCCGTCGATTGCGCTGCTCATTTAAGTGCTGGCGGGGCAGCAGCGCTGCGGCAAGAGCAACGCCGTTACATTACCTCCACGCTATGGCAATTTCGCGCAGCTCATCAACGCAAAGCGATGGCATTAGATTTGATTATGTGCGGCGACAGCAACAACATGAGCGAAATATGTGCCAACCCTGCCGGCATCAACCACCGCCACTTCTGGCCGTTGGCGGCGTAAGGGAGGGTTGATTCGCCGTTTTCATGGGTTCGGCATTGCCCGCTCGACAAGTTATAAGCGCTGTCCGGAAGGAAATTCGACAACGACGACGACAGTAGTGACGATGGCATGGCTGCTGCTGCTGACACAGCTCCTGCAGCGGCGTTGTCTAAGTGGAAAATTATTTAAATGACGTATAATAATGGCAGCGGGACGCGTTTGCCTTCACGGCGCTTTGCCAGCTGATCTCTTGCAAGGGGACAGATTATAATGACGAGGATAATAAAATGTGAGAATTGTTGTCATTTCCGTTGGGTTGCGGCGCAGTTATGACAAATACATACATATTTGCTGTTTGAGTTGTATTGGGAACCAGGGGCTCCTGTCGAAGTGTGTAGCCTTGGTTGTTAAAAGCGAAAACTGCTTCTGTGGAATATGATAAACGGTATAATGCGAAATATAATGGGTTTACAGTGAAGCATATTTGGGGAAATCAGACAGAAAAACGTTTACATAAAATATTGTATGCACACTTATTATTATAAGGAAAAATGATTGCTTGAAGCGATAAACCTGTGGTCCGGACCGGATCGGTGATAAAGCGATTTGGTTCCACTCTTTCCAATGGGAAAAAATCCATCCAATATATAATTAAAGATGGACGATAACGAACCCAAAACTACACTAAGGAGCTCCAAACTTACATACATATATGTACATACATATGTACATATATACATATATACATATGTATGTACATATATGGTCTTTACTGTACTTGAGTCTACGAGAGATTTGAATTGGGTATTTTACATTTATAAAATGGCTCGGGAAATTTGGACGCTGATATCCAAGTATATGTTTTTAGATGCGATTGCTTACCTCACTGGATATTTGGAGGTATGAGGCTTGTGAGCAGCACGTCGAGAAATAAGAAAGTGAAGGCTGGGATGTAAACGTGGTTGTTCACACTGTGCTATTAAAACCAAACATTTTCACGGAGAAAAAATGCATTTGCCATCTATCTTTGCTGTTTAAAGTTACCGTTACCACCACCAATATAAATGAGGACAACAATTACGTGCCCGTACGAGGGTATGCGCGAACCCCTCAGGATAATAATGCTTATTATAAAATAAATAAGCGCTGCAATCAAGCCACTCTATAACAATTCATTTATTTTATGACGGCACGCCGATTAAAATCACAAACTCAAATGCCAACATCAACAAGCGCAATAACAATAATAATGCAACAATAACAACAGCCGCAGCAGTAATAGCACCAAGCGCTGTGTCACAGTCAATTTGCCATTAAGATGAGAAATGGGCGCAAAGCGACGCGTACAGCAAGAAACAAGATGGCCGCCTGGCGAATCCGTGCCAATAATGCTGAGCATCCCCTAATGATGCCCACACGTATTCGTTACGTTGTTGTCGGGTTGTAGCTGTTCGCTGGTTGCGGTTGATGGCGCATTTACGAGGGTTGCCAATTTGTTCCGAGTGCAAATGATTTGATATTCTTACATATGTACATACACACGCTTATATTTTAAATATACATATGCATATGTATAAATGTGTTGTGTATGCGATGAATTACGAAGAGAGATATCGTGTTATATTATAATATAAAAATATCGAAGTGACAGTGAATTATGTGCTAAATCCCCCTGTGTGACGATGATGTGACTTGATTACAAATTACAATTGCTCCGTTATGTAGAAATGTATACAAAAGTTCTGGGTAATGGGATGAGATAATAAAAATAAATAAAAAACTCAAAGTTGTATATGCAGTTCAAGCACTTTGTATGGTGTGTGGATATGCACTTCTTGCAGAGTATTTCGATATTTTCCTTCACATTTCAAATATTGGGTAGTCGAAAAAGTCTTTTCGTATTTCTAATCAAACTTCAACTTATTTTTTCTATATTTACATATACTAAATAATAAATAAAGTAATATGTACAACTTTGGTCGATTTCTTTTTGCCGTTTCTCCGCTAGAGACATTATTTCATCAGTGTAAATCGAAATTTCGAAACTTCCAGAATAGAAGCAGCGAATCATTGTTGTGCTACACGAACTGATACAGCATCGTCACCAAATTGCATTGTTGGCTTGCGTTGCATTCTTCCCTATTTTATACAAAAATTTCAAAATTATCTTTCTTCATTATTTTCACTCATTTTTATACAGCTGTAACTTTTTTTCAACTTCCCCGAATCCAGTTTTTCCCGCTTAAATGAAGTTTAAAATCTCACCTTTCCAACACTATATGGAATGACATAATGTGATTGGTAGCACTGGAGATATACGATTGCAACGACATCTATTGACAAAATACGAAAAGACTTTTTCGACTACCCAATATATGACATCCTCCAGCTCATCTCGCCTTCTCCACGTTAATGAAATGTTGCTTGAGGCATACTGACAGCGAAGCCTTCCATTCGCCATTTTGAAATACTGAAATAATTTGATGATATGACATTTACGGGTGCGTTCCACCACATTTAAAGATCTGTTATATAAAATTTCGGCTTAGAATATCCTGAAATACATATTTGCTTTACTTCGTCACCTACAACATATCCATGTACATATATAAAAAAAAGCGAGAATGTCCTTGTGTGTACTGTTGTGTTTGAGCAGTAAATAAGTTTTATATGTGCCTCAATTATTTGCGTGATAATAAGATATTCCGCCCGAAGGTGAAATATGATATGTACCGAGATGCAGCCCAATAAAAATTGTATCCATTCGGTTATGCGATCCTTTTTGAACAAAAGGGCTCATTCCGTAATAAATTCGATAGTAAATGATGTCAGTTGTTTTTATATGAAGTGAACTTCCTGGTTTCATAGAAAAACATAAATTCCGTACAAATGTGTATTCATGCAGTGACATTCGCAAATCGGAAGAATAACGCCGTGCCATGTCCTGCAATAAAATCCACAGCAGTAGTTAAGGAGAATTTCATTGCAAATGTACATTTCCTATTTGGGCCATATTGGTTGTGCCAATTCCACACACATCTACACAAGCGAATAGCAAAGTATGCACTCGAACACATACATCCGAACGCTAAATGTATGTATGTGTACTTATAAAAATTCCACACACAAATTTTATAGCCGCTTCCGATGGCAAGGGGGGATAAAAGGCAATAAGGAAAACTTTCATATTTTATTCTCGCCAAGGAAAAGTAAAACGTAACTTGGCATTAGTAGTTTATAATCATAAATCTAGGAGCACATAAACATTACTTACCAAACACATGCACGCACACACACACATAGGCATACACATCTTGGGAGATGTACATTTTATGTAACTGATAGTGAATGCATCAAACGCGAGCACAACAAAAGCAAGAAACTATTTATTTTGTCGTCGTTGCTTTTATTTTCGCAGTCACTCCTCACTTCCTCCTAACTAGATTTTTACCGCATTTTGGGCAAAGTGTCAAAAAGTGGTGAAAGGCAATAAAAACCGTAAAACCGTAGCGATTTTACGAGCAGAGCCACTTCTCGCTCAAATCCTCACTCGCTTGCTTACCCTTTTCATAATAAAACACAAACATTTTGTAGAAAGACGTAAGGTCGCTGGGGCGGTGGCATATTTCGCCAGTCCACAGTGCTCCTTGGTATGTAAGTGTGTTTGTGGCGTTTGAGATTTTTTCCGTTTAATGTTTCAAATTGCTTTTATGTTTCATTTCGACGCTTGTAATTCTTCGGCTTCTCCGCTGGCGCTGCTAGGAAATCGTACGTGGCCAGAAAGAATCCTGCTCCTGATCGCAAATAGTTGCATATGTGTGTGTGTGTGAAAGTGACATGGACAATTTTATGATTGCGCTGTTAAAATATTAAGGATTACAAGTGTTTTATGATTTTATTTTATTTTTATGTTTTTTTTTTAGTTAAGTTACGTGCGGCTCCTTTCGAGTTAGGGTCCCTGCATTTTCTACCTTTTCCATATTCTTCGATTTTTATAGTGACCGAAAATTATAGTTTAATGTAATTTTATAGGCTGTAGAGAGACGTGCAGCGATTTTTCCCGTGAAATGTGACTTTAATAATAAGTTCAGGGGGGACTGTTTTCGAGAACTAAAAGTTTTTGAATTGAACATTTTAGTGTGCTATTAAAACGCCTTTTGTGAGTACCTAGCTGCCCTTTAAACACTAGTAGCTGCAGAAGGTGACTCTAATTACCAAATATTGCCGCGTTGGATTGCCTTTTGAATGGTTAATGATGAATGTAAGTTGCACAAAGATTTCTGATGACTGGCTCTGGCTAATGGCATGAGTTATTTCTGTATTTAACGGATGTGCTACTCATACATTGAATTCAGTTTGCATAACATGCGCTATAGCGATTCGATCTGAACAATTTTTTTGGACATTGAATTATTGCCTTAAGCACAATTTCCTGAAGATTTATAGTCAAAAATTGAATTTGGATTATCACATGATCCACAAAGCTTAACACTTCGCTCGTCAACGAACATATTCGCAGGAGAAGTAGTTCTGTACCGTCAGAAGCAAAAGCATTTCATTTCAGCATTTCATTTATTGCAGTTGCAGTTGCCACCCTACAAGGAATTCTACCAAAAATTTTCAAATGTGGCCCACGCTTGTACTCGCCATCGTCAAATCTCTTACAACTGTGTGATCTAATTTGGAATTCGGATTTTTTCTCGTTAAATAAAGCCAACAATTCCTTAATAAAGGCCTTCAATAACAAAAGGATTGTGTGAAACATTTGAATAATATTACATCTGGGCTTGCAATAGTTCCAAATCAATCCAAAGTCTCTTAAGCTGCGAAAGTCCCTTACATCGCTAATTGGCAGCTCATTAACCTTTTAGAAGCCACTAGACCCATTTGCTATACAGAGCAATCTTTGTCTCTTCACACTCTGACTCTCCAAAGTCCTACCAAAGAAATGTAACTCCACACATTCGAAGAGGACTCAGGACAACAAACAAATTTTCAACGTTGCACCTATACCCCATATATGTACATATCTACAATATATATGTATATGTATATACTTATATACATATGTGTAGAAGCAAGTATATATAATACACGCAGACGTTTGAGATGTTAGCGACCTACGCATATCAAAATTCGACCCAAATCAATTTGTACAATCATCGGAAAGTTGTAAAAGTTGACTGCAGCATGTGTTTGATGGGGCTGAGTACATGCATACACATACATATATGTACATATGTATGAAGAATACATTTTGATATGCATATACTCGTGTATCTGTATCTCTTCTCCACTTATCTGTATAGAAATCTCACGGTTACTTAATTTCAGTAAATATGACAGATCGTCTGTGGAAGCAGCAAAGGCATGGTTGTGTGTAGTTGTGCCCATTTGTACCCCCTCCTCTGTACTCCACTGTTAGCGCTGGCAGTCTTCGGCACTTTATTAACCAAATAACCAATTTAAATGCTCATCCATCATAATTTTGATATTGAAGATTTACAAGCGTCTAAATTAGCTTCGTGTAGAAGCAGCACTGCGTATGTATGTGTGAAGCACGGAAAATTCTACAAATTGGTATTTCTCCAAATAGTGGATGCTCGCTATATTTAAGAGTACGCACTTGAATATACATACATACGCTTGCCTGGTCGAACATCTCAGGAAATCGTTCGATTTTACTCGGAGCTGATGGCTTACGGAATACAAACTCGAACTCTAACAGCTATAACGCATTGTAAACAGTTATTTTCTGAAAATGCAATTACCTATTTTATTGGCATTTCCACTTCCATTAGCACTGCTGTTGCTGTTGTTGTGAAAATTAGTGCAGTAAACTGCGAGAAAACCGCACAATCGTAAGTGGAAGCATCCAAATAGACAAACAGGCACCCCTGGAGAATTCGATTTTTTAGAAAAGGAAAACTGAAAAACTCAAATAAAATAAACAAATAAAAATACATAAAATAAAGGTTGTATTTAAGACGAATTGCGTCCCGACAATGCAATTGCGACAGGTTGATAAGTGAGCGAAATTCACACGCCTCCGAGCAGAAAGTGTGGACCAGGACATGTGTTACTACACCCGGGCCCGCCCAGCAGAAATCACTCGAAATCAGCAAGCAGCGAAGCAAGTAATGAGCGCTCATGGAATTTGCGATTTCACGAACTCGACGAACAATGGAGAGGCAATAGGGCAAGCATCAAGAGACAAAGCGTGTAATTGTGAAGACAAACAAAGCCCACACCACAGCTGGCTGTTTTAATTTCGAAATAAAGATGTCCTGCATGGCCAGTGAGATGGGCCGAAATGATGATGGCAATCGGCCGGCATGCTGTGGCACCCCCCTGCGCCAGCAGAAATACCAAAAGTAATACAAATTTCTGCTCCTGCTGATTTGTGTGTTTTTGTTTCTCTTTAGTCTTTTGTTTTCCGTTCGGCATGTTCGGGAGCATGACAATCAGATCTAATGTCCCGTAATTTGGAACAATGGAAAAGGCAGCTTTGTTTGAGTTAATAAACGCGTCAAATGAAAACCATGAAAAATCTTAGAGAAGTGGAAAATGAGCAGAAATATTGAAGAAATTAGAAATTAAATGTTCACAAGAATTGCCAAATGTAGCGAATGAAGCGGAGTCAGCATGTAACCAGCCGCAGCGAATGCTTGAGTTCAAGTCAATTGTGCGAAGTAAAAAAGAAGTACGAAGCGAGACGGAGCCCAAACAACCAATGGTGCAACAGTTGATTGGCGGGCGAAGTAGCTGCAACGGCAGTCGTAAAGGTGTCAAAATCAACACACCACCCATTGCACGGCGCTTGCCACAACACGCTTGCAGCAGCAGAGGTCTGAGCCCGTACTCTTGCGTCACAGCGTGCAGCGATGCCCGCAATGTGCGCAGCTCTAGGAGCACCTCCACAGTAACACACACAAGCGCATGTGTACCCTGCAGGAAAACGCAAGCTAATCTGAGCTGGAGATATTACGAGATTCCGTTTCTAATCACGAACAGTGGAGATTCGGACTCTTTTGGACTTGTTCGAAACGGTAGGGAAGGTGGCAGAGGGTGTCATCTGACGCTTTCTGGGGCAGTGGCTAAATTCGACTACTACTAGTGGAGTCCGACGGAACACTAGAGCCGAACCACATTTGTACCGCTGCTTTGACCTGCAGGGCTTGTAGGGAAATGTTTTCAATGTTTCGCACAAATTCACTTTCCACGGCTGGAAGATGCGATGCGCCAACGCTGTTACTGCAATCGTGTTTGATTTCCTTGTAATATTTATTTATTTTTTGTTGTTTCCATTTTCGTTTTTAAGGCAAACAATGGAAGGAAAACGTGGCGAATTTCTATTGTGTTCAATTGTTGAAAAATCAGTTTTAATGATGATGAGTTTGCGATTACAACGGAACGCTGCCTCACCGCAGCGCCACAAGCATGATTTGATTTTTTACGAAAAATGCTTCAAGATGCTTTGTGGTGCGGCGTGCAACTGCCCGGCTCTGCACTATCGCACTCTCACACAAACACACTCACGTAACAAGATGAAGCGAACAAACTGTCAGACGAGACTTATTTATTGTTTTGCTATTAATACTACCTCTGCGGATGTGTGTGTGTGTGAGCGATATTGCGTGTGCGCGTCATTTCATCGGAATAATGTCATAAGTGTATTGGCTGCGTTCTTTATTCTACAATCTACATCATTATTTAGAGTTTATTGAGAATCTGCAATTACGAGGAAACTCTCTGGTAGGCGGGCATCTTCAGCGTAATTAGGACTCGGGAGCAGAGTCCAGCACGCTTGATTCGATTGGCAGACAGGCGAAGCCGTGACTTCATACATGCATACTTACATACATATGTACATATGTACATAAATCCAATTTATAATTGCAGTGTTAAATAAATTGTGTGGTATTAGTCAAAGCATGTAATTGTGTGGGACTCGAAAATATTTTGGAATTCGAAATCAATCACCCTTCCTAATCACACGTTATAGGCAACTAACGATATAATCTACTACGATGGGGATACACACACCTAGGCTGATGTGCATCTCGGATGGGCATGCCTCCTTCTACATTAAATTGCGTCACCTCGATAATTCACGGATAATTGCTAAGGAATACCTGAACCGAGGTCCTCCACCAATACGTTGCGCAAATATTTCTCTCCTCGGGGCTTTTACATATGGGTCTATACCATATTTGCTTCAGTGTCGAGCAGCTTCATTAAAGACTTAGTTTCTGCATTACACTTTTGCGTGAATCTCTTTGCAAAGTAAAGAGTAACACGTGGCTTGGATCCCGTGACAGGCATTGCATAAAGCATTTGTGGTGCGTGCGTGGTGGGATAAAGTTCGGTGCTTCCTCATTAAAGCTCTTCTCATTAGAAATTCAGTCGGCACAACCAAAAGTGTAGATTTCCTGCTTCAAATTCTGCGGGAACTAAATTAATGTCGACAGTAAGTAGTGATGTGCATCGGTTTCACGACGGCAAAGCTAATTCAAACATGTGTAAATCACAAGGAAAGTGACGCGTTGTTGCAAAACTTGAAAATTGGCAAATACAGCAATTTAGATGGTAATTTCTGAGAGTCACCACCCCGCATACATACATATGTATGCTTTTGGCACACGACAATGGCGACGCGCAATTAATATTCGCTTTTTATAGGCACATCTAGGCGCCACCCTGGACAAGCATGCAAACAAATTTTTAGTTTAATCCAAGATACGAATGTTTGTGTCAAGTGAATTATGTGGGCGCTACCACTTGAGCGATTTATGAGTGCTGTTAATAATTTGCAAGTAAATGCTATAAAATTGAGTTCGGTGGCATTTGGAAAGTGTACCACAGAATGTAAAACGTGAGGGCAATGCCATATTATATAAATGAATAGACTGGTCGCGCATTCCCCTAAATAAATTCTAATCTTACGCATTGAATATTTGTGCGAAGATACCGAGAAAAAACGAACGTTTTGGAAGGAGGTAAACCCAGACCTGTTGCGAAAATGTTTGCATCATATACAAGTATGTATACATATGTATATGAAAATATATGGGGAAAGATTCAAACAACTTAAAATCATTGTTTATTGTATACATAGGGACAAGAAGAAAATACGTATCCAATATTTCCACTTAAGTGTGTGCATACAAGTATGTACGTGTGTTTTTTTATGTGATATCTATGTAATGGAAAGTGTGTAGATACCATAAACCTATTAACTAACCTATTGAATTCTATGAAGAACTATAACCAAAAACATCCAGGTACCTCAGTTCATTTAAGCAAACGGTGACAAGAAGAAATAATTTTATCGAGAAATCCTACAGAAATATTTTTATGTAAAATGTTAAAAAAATTGATACACTTGTATCAAGTGAAGGCATCATTCGGTTATAACCATTTCGAACTACGCTCACAGTATACATGATACCATGAAATAAAATTAGCAAGCAATGGGCAAATTTATTTATTTTTTCCATCAATTTACTAATGTATAGTATAATCATAATCGTTCTTCTCATGTCACCACGTACTGACCTATACCACTTGTTTAGAAACTCGAAGCGCACTCACACGCTTTGATCGACGGTTATCGCCTTAATTAATGAGCATTGCTCCTCCACATGGCCATTTAATAACTGTGATTAAATAAATGAAGTCAACAATTTTACTTCTAAATATTTTCCAATGTCCAAATATACGAGTAAAGCTTATCGGTCCCACCGCAATGTCCATTGGACTGATCACGTTTGCGGCTGATGGCTTGGAGGCCCGGCAATTAAATTTATTACCCGCTATTAGGTAGTCGGGCGTGTCGTTTAATTATCAAATAAATAAAGCATGCATGTAGTCTGATCCATCTCCCAAGACTCTTCGCAAAAGCATTATTGTTTTCGCCTAATTTTATGAAAAATAAATAAACTGACTCTCTTCAAGTACACGAATATGCGGGTTGTAAAAGAAATTGTATTTAATTAATCTTTTAAATCTAGTTTTGGTTGTTGACAAGAAATTGAAGCTATTTTTAAATCAGCCTTTTAATGATTTCGTAATTCATCCAAAGCAGACCTTTTATGTGTAACACGTGTATACAATTTATAGTCTGTCTGCCATCCGGATGGCTAGCATTGTTCTCCACACTTCTTCCAAATATAAATGATTTTTTAATATTAATTATCAAAATTGTTTTGATTATTTCAAACTATTCCGGTTTAATCTCGTTATTTGTTTTTAATTCTCGGTATTATGGGCTAATTTGACAATATTATCAAATTATCTGTGTTGTTATTGTTGCATGTGTGTGTTTTTTAGCTTATTAAAGCGATTACTGACAAAATGGAATGGAAATTTTTGAAGCAAGACTTGGACCACCCAAAATCTAATATAATATACATATGTATGTATATATGTCTGGCTCAAGTGCTTGTCAATGGCGGAGCAACTTCAGATGCAATAGCTTAATAATTGAAGTGAAAACATTATCAATTGCTTTAATTTTGTATTGGTTAGAGTGGTTTGATTTGTTTTTATTAAATCGCTGGCTCGAAACCGGTTTTAGAACCATAGGCTCTTAAGCAAAATTGTTCTGAACGATCCATAGAATATATCCCGCCCCCGCGAATTTTTCGTTTTTTTGACTCCTTGTAAATCAACACGTTCTAATGAAGATACATTAAAAACTGCAAACGATTAAACAATTAGTTGAAAGAAGCGATCGTTAAAATGGAAGCAGATTATGCAACTCGCTATTCCATTAAATTGACCATAATAAGGTTGTTGTTGTGCCATACTGTCGCCGAAAGGGTAAAAGTTCACAATAAAACAAATAAAGTTAGCTCTTCTCGGGCACGGCTGCAGCCAAACATTTTATACTCTAATTCGACATAAGTTTTTTTTGAAAAACCAAAACCATCATACACTATATAAGTATGGGAGTTGGGGTAGTATCGAACCGAGTTTATCTATTTGTGCCAGTACCACATACAATAAACATGCGCATGTTCCCTGGGTTTCAGAAAGAATCTCACATACTCGTACAATCACATGGAGGAAAGACAGCCGGATACGTGAAAATCCTGAAATTAGTTATATCGAGGTCAAGTTTCACCCAATTCTATCTACTGGAGAAAGATACATTGTTATGAGTAAAACACGCTGTCTCGTTTTCATTGAGAAAAATTTATCTTGTTAATTGTTAATTGCTTCTTGATTTGTGCACTGAAAAATGAATGAATCAAAAGGAATTTAAAATTGTGTCATATGGGAAGTAGGCGTGGTTGTAGTCCGATCTGATTTTCATACTGCAACATAGGAATGTGAGTGGAATTTCACGTACTAATTGTAGTTGAAATCGTTTGGTCGTTCAATTTTAACCCTGGCACCCACAAAGCCCTCACATACCTTCTCGGGTGTCAAATTGTATGTCTCTAGCATATTTCTTCTTCTTCTTAATTGGCATAGACACCGCTTACGCGATTATAGCCGTGTTAACAACAGCGCGCCAGTCGTTTCTTTTTTTCGCTACGTGGCGCCAATTGGATATTCCAAGCGAAACCAGGTCCTTCTCCACTTCTCTTCCTCTTTCTCTGCTTCCCCCGGCGGGTACTGCGTCGAATACTTTCAGAGCTGGAGTGTTTTCGTCCATTCGGACAACAGACCTAGCCAGCGTAGCCGCTGTCTTTTAATTCGCTGAACTATGTCAATGTCGTCGTATATCTCGTACAGCTCATCGTTCCATCGAATGCGATATTCGCCGTGGCCAATGCGCAAAGGACCATAAATCTTTCCCAGAATCTTTCTCTCGAAAACTCGTAACGTCTGGCATATTTAGTTATGATTTATCACAGTTTTTGTAGTTTTTAACTGAACCGTTATATGCGGAGTGGATGGGGTTATCTTCCGATTTCATCCAGTTTTATAGTGTCGTAGGGGTACTACAGGGATTTATCCCTAGGTAATTGGGTTATTGTAGCTTAAGTGGATCATTGCTACTGCGATCCCCTGCGCCAAAATACAGTTCTATATCTTAATTTAGTGATTAGTTTTCGATTTTCCATTTTCTAAGTTTTCGATGACGTTTTGTGGGCATTGTAGTGGTCCGATTACACCCATCTACGAACTCGACCTTACTTTTTGTCTAGGAACACGTCTACCAAGTTTCATCAAGATATCCTAATTTTTACGCAAATTGCAGCTCGCACGGACGGACAGACAGTCAACCGGATTTCAACTCGTATCTTCATCCCGATCATTTATATACATATGTATATATAACTATATCTATATCTATCTCGATTAGTTTTAGGTGATATACATATACAACAGTTAAGAGAACAAAATATTATACTACGTATCAAAAAGTAGAGGAAATGGCTGTGAAAAAGAAATCTGTATAAAATGCTTCGGGTGCGGAGCGACATAGCAAGTCATGATTTTAAGCCGGATTACAACGTAATCAATTTAAAGTAATTTCTGTAATGCTTTTTATGAATATTCTTTTGTTAATCCAAAGAGGTTCGTCATTTACATCGACCAAACATTGGGAAGCAGCAAAATCGACGAGGCGACTACTGGCTGCAAAACAATTTACATATGGATCCTTCGAGTATAGCTTGGTGGGTAAAGGTGATTCAACAAGCCTCAACTAGACGATCAATTTCAATTGGAAAAGGTTCAGGGTCAACTTAGAAAAAGACGGCTGACGCGAAGTTATGTCAGCTACGCGCAACTCATTAAACATTTATAGGGACGGCTCATAACTGCGGCACGGAGTTGGTCCGGGGAGAAACTGACCAAAGACAGCATTTTAAGTTGAAGAACAACTGCAGTATATGTATGTATTTCAAGCAGAGGCCACTTTTCGATGAGCTGACAATTATTTATTGGAATTAAAGTTATAACTTATAACTAATAATGATTTCTTAGCGTCATTACAATCCTGTAAATAGAAGGTATATTAACTTAAAGAAATAACACGCGAATTTTGTGTGGATATGAATAAATCTCATGGACGCTACCGGCTGAGAAGAATCCCCTTATATGTGGAGGTAGAAAGGGTCTGAGCAGATGTATTTGTGTGTGTCAAAATCAATACACACCAAATGCAATAAACGTGTTTCAAGACGAAATTCAATCACACTTGCAAAGAATTATATTTCCAAAGGGAGAGAACCAGAGTTGACGGCTAAAAGAGTTAGCATAAAATAATTGCCAGAAGGACCTCTCCATTTACGCTTGCAATTATCAAAGCACATAAAGATATTAACTGTAACTACTATAGCAGCCGTCCGCATATGTATGTATGTATATGTATGTACTTAAGCACTTATGTTCGAACGAGTATCAGAAAGAGAGCGAGCGAGCGCTGGCCAAACGCCGTTGTTATGAGGGAGTGAGTGAGCGGAATATGCAAGTCATTAAAATTGCTTATTTGGCGACAAATGAGAAAATGATTGCTGCAGCTGCTAAGTAGTCGTGGAAAATGCAGAGCGCAGAGCTGCGAGTAGTTGACTGAAGCTAAAAGCATGTTTAGGCTAAATTACACATAGAGACCGCTGCGCCAAATGCAACAACAACTGCAAGCATATTGGGTTAACAACACATATGTATACAATGTATGTATATTACAACAATTACAACAAGCGATTTACTCCACAATGGCAATTTTCACTAATTTGCCCTCTGCCCGCTGCTTGCTTTTCGCCAGTACATTAGCGCAATAGCAGTAATGGCCAACGGCGTCAGCAACAACACGGAAGCCATATGCAGAAAGCGGCGATTGCGAGCGTAAAATCGGCATATTTAGTTGGGTAACGCCCTCCAATAACCGGCGAGTGCTGGGAAATAGAATAGCCATTTCACGGTAGCGCAGCGAATGCGAGAAGGTAAATATTGACTGAGCGAGCAGCAGCATTGGACAGTGTTATGATACATCTTACTCTGTCGTGTACACAAAAATGTATCTCTCAGATAAAGTCCACAAAGGCTTGGGAATCACGCTTGCCACTGCGCTTATGTAAACTGCCAAGGGGGTATTGGCACAGGGGTTGCTTTGGCACTGCCCACTCGAAGCCATTCGCTGCGCTCGAGCAAGAACGAACAATTCAAACGCACATACATATGTTCAAACGTATGTAAAGATATATATCCAAACACATGCTTCTCAATTTACCTTCTTGCTCACATTGGCAATAGGCGAGTGCCTATTGCCTTTTATGCTTAACCGGTTCTACTGGTTTGCCAGAGGGGTTCGTATTTGGTGAGTGCGTGTGCTTGGACTGCTGGCTGTGTGTGTGTTGGAAGAGCAACAACATTGAGTTGAGAGAGAGCGCGCACTGGGCAAGAGCTCGATTGGAGTGATGCTCTGGCACTTGGTGCGGCAGCGGTGCGCGGTTGTGGATTATTCTGACAGCGACTGTCGTAGAGTGAACACTTTAATCGCGTGAACAGAGTTGTATCAAAATAAGAATAGAAGCGAACTTTGTAATAGCCATGCTTCTGATTCGAACGGTTTCGTGGATTACAAAATACTATGTGCGATTGTAATTATCCGCCTGAAAAGACATGTGTTTACAGTAGCAGCCCGTTATGTTGCAGTTACATCCAAAAATAAATAAAAGTGTGAAGTGTTGATAATTTCCAATGAAAAAGTGAGATAAAATCGTTTCTAATAAAAACTAATTGGCTTACATTTGCCAATAGCAGTAACAAAAAACAAAAACATAAAAAACAATTGCTTTTAAACTGTGCCTAAAAATAATTTGGAACTGATCGCGACCTCGAACCACCAACTACTAAGTTTGGGTTCCCCAGTAGCCGCGAAAAAACGTTTATATATGACTAAAATGATTCCGCCGCTGCCCACCTCAGCCGTTCTAATGCCTACGCCAAAGCAGAAGATCGGCTTTAGCATCGAATCGATTGTGGGCAATAATTCAGCAGTGTCGCCGACACAAAGTGCCGTCGGCAGCAGTGAGCTTTCTGGCGAACAACTAAATGTTGCAAACACGACAAGTGCCCGTAGTGCACCCAGCTCCCCACCTCAGACCCCGCCCGCAACCTCCCACACATCGGCCGTTGCACATGCCCCGGGCGCGTCAGTTTTGTCAGCTCTGCCGCTAACACCGCACTCACACCCACACGGTATTCATACACACTTGCCTCCACATTTGTCGCCCGCTCAGCAACATGCTCTTCAACAGCATCTACTGCTTCAACATCACCAACAGCAGCAACAGCAACAACAACACCAACAGCAACAACAAATATCGCCCAACAGTAGCGCACCCATGCGGCAGGATATTCAAGATATTATTCAGCGCCTGCATAGCTCAGCTGCCGCTGCCGCCGCTGCCAATTTGAGCATACATTCTGCTAGCCCTTACAGTCCTTCGCCATTAGCACAAACCCGTCTTTCATCGCCTGAAGATGCGCTTGCTGTTCCACATATGTTGCATCTTAAACGTGAACGTTCACCATTGCCGCCGGCCGGTGAACAAGCTCAACATCCCGCCCAACGTCACCAGCCTAATCAGCAACACCCTCAACCACCGCACACACCACCCAAATCGGTCTCACCTTCGTCATCACATCCCTCATCTCCACCCGCCATGCTGCCTGGAAGTCCTGCTTCGTTGCCCACAGCTACACAACAAGCTCCGCCACAACTGACAACGCCACAGTACTCAAAACCATCAACTGCGCTGGGTTCAGGCCCAGGCCCTATGCTTATGCCTGGAATGCCGCATGCTCCCGGTTTAGTACGACCGTTTCCTGTCATTGGACCTAGTGGTATTGTGCCGCCTCCGCAGCAAGGTATGCCCGATATAAAGGCACTGCCGCCATATATCAATGCACCCCCGCCAGAATTACCTCCTCAGCATAATCCACACTTAATCGCCGCCGCACAATTTCAAATGGCCGCCGCCCTTCAAGCTGGCCACGTTTTGGGTGGAGGCTTACCTCCACACGCTGCGCCATTCATGACTAGCCCTGGCATGCCACGCGACAGCTATCCACTGTATCCTTGGCTATTGAGCCGACATGGTCGCATATTTCCACACCGATTTCCAGGAAGTGAGTATTCGTAATTTCATTTTAATTCAATGCAATTTTTCTATTCTCAATATATTCAATTCAAAAGAATTGTACTAATACCGTTTTTCTCTTTTTCTTTTCTTCAATCTAGACTTCTTGCTCCAGCCTTTCCGCAAACCAAAACGCATACGCACCGCATTCTCGCCTTCGCAGCTACTGAAGCTCGAACACGCATTCGAGAGCAATCAGTATGTCGTCGGTGCTGAACGCAAGGCACTCGCCCAGTCCCTCAATCTCTCCGAGACACAAGTGAAAGTGTGGTTCCAGAACCGCCGCACCAAACATAAGCGCATGCAGCAAGAGGACGACAAAGGCGACGGCTCACATTCCGATCGCAGCCGCAATGCAGCCAGCTGTGATGAGGATGACGATGATGAGCTAATCGACATGGAAATGGACGATTGCCCAAGCGACGAGGAGCACGAGCTCGACACGAGTCATTGAAAAATATTTGGCTTTTGAGCGGAAATAAATAGCGACACGAGTGTAAATAGCAGGAGCTCACAAGAGCTACGCGCAGAATGCATGGATATGAGAGTTCCTTAATTTATTATCAGCAGAATCATGAATTATTTTGTGTGTGAGTGTGTATGTGCGCCAGGCAAGGTATAACGCGGCAAACGCCTTGCGGCCAAACGACGAAAACTATGTGATATAAACTTAAATTGTATGATTATAGGCAAATGATGAAACTTAATTAACGACGGTAAATAACAGGTATATAGTAAATACTTATAGTTAGTGCAAAGTGTTTGTAGAAACTGAATGTCGTTTTTAAGAAACCCAACAAGCGAATGTACATATGTATGTGTATGTATTCAATTACTTCAAGTATTAATAAGGCCCACCATTAAACTAATAATTGAATCAAGTCAAAATCGGGGTCAGTGCGAGGGTAGCTATCTTCTCTGGGACGTGCCAAATTTATGAAAGGTGCCAGATTTTTATATGTCAGGTGAATCGTTCAAACTATTCGCATCAAAATGATCGGTCTCTCAAATGAAACAAAATTGTACTTACTACAAATGTACTTCTTAAGGGGCGGAGCATTATTGTACTTGAAAACTTTATTTATTTTATTTTATCTTGTTTATTTTTGATTTCCATAACACAAGTCTTAGTTGGTCTTGTATTTAAGTGTAGAAACAGCAGTTTGTATATTATTAAATAGTTTTAAGTACGGTAAATGAAAATGCAGAGAGAAAAGAGTTAAAAATAAAAATCTAAACAACTAGAAAATCAGAAAATATTATAAAACTGTCTTTCATTTTACTAATATATACATACATACATATATGTGGGAATATCTGATTTTATTGGGGAATTGTGCGGTCTATGATAGACGTCATTTGGGAACTTTTGTTATTGGGGCGCATTGGTCGTCTAATCGTTGCTTTCGAAAATATGTATTTTGCCCTATACTCCAACCTTAGTAAAAGAGTTGAATGCTCACAATTAAACGACAATGCCCACCGCAAACACTAGCGAATCGAACCGAGCCGAAGTGAGGAACTGTATTTTTAACTCCTTAATTTTTTGAATTTCTCACTTTAAGTGCTGCTTTGGAATGTTTTACTTATTTGAAAATGAGTGCAGTCGCGATTTCTTAAGTTCGGCCGAATTTTACAAGTTTCCTAGAGATGAAACTCCTCCATTCCTCCATGATTATGCAAAATAATGATTATTTAGACTAAAGTAAAAGCGAATCTATCTATTGTGGAGAAATGGTAAATGACAGATATAAGTTTATAGATCCCCATCATTTGGCGGGTATAGTTTAGAAGCACGTCACAAACAGAAGGAGGAGCTCTGCCTTACGCCTGGGATATGTTGTAAACGCTAACACTTCGAAATAAGAAAACGAATTCATTGGGCTTTTGTTGTTACTATAGCGGCAAAAAGCATCTCTGAAGTAATTTGGCCGTACTTGGCAGTACTTGGCCGAATGCAAATCAAAAAAAATGCTGCAAAAACAGCACACATTTTCCAAGTAACGGTTTCTTTCTGTTTAAAAGTGCGATAACGGAATCTGTCGCAAGCCAAGTCCAGCGCTGTCACCTTTAGTCCGGTTCCGCCCGAATATATGCCTTCCGTATATATTGCTTTGCTTGTGTTGTACTCGCCACCAGGCGTTAAACAAGCTCGCTGGCTGTGACATTTGATCCGCCGCATTGCAGCTATTCTAATAAATTAAACGCTACATTAAGTGTGGCGAGAAATCATGAAATTATTATGATGATTAAGTGAAAACAAGCAGCTTTAAAATATTATTGTCACTGTGCGATAATTTATTGATTGCAATACTCGAAGTGGCCGTCATTAAGTTGATTTTATAAGTGTTCATTTACTTTGGCGCTTTTTGCCGCCGTCGCTCGGAGTAAAATAGTGAGCTTTAAGCAATTAAATGTGCCCATGTTTGGGTGAGAGAGCACACATACGACGTAAATGAGAAGCGCATTTTCTTGGTCTTATTGGGGCGTTTGGTAAAGAGTATTTGGCTTGGTTTGAAATAAATACAATGACTTATATTGTTGCTTGGAAGGGAAGGCAAAGTCCCTTTACTAGTGTATTTAGTAGTGGGCTCACTTTGGCCAATCCAAACTCTGCGTATTCAAAACTGGAGCGGCAATCCCTACGAATCACTTCCCAGAGACTAATCCTGTGTTAGGACTTAACTCTTAATGCTCGAGAAAATATTGTGTAATCCAATTTAGCTAAATTAGTCTGCTCTTATAATCACGCCCCGCATAACTCTGTGGACTTTCCTTGATCCGCGTACCTATTTTCCCTTTGAGATTGCATTCTTCTTCTTTTATTACTGTTATTGTGAGTAAAGCACAACTCATTCTTATTGTTTTGTTGCTTTGCAGATAGCTCAGCTGGTGGGTTAGCGATTTAATTGGGTTTTGTTTACATTCCCTCATCAACGCTTCCAAGCGTTTGGAAATACACACGAGCACACACGTAGCATGTGTCAGCGTTTTCTCCAACTTGCTACACCGTGTTTGAAGTTGGAGCGAACAGCTGCACGCTTATTACCGACCGCTCTCCGCGCTTATTAGGCAAAGCCTCGCAGTCGCTCATGAGCCGCTTGCCGCGTATTGTGCCGAGGCATTGTGATCGCAGCCAAGCCTTCGAACGAGTCTCAGTGGCTTGTAGACTGCTCTTTTTGCTTCTACAAGACAGCACATTATTTTCGCGCTACGTTTTTAATTATAGCCATTGGTTGCGTTTATCGCTGCTCATGGCTTGTCTGCTCGTTTTTCATTAAGTGCATTAATTAATAGACAACTGTAATTGATAAGCGTTTACAAATTATATACGTACATAAGGTGATTAAGGCATTTATGCTTAATAATTACACTACATGGGGATAGAGCGCTGCTGAATCTGATTTTCATACTCGTTTGCTTTGGGCGTATAGCTCCATCGAGATCTAATTTTATGTCCAACATCCTAAAATAATATCTGTAGGCGATTCAGTCAAAGGTACAGTTATATAACATTCACGACATTATAGGATTATAAAATATGTTGGGTATTACGGCTTTGCGTCCAACAAATCGATGACTACAGCGGTGTGGAACTCAGAGTTAAGTTGTTGAGAATTATTTCAATTTATGCTTTTTTCGAAAATTTGGAACCTGTTATATATTTTGACTGAGTTTTGTAGTTACCATTTGAGGCCAACCGCTGCATTCTATAATTTATTGCTTTACATTGTTGGGATCTAAGACCCAGCTGCTCACCTCTTTCACGCTAAATGATCTACTGATTACACACATAAAGGGTTTGCTTGCCTTTCATCGGTCTTTTAAGGCAAGGAAACAAAACAAAGTCCGGGGGGGGGGCCACATCTGGGCTGTAGGGCGCGGAAGCTTTGGGATGCCGGCCTTGGTTAGGTTACTGTTCAGAAGAAAGGCGGTGTGAGCCCAGGCGTTGTCGTGGTGCAACTTCCAATTGGCTGCGATGTCTTGTATCGTAAGGACTTTATTTGGAGTTGACGGTTTGATGTCAAAAAAGACAATGAGCATCGTTTTCACTTTGGATTTGCTCATTCCCGGCCCTCCAAACAGGTCTGGTTCCGCCGAAACACTCCTCTTCTTGTTAAAGCAACCTCTAGGTAAGCCTGCTTAATCATATTAAACATTGTTGACAGGGACACAGATTTACCGAGTTCCGCATAGAATTTAATCACCTACCTCTGCTCTAACGAATGCTACATTTTCGGCTTGCACCACTCACAGAAACACGAGCGCGAAAATGTTTGTCCTGACTCTCCAGGTGCTCGGAGACAACTGACCAGCCGCTCGTGCGTTAGCTAGGAACACTACCTACCGAATCCAGTCAGTGCGCGCACGCTCCGAAGTTCAGTCGCGGCGGAAAAAAATCAGTCCCCTGTATATGGATATATAATGTGATGAAACAGTAAGGTGAGGAGATTATCGTGGTGTGGGGCACTATGAATTCCTTCTGCCGGGCTAAGCTGTCAACAAAGAATATTAGTTGACCGTTATGCATCTCTTGAGTCAAGCTATTCGTCTGAAACGGCCGAAATTATGTGCAAACAACTCTTGATTCCTTCATCATGATAAAGCACCATTGTCATTAATTCTTCAAGACTTTTATGCGAAAAACTCGACTCACAAGGCCAAGGCGGAGACGACTGAGGAGGTGCGTATAAAAACCAAATGGAACATAATCTTGAAGACTACCGGAAAAAGACTATTCCAATCGTAATTGTCCTGTTCTTTCGAGTATTAGAAAAAACGTTGGCGAAAGTGCTTTCTATCGACGGGGACTACTTTGATTTGGAAGAATGTATAAAGAATTTACATTCTTAAAAGAAATTGTTATTTTTTTATTACAAAGTATATGACCTACATATTTTTAAATCCTGCAGTTTCGAAACAATCTTCGATTCGTGAGTATGTGTACGGAGCTAATGTTTATGGCAAAAACCTCTGGGGTTAACGTGAGTCAAGCAACTTATTTAATGACGACCAACAACACAAACAGTTTCGAATATTCAATGTGAAACTCACCACACACTCACAAATTGGGAGCACAGCTGACTTCATTTGGAAATCAGAGGGAAAACCTGCAAAATGATCTTGACGATCGATCGATTGATCGCCTGAAAGCTGCAACACAAAAAATGCCAGAGAAACTCCAAACCAGCGATTGTGGCTCCGGAAACGGGGCGCTTGTTTTACTTCAGTTTCTGAAGCACATGACAAAAGGTCAATACTTAATAGTTGTTGTCAACATGCAGCAATAAAAGTGCAACAACAATATGAGCGTCATACACGCCGATGTTTGCATGTTGCATGCCACAGATCGAGTGCGAAATTAAGAAATATTGACAGTGGACCGAGGAAGACGTAGCCAAGTTCAATACTGACTGCTTTGTGCAACTACACCAGCCAGAGAGGCGAGTAAAAGCCGTGGCATGCGGAAAGGACATGCGCCGGCGCAACTGCAATAACAACAACAACAACAACCATAAGGTGTAAACGCACAAGTGAGCGTGCAGCTAATGACCACAATAAGCGGCTATAAACAAGCGCACCTACAACACGGGCAAGAGCCACGACAGCAAAACGACAACAACAACAACAACAACGATGTTGACGACAACGACGACATTTTATGAACATGTTGATGGCCAAATATAATGCGAACACAAATGTGTTGTTGCTGGTGTTGATCGTCGTTGATCACGCGCGCGCCCAACTTGCCTCTAACCGGGTTGGAGTCAATGTTGTTGCAGTTATTGCTGTTGTTGTTGTTGTTGTAGCTGTTGTTTGTCATTACCGTTCGCTAGATAGCTGCAGGTTGGATCGATGCGCGCAACTGTCTACTTAATCCAGCAACGAACGTGCGAACGCCTGTGTGAGTGCGTGTTTGTATGCGTGTGTGTGTGTGTGTGAAAGAGTGGCGTTGCTCACATTCTGATAGCGCACATTGGCCTGCGCCGGCATTCGAGCAGTCGAATGCTGTGAATGTGCTTCCAAGAAGATTAATACAGCAAAATTAAGGAAAATAAATAAATGTCACCAGACTACAAGATCGTTATCTCATTTAACAATAATTACCCTGATATGGGATATGGTAACTAATCTGTTATGTTTGCTGTGCACTCGCCCGCTCGATTTCGTTTACATGTGTCTGCGGATTGTTGCCGAGCTACACATAGCCGAGAGTTCTTTTTCGGCATGCTGGCCTGTGGGTGTGTGAGTGTGTGCGCCATATAACCAAAGGCGGAGTGCTGGCGTGTGTGTGTGTGTGCGCTCTGAATAATATTGTTCAACTTGTGTGTACTTACTTATGTTGCTCGCTTTATTTTTGCGTAATGTTTCAATTTTTGTTTTCTATTGTTGTTGCTACTTAATACACATACATATGTATATATGTACATACATACATACATATGTATATATCGACTGTTCCAACAGGGTGTGTGCTGCTACACCTTGGCGTGCATGTACATTGTATAATGAGAAAGTTCGTGGGTTAAATTCCATTTGTAGACCAGATTCAATTTCCGATTTAGATGTTTGTGCTCTTGTCTTTGGTGCTTTTGTATTGTGCCTTAGCTTGTGTTTATAAACAAGAAAGCATTTGCAATGATTGATATCAACATCGTATTAAGAATATTAGGTTCAATCGACATTTCAATTCAATTCCATAGCAAGTATCCCTGAAACACCTCAATGTACTGAATAGTTGCATTTTTCGAAAAGTCGCATTTTGTTGCCTATCGAACTTCAATTGTCTGCCGAATGATTCTTTCTCCATCTTTGCCCGCGTCCACTTTTTAAAAGTAAGATTGCTTACATCTAAGAGCAAATTACTCGATTTAAAAGGGTCGCTTTGAAAATACCATTGACAACAGATTCAATGCTGACCAAGTATGTTCAATACCTAATCAAATTATTCTGTTTGTAGTGAAATATATGCTAATTATTAATCTAATTATCTCCAAGCAAATGATCCACTCGGTGTTATAGCGCGCACATATCTGAACTGCAGCATCTTAATATCTATAATAAAAAAAACCCCCGCTGGGCTGTGAACTCATAAGTATCAGTAAGCGTCATCCAAAGGCAATAATTTGATTGTAGTGGAGTCGCAGCGTGCAACAGGCGCCATGCGGTAAAGACACAATACAATTTCGTCGTCAATCTTCTTCGATGGCCAATGTTTTGGATGATCTGAATGCAGTGCTGCTCAAAAATATATGATTTAAAAACATAAGCCACAGGCAATCTTCATCTTGATATTTCCATTAAAATCTAGGTTTTAAATTGAGAAAATGTTTATGGAGTTACTTCAGTATAACAAAGGAATTTGTACTTTGAGAGGCTTTAAACCGTGGGCAGCAATCACGTGCTGTGACACAATAGTTAGTATAGTGTCAAACATGGTTGGTATTGCAGCTCAAAACGATGGTTCCAGCTCAATTGCATGTGTTGTTGTATTAGTCAAACAGTAAGAACTAATTACCAAAATAGAGTAAATCTGATGTGCAGTGGCACCGCACTTCAAGAACATAATCAAATAATATCTTTCATAAAACTCCAACCGGAATCTAAAAGCTCATTACGTGGGGAAAATCGAAGAATTTAAACAGAAACCAATAATAGGGGAGATCCACCACTTCCAATTTCCATAATGCGCTAATCCTTTTCTACGCGAATCTGTATCCCATATTTACCTCGTAAAGGCGGGGTAATCGTTAGGCGAATGTTGTGTATGTCACCTTTAGGATTTCGTTTTGGATTTTTTTCGGTATATGTATATAAAGGATAAAAGGTTTACATGTGGATCACACATACGAATATTGGGTAATAAGCGTTGATCCGCCCACATTGTAATTAAATTTTTAAGATGGCAGGACTGTCTATCAATCTATCAATCAGTTCGTTTTTAGCAGCTGCTTAAGTCAGTCCACCTCAGTAATGCATTCCGATTTATACAATGGAAAAAAATATAGAACAAAAAATTTTGTCTCAAATTTTGTATTTCTAACCAAATTTCGTTTGCGGAATCGTTGCGAATGTTGGAAAAGGCTTGCCGTAGTTTTATCAAAAACACAAGCCTACGAGTGGTACAAAGCCTTCAAAGACGGTCGAGAGATCGTTGAAGACATGCCTCGTCCTAGACGACCTTCGCCCTCTTCAATGGATGAAAAATGATTTTTTTTCAAAAAGACTATCGTTTGGACATGCTTCATCGTGCGAATACCGATCAGACATTTATGGAGGGTAGTTGTAATGCCGATGAGACATGGCTTTATGAGTTTGACGTGCAAACAATTATCGGAATGAAACCCATTTTGAATCGATCGAAGAGATAAAAATTCGCTAAAGAAGCTGAAGGCCGTCCGAAAAACTGCTTATGAAAAGTGTTTCGAGTTCTGTAACTCAGCGTCTTGTGTTCGGCAGCGGCCATATCAGCCCTTCCTTACTTATTTTTCTATCATTTTTTCCAAACTTAGTTAGCGTTCAAGCGCAATTTATCAGAACCGTTCAAAGCTATTATAATGAATAAGTGCGGCGTAATTAGATTTAATTAGCATCTAGTTTGCATATTCATCGGACGTTTTTGCGGCCTTTTCCAACAAAAAACGGCGAGCTGCGACATGCCGCTGCTGGAGTTGGAGCAATTATCTAATGCGTAATGTTCAATAAATGGTGTAAAACACTACAGTAAATAGTATGACCTGCATTCATAGTTACTTACTCAGTTTTTGCCATTTGTGGTTAAATAGAAATTAATTAATGACCGGATGAGTGTGACAGGGGGTAAATATATTGCTTGTGGCGGAGCGAACACGCCTTAATCGCAGGTAAATCACCTCATGCAACTTTAAAATTCAATTTCGCATTGACTTTGTTCATGACGTGCAATTAAATTTCACTTAACCCCACGACTAAATCTATTATGGGCGAATGACAACATTGTCACCGAGCGTCTGTGATTTCTGCGAGGAATTTCACACAGCCTTCTAAGTACTATTTAATGACTCCCGGAGTCGCGCTTTTGGTGACAGGTTCCGCTGCTGCCTTCATCAGTTGACTGCAATTAAAAGTCATTCAGGCAAGTCGTTGGTCGGAGAAGAAACGCGCTCTTTGAGAGTAGAGGGGAAAATATTTGAAACGACTGCGCATACCTGCATTTGTAAATAACCCCAGATCAGCTCGAATCTCAACAAAAACTCTAAATCATAATATTCGCTTCATAAATTAACGCCAATCGTTATTATAATATCGCAGGTTCCACTCCAATGTGCATGCACTGGCTCCGCTTAATAGTGTTTAAATTGCTCTCGCCACTAAGTTAGCACTTAATAATACCCACTTATTTGAGCTAATAAATGCGCTAAGGTGGCCACATGCCTGAAGTTCTTCTCAGAACAATCACAAGGTGACAGCCGAACGAAGGCGGATGCGAGGTGCACCACTAAGGCCAGGGCTGGAAGATAAGGCCTGGATGCTGGTCGGAAGGGACGTCGCCATTTGATGATGTTATGACTTGTTCTCTACCTTTAATAAGGTTTCAGAATTTTTAGGAAACTAGCAGAAACCCCCAAATGGTTCGTGAGTGGTGATGACTCATTCAATTTCTATCTCGATGAAATTTTCTCTTTCTGCTCCGCCTAAAAAGTTGATTAACTCAAAAACAAAAGGGAGTGTGTCAATATTGTGATAAGTGGTTTTCTAGATGCTCACACAACTTAATATTCTTGAATTTAAAAACGAGTTTACTTCTGACTAGTTGCTCTGTCATATTTGCCTAACCCCCGATCTCTGAACTATTTGGTAAACGCTAAAGTCAGTAGCCAATTAAACTAATTTCAACGTGAACTAAATAAATATTTATGTTTGCTTTTACCATTGGACTGTCTACTCATAAAATGTTCTTATCTAAAACCCTTGAAAGAGAGCGCCACTTGAGAGTCAACTAAGTAAATAAGCGCACAGGATGTGCAGTCGCAAAATTAGCCTCTGGGCACAAACACCAAATGGCTGAGGGCATCGCACACAGGTGCTTCCTACACTCGCACTCAAGTCATCGAGCGTGAATTGGCAATTCGAAACCCCGACACGAAGGCAGGTCGCTCATCGATAGCGGCGACAAGTACACCCACCAAACTGCCGACTTGGGAAAACAAGCAATTATTCAATTAGAGAATGAAAATATCCAAGAGACTTCTACCGGGCTGCCCAGCCTCAAAGTCGGACGAAAGCAACTGTCGCCAGCAACTGTTGCCAACGCCATAAATGCAGTTTCAAGTGGAACATTCTAACATCGAATTTTGAATCAAATTGTTTTGAAATGATGTTAATCTTGCTGAGTAGTTCAGAAATGGCCGACCTATTATGTTTTTTCATATTTATTTTTCTATGTCCCCACTCAGCTGAATCGGTTCGCGTTGAGTGTGGTGGAATGTAGGCGAATCAGGGGTCGAGCAGGGGCTGGAGGATGTTAATTATGTGTTGAATGAATGGCTGAGAAATTAAGGCGATATGCATCTGTACACACACACTCACACACATATATGAAGAAGGGCGGAAGTGACGCTTAGTGACCCTGTTCAGGCAATGGAGGGAACACTGACAAAAAATATAACAAAAATAAATAAAATTTAGCAGCAATGGTGGTGGAAGTGTCTATCGTTGGCGGAGGCGGCGGCGTCCGCAAGTAGCGCTGAAGTTAACAAGCGTAAAATTAACTTATTAGAAAGTCGTTAGAGTGATTGCGGCATAAACACTTGGAAATTAGTGGGAATAATGAGTGGCAAGCAAACAAGCACAACAAATAAACTGTGGTGCACGGTGCGTTTTTGCCCTGTCATATCAAAATTCTGAATGTGTTTGTTTTGTTTTTGGGCTTATTTGAATTGTACTGGACAGCTGTTGGCATTACAAGAAACGTTATTGATGACTTTATTTACCAAATTTTTGTGTCAACGCGTAAAATTTATGCTTGAGGAGAGCTCTTGTTTTCATATGTTATATTAGTAATCTTTATTGTTTGTCTGACCTTAAGTCAATCCCCTGGCCACATCTTTCTCCTATTTGATGAGGATAAATCTCTGTGCGGTTTAGAAGTAGAGCGCAAACGTTTTAAACACCAAAACATTGCAATTAGATCATCAGAACTGATATCTCGAATACGAGAAAGCGGATACGAAAATGAAAGGAAAAATAATTAGTGGTCGATCTGAGGCCGGAAACAGAAATGAGAGAGGAGTGGTTAAACTTTAAGTTAAAGCTCTACAGCTTACGTATTAAAATCTTTTTGACATTCCTTCAAAATTTATATGAACAAGTAAAGAAGGGCCAATTTCGGGTGTATTCTGCTTATAATCCTATGTCACAGTGTGGAAATTGGCGAAATCGGAGCACAAGCACGCCTACTTTCCATATAACACAATTTTAAATTCTGTTTGATTTTTTCACTTTCCAGTGCATAAATCACTACCGAATACAGGGTTTGTCCGGAAAGTAATAGGACTGATTTTCTTCCGCCGCGACTGTACTTCGGAGTGTGCATGCTCCGACTGGATTCGGTAGAGGGCGTTCCTAGCCAACGAAAAAGCACCTAGAGAGTCAGGACAAACGTTTTCGCGCGACATGTTTCTGTGCGTTGAATGTACCGTTCGTTAGAGCAGAGGTACGCTACTAATACTATGTGAAACTCGGTAAGTCTGCGACAGAAACGTTTGATATGATCAAACAGGCTTACCCAGATGTTGCTTTCGCAAGAAGTGGTGTCTTTCGAAGGCACCAGGCCTTTTCGGAGGGTCGGGAAGAGGTCGAGAGGAAGACCGGAAAAATGAGCAAATCCAAAGTGAAACGATGCTCATTGTCTTTTTTGACATTAAGGGCATCGTACACCATGAATTTGTTCCTCCTAGACAAACCGTCAACGCCAAGTTTTTCGTGGAAGTCCTTAGAAACTCAAACGAAGGGTCAATGGGGTCCGACAAGTCATCGCAGCCGATTGGAAGTTGCACCACGACAACGCCCCGACTCACACCGCCTTTTTTGTGAACAGCTACCTAACCAAGGTCGGCATCCCAACGATTCCGCAGCCGCCCTACTGCTCAGATGGGGCACCCGGACAAGCAGTATGAGACGAGAGAGGGAACCAAGCAGCGTGCACATCCGCTCTCTAGGCTATTCCTGGGAATGCCTTCCGTGACGCCTTAATTGCTTGGAAATCGCTCTGCATCGACGCAGAAGGGGCCTATGTTGAAAGTTTTTAAAGAATTATAACAATTGAGTCAATAAATTTTTTAAATCGACTCAGTGCTATTACTTTCCGGACAAACCCTATATGCTTACACGCCCTAGAAAACTTGCTGCAACACAAGGAAAATTATATTTTTACTACGGAGAACTTGGTTGTACGTCCCTCTCTCTCAGTATCGTTCAACACTCAATAAGGAACTAACAGAAACTTTCTTCGCAGAACGTTCAGAGCGTAACACTGCTACGCAATAAATCATCATCCTATTTTAAAGACCTATAAATATTAAATTTGAAGTTGAAAAAATTTCCCTCCAGGGTTTATAGTCAACTGTCACAATTCTTTCCTTGAACGGAAAACTATTTTACCTAATCGGCAGAATGCGTAAGATTTTCATCAGGTCCCTTTCCCTAAATCCCTTGAAACATTCCAGGATTTTCAGGTTTGAAATGCCTTTCACGTCCTTATCGAAATCTACATTAAATCATCTGAAGAATGGAGGAGCTCTGCTGCGTTTGTACATTTAACACCCAGTTGGCATGATTTACCTTCCGCCACTTGACAAACACACAGTGCTCGACCAATGGGTGTTGGACATTAAAGCGCAATGAAAAGAAAAACTGTCCACATCACCTAAATCAAAATTTCAATCAACTACAAATTTGTGCCGCGCCCAAAAAGTGTCTCTTTAGTTAATGAGTACTCACCTCGCAATGTACACGTGCACCAAAGGGGAGAAGAATAAAGCAAAATTCAAAAATTGAAAATTAAGTTATTCTTGGACGCGTAATATTTCATAAATACAAATACCTGCCTTGTAGCTGAAGTCCAGTCCGCAGCGGTGCCGAGTCGTGAAGCTATGAAATTTCACAGGAAAATAATGTCAACACGGTAGATTAGCATCAAATGAGCAGCACAAGCTCGGAATGAAAAATTAATGGAAATTCAAAAGACTCCGTGATGAACATATGTATATGCCACCATGTGTGTGTGAATGTGTGAATATGTAGGGAAAAATTAATAAAGTGTTCGGTTGTGAGAGGTTTGTGTTGGTCTTTCGTTGGTTATTTTCTTAAAAACACAGGAGACAAATATCGATTAACAATTAATCATACTGCTATCCCCATTGTCTGTCGCTTGGCATGATACCCAACGCTTCTCCATGCAGCCACTGTAGTTACGTCACGACTTCGCCTGTGCACCTCATTATTATTTTGACATTTTCCAATGATATTTAGATTATCAGCGTTTCAAAATCAAATTAAATACACAAGCCATGTAACGCCCTCACTACACTACACAATGCATACATTCACGCACTGAAACGCACACATTTCCATGTCATGTCACCATGGTAGCCATTGGGATATCTGTACGCTCTCATACACTGACTCACAGATATGCAGCCATCGTATCTTCTGCCTACTAGCGTTTTGTTATTGTTGCTCATTTAGATAAAAGGATAATATGTGGTGACATGGGTCCCACCAGCAGCAGCAACCGCCTTCTCGGAAAGTGAGCAAGGACTGGAAAAGGCAGACTCACCTTTCTCATAAACGTGTTCATAACGTGAAATGGGCTGCAAGTGCAGCACACAACAATAACAGCAAAGGCTAAAAACCATCGCTTACAAATGACCACAATAAAGGTGCGCCCCGTTGAACAAGTGCATCTGCAGGACCAACAGGACCTCTCCTGCACGGCACTCACAGTGAAGCAGTTGTACGGCTGCAATCGGTAGAAAATGTGCGACAGATATTGTGACACGATAACGGTTAGTCACAATGCAATTGGACAATAAATTCTTCTGTTTACAACTTCGTCAAGCATTTGGTGTACTCTGAGAGTTTTATGTGTGAAAATGGCACAATTTGCTTTATATTCCTTTGAAGCGAACAATAGAAACTGATTTTATGTTTTGAAACCGTTAGAGCACAAGAACTGTTATGAAATACACATGCTGAGAATACATATGTAGGTACCGATACGTCGAACGGTCAGTAAAGTGTGCGCACGTAATATTGCTAGACCTTTCAAACACGACTGCCTTCAATATACCATATAATGATTACATAGAATTCATTAAGGCAAGAGAGAAGTACTCCTCCATTATCATAGAAAAAGCCAATCAGTATTGCAGCAACAAAATGAACAACTAATTCGGTGCTTAGAGACTTCTATGCTTCTGTGGGCCGTTCCATTCCAACTTCATTCTCCATTCTTGCCAGCGGGTATCTGCCCTGTTGAATTCGCACTCACATTGAAGATCTATATATTTTTTATTTCCACCTGTGAGCTCAAAAACAGCTATAGAATTGACATGGGCAGCTAAATATCCTTACCAACTTCCCCTGCCCTTGTCCATGATAACAAGACAGAGTCAATCTTTGGCCGTTCATTGCCATATAGGCTTAGTGCCTTGTAAAGCTGTTGAAATTGGGGAACTATGTTCAAAATTTAAGTTAAACTCTTTCCTCTACTCGTGTCTAAGGTGTTTTGCAGATTCGTTGTGCAAGTACAAGAGGTGCGCATTTAGCAGATCAATAATACCGATGTGGAGCTCACCAACTGTGAGTCTAAAAGTAATTGAGAAGTCTTTAGCTTACTAACAATTCCATCGAGTTACTTCGTAGTAAGACGTATGTATGTAAATGGGCTTTACTCGATGAACATCTATGAGTGGAGGCTAAAATTTGAAGAATTATCGATAGTTGAAGTTGTCATTTTATTTTTTTTTACTTTCTTACTTCTCGATCACGGTGGTCTGAAATGTAGGAATGTAGACAAATGTAGACTTGGTTCGTAAATTTTGCAATGGACTCGAAGCGTTTCTCGATGATATGAGGGTTGTTATGCCTATCTTTAAGACGCTCTCCAAGTGTACTCAGGGTGACCTCCGTCTTCGGAAACAGCCGCAATAACTTACCGAACTACACTAAAAAGACGATCGACTTCCTTAGAGTATTGGAAGCTTGAGTGTGCCTAGAAGAAATGCTAGCACACATTTCTCAGAAATAGTAAATCTCCAATGTGTATAAATAGTGAATACTAATGCATTATGAATGCGAATCCTTCAGTTTGACCACAGAATAAGAGAAATAACAAAAACAAAATGGGTTGTATTAATTAGACTTGTCAACGCCCAGGCAATCTTTTATCTTTCCACCTTTATTAGCATTATAGTTTTTTGGTTTGGTTTTTGCAAAGTAGCAGCCAAGGCAATTCCTTAGAGTACTTATAAAACTCCCGCAGTGCGCCTCCCAGTGCTTGGAGGGTTTAAGGCGAGTGCAAGGCACACTCACACCGCAGGGTGCTGTCGTTAAGGGATATTTCCCCTTTGTATTTCCACAGAATATTCATTATATTATTATTATGCGTTATTAAATATGAATTTTGATCTCTTTTCGACCCGCCCACAATGCGGCATGAAAGACAGAGGTGACGGAGAACGCCCTCACGAACAAACCAATACTCATATAAATGTATGTAAATGAGCACATGTGACGACCTACGAGTACACATAGCGATCGTCTTCTGACTTTGAGTGATAAAGTAAGTCAAAACGGCAAAAGGATTATGTGGTTTTGTGTCGACATTCTTCATATCCAGAGTTACCAAGAATGTGTGTGTGTATGTATGTATATTCAAAGTAACTCTTTCACTTACATAGGTTGCTTGCATTGGCGGAGGCCTTTAATCTATGCACGCAAATACACACACACACATCCACATCTGTGACCATTTCGGCCCCTTATCTGGCGATGAGGTTTACCGATTCAGTAACGATTGCTGATCTGCCTGCTTAGCAGAGTTTAACGAATTCGTGCTGCAGTTCCATTTGCCTTGACTGTTGGGCCTTACAAGATTGCAAAGTTAAGCCAGCAATAGTCGGCAGCTAAAACACATAATCCTGTTAGTGGAAGCCTCGGCCAGCATTGTTAATAAACACGAGAGGGAGAGTAGGAGAGACAGATATTAAACGTACATCGCATGGGTATAATAACAAAAACATCCGTTGACTGCGAAAATCCGGGTGACTCTCTCGGCTCAGTTATGAATGAATTTAAAGCAGATCCTTAGCCACAAATAGGCAGTCAGCAGTAGTTGCTTATTGTACTGTTTGCTTGTTTTGTGGCATTCCGAAGGATTAGTCAAGATATCCAATTTGCAAGTCGAGGTTTATTACCTTCCAGTAATAGCAACCCCTAGAGATCTTCGTAGGTTCTTGTTGCAGGGTAGACAGCACTTATTTCTCCACATAACTTCACTTCTTATCAAAAATATTTCCTCTGAAGGTCTTACAGCTATATTTTTGGACACTGTCTTTGCCCTTAGGCAGAGAGTGGTGAGCTCAAAGGGAATTTTAAATACTTAATATTCATTTCCACTCCCGCTTAGACCCGAATAAAACAGCCATCAATTGGTTAAAACATATTTATGTGCCCAAACCAAAAGCGACTGGAATTTATTTTCATTGCAAGTTACATTTATATTTCGCAGTCGCGCAGACACATGGACGTGAGTGTTCGGTTCACAATTTAATATACGCACCTAATTTAGAGATCCATTAAGATAAGCGCGATGCAGTATTTACATGGCTTTATGTCTTCTTTAGGCATATCCAATTGCTGCGATCGAACTAAAATAAATAAATAGCCCAGACCTGGAATAGCGGTGATCATCTACCCACAAATGGTAATGTGCAGCAAATAAAAGAAAGCAACAACAAAAATATAGGTAGATTAGTCCGTATCTTCTTTCAAGAAAGGCAGAAGAAGCACTTGACAAAATACGCTGCTCTCATGAAATGAGTAGTTACCAATATTGCATTCGTTATGGTCAATTTACCAACTAAATAAAACTAAACAAGTAAACAAATCTCTTCAATTGTGCACGAGCCCGCCGACTGGACAGTGAAAAACTGGCAAACACCCCAGGAGACAAATGTTTATTGGTGTTTATATGCGTGAGCGTAGGTGAGGTGTGCAGTAAAGTGTGTTTGTAAGTGGATAGTTTCAGTCAGAGCCAAATGTTTTGCCTTGCCCATTTCTCCCGTTGCTTTCTCGCTCGACCCTGCCCTGTGAGGCGCAGCCTCCGCCGTCAACCTCCAATTGGCTGCAGCACAAAGCCGCTTAATACTAACGAGGAAACACTAATGCCCATCTCTACAGTAATCAGTTAGATAAAGAATGTCGTTAGTTTGGAATATATTATCACGGTAATTTGATATTTTGTGCGCCAACTACACAGAAACTTCAATGTAATTAAATAAATTTGAAAACTTAGATTTTTGATCACAAAGACAGAGCCTGACTGGCCCTCAAAGCTTTTCAGGAAATCAAAGAGTGAATGACATGTGTGTGTGTTCAGTTTGTTGAAAGCACAGGCCAGGTGTAAAAATGGATAACATCTTATATTAATTCTCCTTGGTAAAATGACAGAGGGTCGTTCTCCGTAGATCTAAACGCTCAATGAAGACAATAGAAGCTCAAAAACTTCCTTTCTGCCAATTCTTTAATACTTACTTAGCTTTTAAGCAATGAAAACTTGCGAAACCTTTCTGCCATTCATTTCTCCATCTCGTTGGCAACAGAGTACCTTTTCAACCTTAATATGTTTAATCCAATGGAACTGTTGGGCTCATGGACCTTTTTCCTTAAAAAGAAACTATTTAAATTATCGAAAGGAAAGAAGAGGTTCTTTTCAGACACTGGTACCTACATCAACGTGAGAAAAGCGTTGGTACCGAAACGCCAGCTTCACTAATAGTTGAAATAACAAAGTCGGGGGGGAGCACATCTGAACTGCAGGACGGCTGTGGAAGTGTTGGTTAGGTAGCTGTTCACAAGAAAGGCGGTGTGAGTCGGGGCGTTGTCGTGGTGCAACTTTCAATCGGCTGGGTTGTCTTGTCGTACCCGATTCTCGCTTCGTTCTTGTTTCTTGAGGACTTTCACGTTAAACTTCGTGTTGCGGTTTGTCCAGGAGGAGCAAATTCAGGGTGGGCGTTGCCTTTGGTGTCAAAATAGACAATGAGCATCGTTTTCACTAATTCGCAGGTCTCCCAGTACGGTCTTCATCAGCGACCTCTTCCCGGACCTCCAAAAAAGGCTTTGTGCCACCAAAACACACCACTTCTTAACATCTGGGTAATCCTGTTTCCCTCTGTCTCAGATTTACCGACTTTCACACAAAATTTAATCGCGTACCTCTGCTCTAACGAACGCTGCATTTTGGCTTGCACCACTCACAGAAACACGTCGCGCGAAAATGTTTGTCCTGACTCTCCAGGTGCTCGGAGACAACTGACCAGCCCCTCGTTCATTAGTTAGAAACGCCCTCTACCGAATACAGTCGGTATACCCTTCATAGAGGGTTTCCATACAATAACTTGATTTTGATCGATCAAAGTTTACGAAAGATATACATAGAGTAATACGATATTAGCAGTTCCGACAAAGGAGCACTTTTTTGCGGAGAAAAGGCCATGTGAAAAATTTAAAATCGTTATTTCAAAAACTGGGGACTAGTTCACGTATATACAGATAGACGGGCATCGCTAAATGAACTCAGCTCGTCATGCTGATCATTTATACATATATATTTATAGTTTAGCCGATGTTTCTTACCTTGCTCAAGGTATAAAAATGCAGCAAGACTTGTTGATGGTTCGCTCCAATGTCGTGTGTTATTGTTGAGCTTTGGGTGGCTTTTACGCGAAAGCCGTTCAGAACCAACTCGGCCAGTTTGACGCAGCAGACGATCGTAATACCGATTAGCATCTAATTTGATTATTCTGAAAATATTCAGCGAATTTAATAACAAATGTTGGTCACAAGTTATGAATTATTAAAGATAATTGTTGTAGCAGATTTATTATGAATTTTTAAATGGCTTATTAAGAAGTTAATTATCTTTTAATTACACAGCTGCTTCGCCGAAAGCAGAGAAATTTATTATAATGAGCGCGACCGAGGCGCTCATTAAAAACCTGTCTCAGCAGCCATAAGCAAATTTAGGGGATTCTGAGGAATCGAAGGGAGGCGGAAGAACCCATTTAATTGATATCATTACCAAGCAGTTAGCATTTTATCAGAAAATAGCGAAGGTGAGCAACACAATAATAATTAACATTTCTTCATAAAATAAAATAAACATTCCAAAATGGAATTTCTGCTCATACCTCACCATGCGGCTCGCCCTCACTTAATTCCAATTGTCAAATTCCACTTGACTGCATCACAGGCATTCCTGGCTCAAGCCCAGGTCTCCTTTGGAAAGAGCACATACACCCTCGTCAACTGAGAAATGCAGAAACATACAAAAATATCTAATAATATCGCTCTTCCTTTAGCGCAGGTCAAGAGCACATCGCGGAATATTATTTATACGAGTGTGCGTATTGGCGTTGATGCTTCTTCTCACCTGACGCGCCAACAAAATGAATCGCATCGCAGGCGCAGAGTGGTCATAAAGTCTCAGCTAGCCGCTCGAATGCCAAGCGTACAGCAGCCAGCGGGCGGCAACAGGCAAATTGACGCGTTACAACAAACATTTCTCACATGCATGCAACCATGTTGCATGCAACGCCGTCTGCCGCCGTCCCAGGCATGGCATAGCGAGCGCAATCCACCGGCGTACCACGCGAGCAGTAGAGTGTTCGCGCGCAATAAGCGTTAAGCCACCTGCTGTGTTTGATGCCTCAATCCTTGTTGCTGTACAACATCTCATCGGAAATCACTTAGATCCCAATAAATAATCAAATCACCCCCTTAAATTTACAATCTTTTCTCATTTGTTTACCTCACGTCCATTCTACGCGCACACATTTATGGGCACTTTTCCATTGTTCGTTGGACACAGACGGACTGGGCGAACGGGAGACGAGAGGGCAGCACACGGCGCACTTGGCCGCGAGGTGCTTGCACGCAATACCCAGCGCACACCGGCTGTTGTCCCCTGCGCAAGTGAGAGCTGCGCCAACGCTTCTGGCAGGGAGCATTAATTGCTCGTTACCTAAATTCTAATATCGTCTACAAATTAAGTCGTTGAGATCTTTCCACTGTTTTTATTGTACCTCGCTCTTAAACATTTATGCCAACTGTCGTGCTGTGACACTGTAGTTTGTGTTGCCTTGTTGCTTTGGTTGTGTGGCTTGTGCTGTTGTTGATGCCATTGTTAATGCTTATGTTCGGCTGTCTGTTGTCTTGGCTCTAACTTAAGCGTTGCGCTGTTCGTGGTTATGTGCGTGGCTGTGTCGTTGTATTAGTGAGCTCTGCGGGGGACTCTTCTTCTTTCGGCTCAGATTAGTTTTGAGATTGGTTAGTATGCGTTTGTCCCAGCCATTCTGCTGTTCCTAGAGTTTCCCCTTCAGTCCATAAGATTGTGTACCGGTACTAATTTCTACATACAAACACTTATGACAACTTAATTGAGAAATTAAGAAGTGTTGGAATGGTCTGCCCGGTATTCATAAATTATTGGCTATTGCAACAAAATATTTACTCACAAACCAAAGTCTTAAACTTTGCTCTCGCAGAGTGAAACGACCCATTCCGAGCAATACAGGAAGTTTTAAACTTAATAAACTTTCCTTAGCCGTTGAGAGGTTTCCAACTCATAAATGAAATACAATTCGCAACCAGCGTAGTCTCTGTCGTCCAAAAATTCATTAGAAACCCACGCAGAGGTAAACAATGCGTCGAAAGATTTATGTATCAAATTAAGCTCATTATTAATTATACGAAAGCCTACATCGGCACCCACATCCAAAAGCGCGGCTTACATACTCACACAAGCGGCCGTTCGGAACGCCAACACCTCGCTGCAAATGGAAGCTAGAAACGCTCGAAATACCTCTCGTGCTGCTCCGCCGACCGCAGATACAACCGTGTGCGTCTGCGTCGCTTAGGAGCCGCGACAACAAATCTATTAAAATATGAAATTAATATTAATTTCAATTAATGTCATATTTAAAGTCTATGAGCGCGTCAACTGTCATTTGTAGTTGTCAACCGAGTGCTGTTTGTGCGTGTGTAACGGTGTGGGATGATCGCTGCGCTAGAGAACTGTGGTGAAGCGCTGCTGAGCGCGGTCTCGCGGTTTCGCGTTCGTCACTAAAGTCTTTTGTTTTCAACTTCGCTGTTCCAGTGTTTACGGTTTACACTATGTTTGCCTCGCATTTCGTGCATTTCGTTTTATTAATCAGATTCACAATCGTTAAATTCGATGTTATTAGCACGATAATGTCGCACAAATCCGCATGATTTATGACTGCCGAATTATGAGTCAACGCAAATGAACCAGTTCAACCGGCGATGGCTGGCCGGAGTGCTCGCTGCTCACATAGCTAATGTGCGCATGTGTGACGAGGTGTGCGCAGTAATGCTTGTGTAACATGCCAAGAAGCATTGTCTCTTGTGGCTCTTGGAAATTGTGCGCTATAAAAAATTTCATTTTAATTATGCTTGCTTTTATGGCTTGGCTATACTATATGTATGTATGTATGTATATACACATTGTTTTGCAATTTGGCGCTGACGTTTTTCAGCGCTCAGCTTGGTGTGGCGTCAACACATTTAAGGTTATACCGCCGCAAATATGTTCACTGGCCGCACGCACACACACACACTTGCGCCAGCTATATCAGCATGTTCGATTAGCGCTAAACTCATCCAGCGTTGTTTATAGTCATCCGCTGTATTGTCGATAAAAACTCGCATTTGTGCCAAAATTAATAAAATTGTTATGACTACTCGCTTTGAATTGCAGATGTGTGTGCGACGCCAAGTCCGACCGCACGGCGAATAGTGAAAATTCGCGCACTAATCCAACACTTGTCCACACACCACTTCCCCCACCCCCACGCACTGCCACCGTCGGCTCGTCTGCCATGTCTGGGTATTTATGGTGTTCATTAAGTAATTTGTCGCGCGTGTTCATCGTCAGCCACGCCTAACTTGATAACGCAATGCATAGACACTCAAACAAGTGGCGCGAGCGCTCATGGCTTATAACGCCGAGAGCAGATAACAGGAAGCGCTTGTCAAACTTTGACAGCTTTTCGCATCGGCCATAAGCGACTCACTTCCAGCGCCATTTCGGGTGCGCACCAAGGTCCAATTTTCACTCGTTCGCACATTCGGTAGTATGAATACGAATGTCGAAATGTGTAAATGACGATGTTTCGTTGTTGGTCGCTGGGTAAGTGCTTTTGTAACACGTCTCTTTCAATTTTTATGACTTGTTTTTGAATAAATTAGTTTTTATGCCCGCGTTATGTTGTTTAATGTGCTTTATTTACGCGCTGACCCCAAAATTTCGAAGTATCGGCCATAAAAGTTTGGTTTAAAATCGCATTAAAAGTAACCTCATTAATAACGTCGCGGCGAAACCTTAGAAACTAAGCTTGCCGAGCGAACGGTTTCTCCAATGCTTTGGCGCGTAACTTTCAACGCTGAATATCTGGCAAATCGGGGGTCTCACAATTGAAATTGCTTTAAATCGAATTAATTGCGTTTCTGCAAACCGTTATTTTATCAACTTTTGCAGCGCTGTACAACAATAGCTGGTTGTTGAGGTTCATATTCTGGCTTACTGTACCATACATACATAAATTAAGCCATGTATTTGTGTAGAAAACCCTCCTTTAAGACACTTTAGTTTTCAGTCCTGAAAAACTTTGACCGGAGAGAAACTATTGTCAATGCAACAAATGTCAAAAACGCTGCTAATAATTGTTAGTGACGAAACACCAGGCATTGAGTTGTTCACCTGCTTTGGTGGCGGAAGTCATAAACTTCTCATTTCTGGGCCAACCTGCATTCTCTCGCCTCTCAGTTCCCGAGAAACGCTAAATGGTCCGGTCACAGCGTACGTGACATGCAGACGTAAGTGAGTGTGTGCGTGGCTTCTCTGGCATTGTTCTGCAACTCATAGCTCGCCTCTGAAAAGGTTTGGACTTCATTTAACAGAAATTAGATGAATATCAGGCCAGTTTTAGAGGAAGCCCCAAATCGTGATCCCTGCAACGTGGCCATCATCACGTGAGTGTGCTTGTGCGGTTAGAAGGCTGTTCATTCACAAAATTACACGAATTATGGGTAGTGAAATGTGAAATTCCAAGGAATCGGATATTAACCGATCTAATGACGGTGCAACAATCCATGTAGTATTTAATTAAGAAATCAAAATCAGAGCCAGCTCCCCTTCTTCATTCATTAAATATATTGATCGATAACAATTTCGGCTGCAGGAGTTTTGATTGTATTGAGAGTAAAGAGGTAAACGGTGGCGACACTTCGCTGCAGGGTGTTGAGGAGCACGAGAACTATATCAACGCATTCCAGGAAATCATTAATATGATTTTTCATCGCTATGAAACAATAAAGTATATCGAATTTTTATAATTTTTATGTGAAATAAATCAGTGTGAATCGTCTGCCTCTTCTCTCCAGTAGGGTTCTTCGGAATTCTGCCAACAGCCAACCCATATCTTCGCGGTTACTCAAATAATTTAACGCGCGGACAAAGCTTCACGGCTGCCAAGCGGTTTTTACCGAAGTGCTGCCGGAAACGCCACTTAACTTAACACTCGGCCATGGCCTACGCACGGCGTTTGTAACTAAAAATGGATCAATTGTAAAAATCGCTGGTGAATTTAGATAATTGCAGTGCCAGTATGCGACGGTGTAAGTGCTCTGCTGCATTCACAGATGTGTTTGGATGTGTTAAGCCCACATGTCAAGCGATTGGCGACAAATTTAAAGTAATTTGTTGTTGTATTCGATATTGGTCATAGTATGTATTCTCCAATAGGCGATGTTGTGGTTGTCTTCTGCCTCATTCTCCTGTGGCGGCAGCGGTTTGCTGCCATGTTTTTGCTTTCCGTTTTGCGTCCGCATTGTTCTTATGGCCTTACATTACTTCGTGCCACAGAGCCGATGTTGTTGTGTTCATTGGTCCAGTTTAAAAGCATTTACATTAACATTATTATGAGTTTAAGGTGTTCACAATGTTGTCGCACTTTTTTCTATAGCCGCATTTGTTGTTGTTACTCAAGCTTGTCATGTCATTGGCGCTGGCTATGTTGAACCGTGTGTGGCACAGCGCTTTGGCGAGGCACGCCGCGAGAGCACACGTCCACAGTGCCGCTGAAATTCGAATTCCGTTACATTCGCGACTGGCCACGAGGCATGCGACTGCACTCGCACAACCCCCACCGCTCCATGGGCTCACCGGAGCGGCTGTGTCACATGTGGCATGTCTGTCGCTGTTCGGACATGAATAAAAAACACAATTACAATTGAATAAAAAGTATCCGCGCGTTGCTCTGACATTGCGATCGCATCGATGGCGCGCTGATAGCTTTGAAGTTGTATTTGGTGCTGTCGGACTAGCTGACTGTAAGTTTTTGTGGGCACACATTGCTGGGCCTCGGTATTCTTTTTGTGCGCTCAGCCCTGCAAAAGTGCTGCGAGATTTGTCGCTTTCAGCGGCGTTTTGCTGCACAACACCTTTGGGCCAGCTTTCATGGTGCAAAAAGAGACGCGGCGCTGAACGGAAAGGTGCGCCGCTGAGGGCGGCAGTGCAACATGGAACAACTTAAGGGCGACAATTCACTTCAAAGGCACTTTGTAAAAATTATTGTTAACAAAATTTATTCAATGCCTGGGAATTTAAGCGGAGGGAAGTGGCCAACAACAACGAGTCTTACACTGAGAGAAATAACAAGTATTTTATAAGGATCGGCCACCGTGACACGTAGATATGTATATGTGCTCTTGGCTTTACCTACACCTGCGAATAGTAATGTTTGCATCTTAAAATATATAAGCACAATGGCTATTTAGGGTATTAGATTAAGCCGAACTTCCTTTCAAGAGTCAAGCTTTTGTAGGTTTTTCTTTCCTTATCAGAACTATCCTTCTCACTAGGTTTATATAAATGAGAATTAATATGCCACTGCCATAGACCAATTGACTTTTCTGTCATATATAGTTAGGAAGCTTTGTAAACTATTTTTAAGCCAAGAAAGCCAAGCTGAAGCGATATGTTCGGTATGAGCGCATCTGCCTCAGTTCACCACAGTTTTAAATCTATAGCGGCCCTGTTACTTAATTCCTTCATTATTTTTAGTTGTTTTTCATACCCAAGCGGCATTTATGGGCTGAAAATTTTGTAAAAGTGGAAGTGGCCCCGCCCTCTAATAATTTTAATGTACAAATATTCTAGATCACTAAAGCTACAGTAGCCAAATTCGCCCAGCGCAAATATTATACGAATGTCTACTGATAGTGTGAAAACGGATGTTATGAGAAAGTTTTAATTTAGTCGGAGTTAAAATTGAGCGAGGTGAAAACACAAATCTCGAGACCGGTCCAAAAATGTATCAAAAATGGTTTGAATCGGGTCAATACTTCCCTTAGCCCCATACACTCAATAAAGAGATTTTCGAACTTCCGGGTGACTTTTTAGTGCATATTTCGGTCAATATGTGAGTTGTTCTTAATAACGATGCATTATAGAATTAAAATAAATTCGGGAAAAAATTCTTCCTAGGCTTCTTAGTTATGCTTTATGTACCTGAAAGTATTTCCCGGGCTTTAATCCTTGCAAGTTGCAAGAGTATGAAATGTTCGGTTATACCCAAACATAGCCCTTCCCCTTTATATAAAGCTTTTGTTTATATTTATTATGTAATAGCCAAACAATTCTTTTCAGTGTGTTTTCTTTTCAGAAAAGATGCATTATTTCAGCCATCTGCATCGAGCGCAGCAAAAGCACGGCAGTCGGTGGCGCACACACGCGAAAACACACATAAGAAGAGTATCGTGTTGTACACATGGAATTTACGAGCAAATCAAGCGTTTAAGTATCACATTACAACTTGTTCGAATGTTCGATGAGTTGTCATGTCATGTTTGTGTAGCGCAAGTGCTTTGGTTCCCAACGCGACAAGGGCGCACCAAAGCGCCTCGTCTCCAGCCTGCACCCAATGCCCAGTACGCACTTCCTATTTCATTTCGCTGGCTAAATTTAAAGACGCTTGACATTATCCGCATTGCCTTGCGCTTGGAATTTCACTTTTAGCTAGAACTGCTCGGCACTTCGCATAGACACATCTGTGGCTCGATCAGCTCAAATTTATGCACATCATTTTTGTTTGTAAAGAACATGCATAACTAGCAACATTAGAAATGAATCAGAACAAATACCAAGAATGAGCTTGACTACTTGACACCCGTCATTTAAGTTTTGTCGAATGAGTAAAGCGGAATGTGGCTCCCCAATCTTCTTAAATTCCAAAGTAGCGAACCATTTTGGGTCGAGAATCTGCTTTCTAGATCGTCAATTTCAAAAGTGATGTCAATATCGTCTATACTGAGACTAAACTATTTAATTCAGATTTTAGTTTCCTTCGCGCTCTTCTCCTGACATAACCGAAATTGTGTTTTATTTTCAAAAATGAGAATTGACTCAGTAAGTACCCTTTCGGGACGTTCCACAAGCTCGTTAACCCATTTTCGAAAATTTCAATGACTTTTCTGCGATTACCGTGTCGCACAGCAAAGTGTCAGTGTCCGAACCGTAAACTTAAATGGATATTAAATTCAAATATTCAAATTTTCTCCAAACGAGCCCATCAGCGCTAACACACGAAACTCTTTAAAATTCGTCGCTTAATTAATTTGAGTTCACCTTTAACGGTTCACCTTAATCTTAAGCTTCATTTATCTCATTCCAATGGGATTTTAAGATAAAAATCAATTATGTAAAGCCACAAATTTTCGACAAATACCGACTGTAAATTAACTGATCATTCGTTGCATGACAACATTTACGCACACACAACATACAACGCACACGCACACGCACACGCACACACTCCCAGGGCAGCACAATACATATAGTATTTTCCCAAAGCGAAATTATTCAAATCCGTGACAATCATTAAAACGCTTAAAACTCACATTAACAAACGATAAACATATGCAAAGTGGCACACGCACACACTCACAGCACACAAAACGTAACGAACCGAAATTTATTGCAGCGCCGAACAGAAAAACGAAAACAAACGACTTCAGCGACAAAGCGGCGATCAATCAAGACGCCGAAATGCCAACGCCAACGCCTCATCTGCAGCGAGGTTGGAGCGAACGCACAATTTTGGAAACTGTCGGCAGCAACAGCAAAACCGCGATAGCGTTTGAGCAAAGATTTGCCCCGGCCAGTTGGTGGCTATGGTGGAGTGGGAGGTTACGATTGTAGCGTTCAGTTGCTGCCTTGACTTTCCCGGCTATATAAGAACTTGTGCATTCCCACCGACCCTGCAGAGCGAAGTTGCATTCGAAGCTTGGAGATTTTAGAGCTTGTTGATACCGATATTTGTACATATGAGATTTAATTCCATAAAACCAACAACAACAATTGAGTTGGCAAGGTCACATATAAAAATGGTAAATGAGCTGCCAGGAGATTCCACTTAACACCTAATTCTACGAAATTTGCGCTCCGCTTCCATATTTCACTTAAATTGACGTAAAAGTTTTGGGAGAAATCGATTTTGAATAAACAATTTTTATGGATGAAACAAGGGCTTCTTGACCTCGCCTCAAGCATTGCTTGCGATATAGCAATAACCCAGCGTTATACATATTTTCTCCTTTATTTTGATTTGTATCCGATTAGATACAAGGGAGGACTATGCGACACAAGTAAATACACTCTTGTGTGCGCTTTAATTTTCTGCAAAGTCTATTGGTAGCAGCGATTAAGCTGATGAAGCACACACTAGCTACAGTCGAAATAAATGACTCCCTCTGGAGCCAAATATTTCGATTCGCATTTCATACTCGTATTATCGTAAAAATAATAATTTATTCGCAAAGGCAAAGATGCTTTAATTGGCATATTTAAATTCGAATTACACTGAAAGCTAAAATTAAGCATCCACGGCAGCGATTTCGCCCTCCCCCTCAACCAAGCTTCTAGCCTCTCGGACAAACCGGAGTTAATAAAGTAATCATGTGGCGATTTCATGTGTAGCCATAACATCGGCATGTGATGAGTCTGTCCGGCGATAAACACCAAAGTGATATTAAATTTCGTTAATAAAGAGATTAGCAGGGTGACGCGGACACTGGTATCCAAAGCGATCACGAGATCAGGCGATCATCAACTTGGGATGCTCCTGCTGTTCGCGCTGCTGCCGGTGCCACGCTGATCACAAGCTGTTGATATGAGAAATGAGCGCTGGCGATGGATTCTTGACTCGGCGGCGTAACGCTCACGTAGCTTGCTTGGCTGAAGAACACTAATTTTTAATTTGTTGTTGCTGTTTTTTATAATTATTTTCATCTTCTATTTTATCTTTTATTTGGCCGCGCACCTTAATCGCCAAATCATTTGCTGCATCAGTTACTGTTCGTTTAATGGCTGAGTTCCGTCGGTCGCAATCGCTGCTATGACCGCTGTCTTAAGATGCACAGTTAACTATCAGCGCTTGCAGAGCCTCAAGTTAATGAGCTTTAATTTGCATTTCTCACAATCAGATCATCATTTTAGTAGAGTTTTATTGCATTCCCCTTGATTATATTGCGGCTATGCGTTCATGTGTGTGTGTGTGGGTGCTACGAGAAATTGTGATTTGATTCGCGACTGCCGGCGCGCTTTGCCTCTCTTTTAACCAGGCTTTCTTAATGGTGCTTCGTTATTGAACTTTTATTGTGTGTTTGCGTTCGCTAATTGGGTGCTAAAATGCGAAAGCTACGCGCCGGCTCAAGTGGTGTCAGCGAAATTGGCTATTTCGTAATGGTGTTTACCGTTTCGAAAGCATTACAAAGTGAAATGACCACTATCCCTTTTATATGTGTACTTATAATCCTTCACACACGGTTTAGCTCAGGAGAGTGGACTCATTAACACTGTAAGACGCCCTTATTACCAATTTCATGAAAAGTTGACTGTTTCAATAAAAGAAAAAACAAAGAAAAACAACGCTTTGGATCTCTCACTCAAAACGAAGGATGAAACGAACAGCGGAACATTCATTGAAAGACAACAAACCGAATGTATTGAGTCGGGCACCTCAATGAGGGCGCTTGTTTTGTGTACAAAGTTTTGCTCGTAATCCCCCCGGCCACCCGGTTTGATTTATAAACGCGTAGGTTGTGTTAGTCCGTAATTTAAGTTGACTTTAAATGTTTATTAATTTAATAAATTAGCATAATTCGGGCGCCTGACAGCGTTGAACGCCTTAATATGAGCACACACAATCGAACACGCACACGCACACACACACGCACAATCGTACATAATTAAGATAAAAGAGTCGCCATTAATAGGTTCACAAAACACATTCAATTCCGAAAATGCAAAGCTCTGCTTTTCAGACGCTTCTCAATGCTTCAACGGTAATGTAGACACACATAAAAGCCTAAATACCGAAATCCTAAGTTATGAACACACAGCGCCCATTCAAAACCAGAAAAAACAACGACACATGCACACGGCGAGCTGAAATTTTTATTAGCGATTGAATAAGCGCGCATTAAAGCGCTTAAAGCCGTTAAATGCTAAAAAGCCGAAAGTGAAGATATCGCAAATTGACATGCAAATGTGGTGTTTTATGGCCAATTTAACTCTTCAAAATGTTGCGGCGAATGCTGCAGCCGCGCAACCGAAGCCAAGTTTCGACCTCATTCACACACACTCATGCACACAGCACACTTGTTCACGCTGGCTTCTGCTTTGAACGATTCGCTTTGTTCTGCGCCAATCTTTATTTGAGCGCGATTGCGAGTTGACATTTGCAGCAGTTTCTATTGGCAATTTGCTCCCAATCAAAGAGATTATTATGCTAATTTGCGGCTAATCAGCATATGCGAGTGTGCAGGCGCGAGCGTGGACCATGAGAAAATTCGGGTATAGTCTTGAAAGTAAATAGCTGGCTGGCGGCCCATAAAAGATTCACCAACAATACAACCTGTCACCTTTATCTTAAGACGATCGTCGGTTTCTACTGTCGATAGATAAATATGCCACTGAACTGATTTGTTGGACCGTTTGATTATCATTGCTTTATTTATTTCATGCTTTTTTCGATCAATTCAAACAAAGCCCATTAGTCTCGCTGAAGCGTAGCTAATTGTGGCTCTTCGGTTGTTTTCTTTACGAGCAGTTCAATGAGACACTTGCCTTTCCAGTTTCTGAAGCTCAGCCATTCGAAATCAATTGTGCAAGGAAATGTCATCATTTCGTAACGGCGATGTTTAGCTCACTAGATCTAAGTCCAGCAAAACCACGAACACTGTATTGAGACTTATAATGCCTTCAACATAACATACATTGATATAGATCTGGACAATATATTTGATTGATTATATATATTTAGTAAAACAGGAAACTCATCTGATTAACTTCCTCAACTTCCGCAAAGATCTCGGATTCGAACGAGAAGTATGGCAGAAACAAATGTACTCTCAGTAAATAATGTGAAATTTAAGTTAATTGCAAACTATGCATTCACTGTAGGGAAGAAATGAGACATATATTTACAAATGAATGTATCGATGGGTAGAGACCTCGGCGAACTCTCATCAAGCCACTCTTGGCACCAACAAAACTTTTTTCACTCAAAATGTTCTTTTCACTAATCTTTCTGTCGCCATGGTTTTCGTGTCTGAATAAGTGGATCGAAAATGTTCCTCAGCTTTTTGTCTTCAATTTCGGAATATTACAAGCAGCGGTCTATCATATTTGATGATTTTGTCAGATTGATCGATTCTTTCTGAAGGATCACACTGAGTGAATGAGTTAGAGATAAAATATCACATGGGCAAAAAAGGTTTGAAACTTCTCTCATTTCCCCCTCTGGATCTGCCACTGATTTTAAGTGAAGTTCCTCAAGCGCTTTTCTCTCCTCGACTTCTCAGAAATGAAATTTCATTTCGCAAATTCATTTATTGCTTGAAATTTCACTTGGCGGTTATCCCATTTTCGGGCTTTCACTTTCACAGTGCTCTAGATGTGTCGCGTCGCATCTCTCACAGCTGCCAGATGGCTCCCAAAACCCAATCGAGCCCAACAATATTTACATAAAGTGTTAAATACCGATTTTTATTGATTTTGAACCGAGCTTTGCTTTCTTTTTTCCATTATGTTAAAAGCCACAGCACAACGAGCGACAGCTAAGTCCAATATTTTAGTGAGCAGGAATATAAAATGGCAATAAAAGAAACAAAACAGAAAACATTTAACTTGCCATTGTCTAACGCTTTGCGGGGGCACTCGCTCACACATACACGCACACCACAACGCTTAAAAGGAAAATGACAGCAACAAAAGGCAAGACAACAATAAACACAACAAATAACAGATTGTAAGCAATAAAAATTACTGAAAACAGTGATCTCAACTAATTCCAACGGTTTCGCTTCGCGTGACGTTGCTCGTCGGTGAAGACGCGACATTGCGCGATCGACGCACTTGATTTGGTATTTGTCATTGTTGTTGCTGTAGCATAAATATGTGTATAAGCGGTTCGCAACGACCCTTAATCCAATTAGTTTGTCCAATTTTCTACCCATGCGTTGACTTTTAAAATCCGACATTTGTTTGTTGACAAAGTTAGGTGAGACAAGGTGTGCCAAAACCGGCTCTATCCTAAAAGCAATGGTGCTTCAAACAACAATGGCGAGCACAGATGCTCAAACACGAACGAGCATTAAGAATTCCTGTTTCAGAGCCTTGGATCGTTCTGTTTGCAGTAACTCAGGAAGATTCATATATATTTAACGAACCTTCGGCGAAGAATTCTAAAAAGTTTTGACTAACAAAAAGTTTTGACTAAGCATAACAAACGAATTCCAGTACTCAACTGATTGGAATGGAAGAGAAAAATTACGCAATGGCCATATTTCCCTGATCTGAGGACCCAAATTCTTCTTCCTGCTGCCACAAGGACGGATGGGTTAGAATGTTGACCTATCAGTCTCTTTTTAATTTAATTTTAACATTTCTTAGGGCTAAAAGTGCAATTCAATTTACTCATTCCCGACCCGTCCTGCATTGCCGCGGCGCTTGACCCCCATATGAAGCGAAATATCACACCGCGTCCATTGACATATTTAATGGCATACTGAAGCTACATATGAGGTAGTGTGGCTAGCCAGGGCGACTCTTTCACAACTACCATAGTTGGTAAGCTGTGGTGAGGGAGTTGGCTGGGATATCCAAGGAAATTGACTGCAAAAGCAGTAAAATGGAATCGGTGTAGGTGTGCGTGTGCCTCGGCCGTGCATTGGGTAGGCCTTCTGCTGCTGCCGCCAATCTGATTATGTTGCAAGTTAGCATTTTTAATGACTTAATTAACGTTCGCAATAGGTCCCACCATCATTCTGTTTATTATGTGTTCTTTTACTCACGCACCAGCAAATTCACCTTCGAAACACTCAACAATTTGGGTCGCGCAGAGGGGCTCTACCACCGATCCCGGATGATGTGACAGTGCCAGCTGTGGTGTGTGTGCGCGAATTCACGAATGTTTGCATACACCCTCTATCTTGGAATAAAAGGCTGCCTCCGTTGCACCAAAGTCATTTGTGCCGTCGCTTTTGCCGCTCCTCAGCGACGAAACAAATCGTTCGGTCAAATCTCAATCTCGCCCATTTCGTGTTGCATATTTTTCATTGCCGCTCTCTTCTCACTGTTGTCGGGTGTTTGGTTTCGCTTTCAGAGCCGTGGATCGTCCGCACACGCATGGGGCTCACGAATACGTGCGAATAGTTTTATGCCAATTTAATGTGAGCCTTAATTGTTTATATGTGGTTTATTGTTAATTTCATTGCTCGAAAGCCAAATAAACAGCCAGCTAATAAGAGGCTCCTTGCAGCCGGTTGAGACTGATCTTATAGTCTTCGTTCGAGCCTGCGTTGCTCTGTTTATACTTTGGTTTAATTGCGTCACTCAATTGGTTTACATTTTCTTTGTAATTTTCTTACTGTCGAGCCATGAATATTTTTACTTACTCTTTATAGGGTGAAGGTGGTTACGCTAATGACACATAAATTATTCAACCCAACGGAGTAAGCCCATGAAATCGATGCTCACTGGGGTAAAGGAATGCAAATGATATAGAAACTATTAAAAGCTCATTTACTCGAAGCTCCAGAATCGTCGGTGCCAGCTTCATTTGCATCTTATGACCGAAGCTTTACTCAAAACGTCTGTGATTTCACTTAAACCCTAAAAACATGTGTTGGAATTAATGAAAACCATTTCAAAATCTCATTGGAGACCATTCACATTCAATATCATAAGAAAGCTTCAAATTGACTGAAAGCATTAAAATGCGACCACAAAAACAACAACAAAAATAACGATAACACATATACATACATCTACAATATACACACAAGTATGAACACGTCAACCCAACGGAAGAGTGAAGCACTACTGAAGAAGCTGCAGAAGCGGTGGGCAGAGGACTGCAAGAGCAAACAACGAAAGTAAATTTATGCCAGAGATGTTGTAGCAATTTACACCTTTTACGTGTGCAAAAACCACTACAACTGTAATAACTAACTCCGCTCAAATACCCAAAAGGCAGTGCTGTCGAAAAGACAGCAGAGAGCGGGAAGGGTAAGTGGGCATCTTCGGGGAGATGGGACTGAGAAAAGACAATTGCATGTTTTTCGTGCTAAATAACAAATTCGCACATCAAAAGTGAAACAGAGGACTCTATCAGTGGGAGATAAACACCACTTTGTCGATACAATTTGCACGAAGTAAAACAAGACTCACAAGAAGGAAGGCGCGACGCCAAATCCGAGAAAGGAATGTGCGCCAAAAGACCAAATAACATGTGGGTTAGCAAACACTCGTCCCCATACATACACACACACTCATGCTCATATTGAGAAAGAAAAAAGGTTTTGCTGGCGATGGCATTATTCCCTTTTGGAATTCACTTATTGTCACCTCAGATGCGAAGGTGCTAAATAAACGGCACACCGACTCAGGAATAGCAACTGCGGAACAAGGGGTGAGCAAATCCCAAATATCTTAATCTCTTCAACACCTCTTCGCAGGCGAGCTGGCACAGACGACATCTTGAGTGAGACTGAGAGGGGTTCGGGATTATAGATTGTCTGACGATTTTGTTTTTGTGCAAGCTTTTTGATAAAAACGCCGATTAGAAGTCCATAAAGTGACAGAAACATGAAAATTTTGTACCCCTGCACGCTTCGTAAGGGCGGACTGAGTCAGGCAGGCAAGTCTGTCAGGACGGTCACACTGAGCGCAACCAAATGTGGTGAGTAAACAGTGAATGTGCGCTTTGAGCCAACAAAATCCACAGACATCAGAGCAAGCGCGGTGCGAAAGCTTCCAAGTGCCGCTGTTGTGCCTGGAGTTGTCGACATTAACGATGCCTCAAAATTCGTAGCGGCCACAACGGCAACCGAGAAACACACACGCGTCACGAAATGAAATACACAGGAATAAGCTAAAATCAACACCTCGTTAGTCGCCAACTAGTACGTGAATGCCTTTAGTGCGTTTATTTTTTGAATTAGCACGACAACAACACAATCGCATCCACCATCAAACAGCCACATTGAATTGAATTGGATTGGACTGGATTAAGAGTGACAAAAGGTAAGGAAACAAACGTACAAATCAAAATGAAGTCTCGGCGTGCAGTTCACGGCTCAACAACGGTGGCCAACTGCAAGGAACAAAGGCAGCAAGACCGGTGGACGACCGGCGCAGCAGCACCAGCACACCGAATTCGCAACCAGAAGATCCGCTTCGCAAATTCTAGACAACACAAAACACAATGCCCGTAAATGTGTCGAGCAAAAACAAACAATAAGGCTCGCCGTTCGCGCGAATCGCAAACATTAAACAATTCAATTTCCTTTCTTCTATTTTCTTCGTTTAGATCTTGGTATTGACCAGAGGGGAGTACGGTAAACAAATCCAACTTCGCAGCACGCCCGACTAGTCAGCATAACTTAACTATGCTGCATGGCTTCGACTTGATACTGACGCCTCAGCGTCTCCCTATATTCGCCGGTGAAGGCGCCCGTTCGGCATTGCCTCATTTCGAATGCACAAATTGTTTTGCGCGCGTCTGCGCACACACTGTTGATCTGTGCTTTACACTGCAATCACCCCGCTTACGCAGAAACCATCCAGCTGCACTGACCGGTGTTGGTTCTTGGTGGAGCTCAACGCGAGCTCCAACTACTGCATATATTGAATGCATGCATGCACACTCGTCATACTGTCTGCCATTGTTCATACCATCAGGCGTACTCAAGCCTTCCTGTATACGTACATACATACATACATGGGTACTTCGGCGTATGAACAAATTGATTCTCAATGGTTATCTGAACGTTTACTCAACGACCAGTGTGTAGTGTAGTTACTTGTTCTTCTTCGACGAAGGTGGTTTAGCTTCTCGCTCCAAAACTTTTTCTACTTTTTGTTCCTGTCTTTCACATTCGCCTGATGGAAATTGACACGTTCATGTTTTGTGTCACTTTGGGTCTACTTGATGTATTGTGACAAACATGCAAGTCTAGATTCGTGTAGGCTACCGTTTTGCTACGAAGAGAGAATTTCAGATAGCGTTCATAGAGCGTTTATGATTCAGATTCGTTTCGAAAAAGATACTCATAAGTCCAGATCATATCCTTACCGTTTAGATACCAACGGGGCTTTCATACTTATCCTTCATATCCTTACCGTTTAGATACCAACGGGGCTTTCATACTTATCCTTCATTTTATCCATTACAGCGCTTCGTTTAATTTGCGATTTGCCACCACCGGGCATCACAAAAGTCAAACATCTCGAGATTTCATCACGGTCTCTCAAGAATTCTCCTTTGCTAGTTTGTCTTTCCATTATTCTACAATTAGTCTGGATGTGGTGATTATATTTTGTAGCTTCGAAATAATGGAAGAAGCGTAGAAGACGCTGATTGTGCTTTACCGAACCATTTCGTCGTCGTCACTTGAACATGGGTTTTTCGTCATGAGTACTCTCTGATGGTGCTTCCATTCCTGTAATCATAAATCCAGGCAATCGGGATTAATTACTTTAAATTTTTCCTTATAAAATTGTCTTCCCGATATATACAACTCAAAAGCACGAAATTATTCAAACAACATACATAGACACCAAACTTAGTAGGACCGCTGTAGATCATAACATATATACATATGAATGTGCGAATATGTTTTTTGATATGAATAACGCAATAAGCAATGACTCACTTTCATAGTTTTCATGACCGAGTCGCTCTCGTTGTCGCATGCGATAGTGCCGGCGTCATCCGTGGCAATAACGGCTACAGATAACAATTGGAGTCGAAATTGAATGGAACCAATTTGCTTCTAAATCATTGAACAAATTGAAAAGGTTCAAGTGCTCCATGGAAGCACGCAGGAGTGCACGTGATACACACATTTACTATCTACTAAAATGCTCACTTAAATATATGGGATGAGCTTGTATGCACATATCGACGTGTAAATGTATCTGCAATGGAATGTTGGCGAACCCCTTGATATATAAGCTGGTCGTTGGAGCGTTCAGAGCTTTTTTCAGTTTGAGCCAATGAACCGGCGTACAACCGAGAGACGAGTAAACAGTCAGCGGCGGCGGCAACGCACCCGCACACCGCTCGCAAAGAGAAATTCAATTGGCTACAAACTAAATAAGCAATCCCTGCCGGGCGAGGGTGAGGGCGAAAATGGCGATGGCGATGTTGTGTGCTTTGGGTGGCGGTTGCGCTCGGATGCGAAATAGAGGGTAGCCGGAAGTGAGACAGAGCGTTATTGATCCCGTTTTCCGAGCTCATCTGCCTGTTTGGGGTGGCTTAAATGGAATTCACTCAACGGAATGGAGCGTGCGTGATTATGTTTGTTCAGCCATCTTGATTGGCAATGTTATAAAATAAATACGATGTGGCAAGCGGTGAGGCAAGGAGCAATTGAATGGATGCGAATACAAAACGAAGTGGACTTGCAGAGGTGTGTACATACACATGTGTACATTTCGGGAACGACCAAGTGCTTTGTCAATGCTTGCCAGAAGTGGTGAGGATGATTAACTTGCGTATTGAGCAAATGGAAAGCCGAACACAGGGTGGGAAATGGCAAAATGCCAACGGTAATACCATCAGATTAGATTATATACTTAACTAAGTTGCCCAATGTGCAATGACGCCGCGTTTAATCGATTGAAAAGTCGTCGAATGTGTTTATTTCAATGGATTCCTATAAATATATAAATGCCGTTGCCAAAAGGAAAAAACCTTTTTTGAAAAAGAAATAATTCTTGCGTTTGAGTTTTAATTTCGGATTTATTTCAGCGATATCTTTAATTGTCATTCGCCAGGTCAGCTAAATCATTCTCTTATCGAAATGTATCGAATATCTTAGGGCCAGTAAGCCTTTTACATCACTTATAAGCTTACTTCGGATCCAGGATGGAAAGCTGAGTGCGTTGCTTAGTTTTCGGTTTAGCTTGGAACATAAAAACTCAATTTCATGATCTAATAAGCATTTTTCATATTCAATCAATCGCCAAACCTTAAATTAGTTTATACATTCATACATACATATGTATGTTGAACCACAATCTAATTCAAATGTCTACAATTGCCGCACCGCCACTCATAGCTAAGAACTCGGCCATTTGCACACCTAAATCATCATGGTAATATCGTCCAAGCCATAAGTTTACGATAAATTTGATACTAATTTAATGATGGCTTCAACCACAAACAAAACGTTCATAAACTTAATCAGTCCCTTAATTAACATAAGTCGCCAATGTTTTACAATTCAATTTCTCGTTTTTTTAACGATTAATCGAAGGTCTTCAAATTAATTTTACACCATAAAATTTTATAATTACACACAACAGATCGATTGTCTCTCCGAAACGAGACAATAAAAGCAAATCCATTATGAAAACTGTGTCGCCGAACAAGTATCGTCCCTGTCACTCTCGAAGCACCACACTTGGAGAGTGCGAGCGAAATGGAACGTTACAACAACGACCCCCTGACAAAATCTTTATGCGAGCGTCCTCATATCGTGTTACATTTTAAAATATACAAAATTGAGTCTTCATGAAAGATTTAATGCATTTCCATGCGACCGTGTGCTGGAAACAATTTCAGTTAATTTGAGTTTATCGCGGCCATTAAGGAAATTTGTTGCTGTCACGTTACTATCAAGCGTAACATTTCGGTTTTCTCATGCACCAACTTGCATGGCCATTTTCCGATATCGAATAAATTTTAATGTTTCTATCAAATTTTGAGGCGTGCCTACATTTTACGACTTTCAAATAGAAAAATCGATCGCATTACCGAATATTACTTATGTGGGCATTTTTTGAGAATAGCGATAATACAGGCGGCATATTGGGGAGGCATAATTAAGAATGCTTTCCTTTGTTGCGCGTATTGGCATATTTGTACGTATTCAGTACGTTTTATGTTGAGAACAAATGTACAAATTTATTTATTATTACTCCATTTATTTTGGAATCAGCGCGGCTTGGCACACCTATGAAACATTGGAGATTCCGAGAACACAGGCATGAAGACACTATAGCACATTTTCTTCTTGGCTCAGACGCCCTCTGCCATCTCAAAGAAACTTCGAAAATATATTATACCAATTTTTGGCAAATAGCGCTAGAGTGGTTAATTTATTGGAGATTATGATGTCTTCGGCTTACAAACGGGCACACAAACACAAGTATTACGTGTGCACTCCTGCGTGAAAATTCATATTGCCCAAACCATCTGACCAACCTGAACTAATTGTGTACAGTTATTTGCTTCATTTACCAATGATATTCATGATCATATAGTTTAAGACTTTATTACTCATTGTTCGGATATAAACAAGCAGATCCAATGAATAAGAAAATGTATAAAAAGAATATTCATGAAGCATTGTACAATATATTGAAGCGAGATTGGACCTCACCACATTACACCACTTCCAGGCATGTCCGAACTCGGTTCATATTTTACTTCCGCAGTCACTCAACTCGATTGTGTGTAAGTAAATAATTCCTTTGATTAGATCAGTAAAGAAGCAAATTGCAGTGCAAACATAACGTTGCCTTTACCGAAAGTGTTGTTGATGCTGGGACCCGAAATCAAAAACAGTAGCCGAGCGCCCTAACTGGTGCTCCTTTACACATTCTTAACAAACATTGTGTACTACAACCCATCCAAAATCATATGTACATACATACATATGTATAAATGGAAAGATCTTCAAATTGAAAACGCCTTAAAACAGAAGTACTCTTACGATAACAGCTTCGTTCAATTTGCATTATGCAATGTTTCACTTCACAAATGCCACACACATACTGTCCACATGCAGGATGCCGTCGCCACCGCAACCACACTTGTTCTCTCAAATCAGAGCAAGTTATCACTTCATTAAGCAGTGCCGCTCCTCCAGAACGGCTTTCATGTGTGTGTGGTCCACCGGGCTAAGTGCTTTGAGTGGCTTACACAATGCGTTTCGTTATGCTTTTTGCCACTTTGTAGTAATTTGTAATTTGGAAAGGACACACTTGAGTGTGGTAAGAATATAAGTGGAAGACACATGTCCTTGTGACGCGGCTTCTTGACACGCTCGGCTCTGCTTGGCCGCACTTCACTTTTCCATTTGCGTGTTTGACTGCGTACACCGCATATACATATGTTTCCATATTCCGTTATGTAAATTTGTGGAGTTTCTTCCACTTTCGTCTAACCTTTCCATAGTCGTCGGTAACAATAATTCGTTCCGTTGCTGGTGGCCCTAGCGGGAACCGGTGCCCAGTTCTTTATTCCACTCATTACAGACACTGTTGTGTACGTTTATGCATTTTTTTCTGTCGCCATTCATCAAAATTTTACGGCACATTGTAAACTCACTTTCATCAGCAGCGCTCGCTCGCTCGTCCGATTCTAATTTCAGCTTTCCATCGTCTGTTTCGCTTTACTTTTGATTTTTATAGCGTTTTCGTAATGCCGGCCAGCCTCATTATGTGGTCATTTCATGGCCTATTAAAATAAAAATTTCACGCAAATGTGCATTTATACTTTGCTCGAAATTTCATAATACGGATGCCCATACATTCATATGTGCACATGCTTGATGCATTCGTATGGGTTTCGTTTCCGCACCTTTCACGAATAATAAAAAAATATTGGTTGTAAAAACACCCCGGGAATTCAGGACCCAACAATGAAAAATAGTCTGGCATTGCAGGTGTTGGCATGTAGTAAAGAATTATTATATTATATTATATACTATATACAACACTGTTTGTTAAAGTCATTCTTCATATCTCTTCGTCTGGTTCATAACCAGATCCATTGATGATGCTCGTTTCTTCAAAAAAAATGGTCCATATCGACTAGAGCTCCCAAAAAAATAATGTTGTCAATTTATTCTGGGAGTATGGAAAAGGAATCGAATTTATTGTATGTATGTAGTATGTAGACCGGCAAAAAAAGTTTGCTTATAAAACAGTTTTAATATTAACACGAAAACATACATACATATATAGTTTTATGGATAATATTACTGTGAAACTAGAGTCGTTTAAAAACGAAGAAAATGACTCAAACGCTGCGACTGTAGATTGAAGATGGAACATTTTTCTTCATTTTTCTACCAATAAAAATAATGTTTTCAGTATACAAAACTTTACCTTATGTCAAAAAAAAAATATTTTCGTTTACTGAAAATTTCAGATTGATCTAAACCCTTCAAAAATCATTACCTACCAGTCAACACCTACGAACATTTCTTTCCGATTGTTTGGTTTTCCGGCAGCAAAATTAAGATAAATCCAGAGTGTAGCTACCGATACTCATATATTATGATTCATTGTGTCACCATGGGTTATTTCATATTTTTTCTATATGACAATTAAGTAACCTCTTTTTCACTTCTCGTCTCACTTTCTTATAATTTCAGGATAATTAGCGGCACTTGGGATGTTAATGTACGTTTTGCGTTCATTTCTTAATTGCACGATGCCTCAAGTATAATTTTCAGTATTCATTACTACCTATAATTATAATAATCACGCGAACGTTCGAATATGTACACCATAAGCGCCCGCCAACTGAACAGTCGCTAGTTGCAAAGTAAGCCAAATTGAATATTATTAGCATTTGTTAATAAACGAATGAGATAAGCACAGCTCCGTACATGTTTCTACGACGATGTATCATAGCGTTCTCAATTATGTATATTGATTTTCAAAGAGGACGTGGACATTCCTGAATATATTTTGTATATTCATCTCAACAACTACTAAATATACTAGTGTCAACTGTTTCATGATCTCATGCGGGAAATCGAATAATTTTGAGGCCTTGAGAGGCCTCACACAAAACTGTTTCTTTGAAAAATACAGAAAGTGCGGCAACTTTCTAAATTGAAACTTAAGGTGCGTTAATGTTAATCATAATAAAAAAACCTTAAATTCGTTGCTATAACACCCTTTACAAAAAATCCAAAATGTTCTTTAAAGAACTTGATTTTGACCGGTCGTTTTGTAAGGCAGCGGTGTACAATCGTGATCCGATATGAATAATTTCTTCGGAAATTCTACCAATATTTTGGGGAATAATCCATGCCAAAAGTTGTGAAGATATCTCGTAAAAAAGGCACCGTATAAGCACTTGATTCCGATCGTTCAGTTAGTATGGCAGCTATGTGCTATTACAGCATTTCCAAAATGTATTTTTTGAAGCTACAAATTTCCATAATGAATGCGCACCTCTTATTAGCAGTCTAGCACTTAGTGCACTTGATCAATGAGTTACTAAATCGGAAGGCAGCTTTGCTGATCACCCATGGGGCGAAGCGTACCCTCGCTGATCCGGACGCCTCTGCGAATACTTCAAAGCGAACGCAATGATCGCTAGACTTCGGAACGATCGATTTCATATTTAAGCGCTTAATGTCGAGTATAATTCAGCTATAAATCAGAGGCTCAAGCAGTGACACCTGAGCACCGCAAGCAACCGACACACACACTCGCAAGTGGTTGAAGTCATAAGTAGTTACAAATGGATGTTGCGCCTCTTGCCGCTGTGCCATTGCGATTGAACTCCAAGGTGTCACCGCGATTATTACTTTACAGCATTACATACAACAACAACTCATGTGCATTGCGGCCGAATGAGGAATCGGCGCTCACCGAATTTATGCATTCAGCTCGCTTATGCCACACAGCGCTGAACGCGAACGGTATTATGAAAAGCAGCCCGGTGTGAAGCAATTCTATGCGCCTCTAATACGACTGGTTTCCGCAGCAGCGATTTTTAACTGTCTCGCTTTTAGGAGGAATTAAAAATGGGAAAATAAAGAAGTTTGTTTTATATGTGCTTAAAAGAAGTTGTTTACGCTCGAACTATTGTTGTGGCATGCAGCCAAACACATTTCCAAGCTACTGGTTTTGTAGGCTCGAATGACAAGTGGCCTCGAATAGCTTCTGATGAACGTACTTATAGATATTTTTTACATGAATACCCAGATATAAAGTTTGTAGGGGCTTATTAAGCCGTTGGAATCTGTTTTCTTTACAGACGCGTTCTGTGTTCATAGGCATTTGCATAAATTAAAACCCCCATTTTCAATTTAGGTTTTAGTGGGTGGTCTCTGACACATTCTAACTTTATTGGAATATACCAAAGAGTACAAATTCTTCCGCGGATCTTTGTGGTCGAATATCGCTTAGAAATTATTCATTGGCATAGAATGGCTGAGACAACTCCGAGAATTCAATCGATCCATCTATAAACGCTCGTAAAAACTGGTTAGCAGCGGACCGTGCACTCATACATATATGAGTATCCCTTATGAATGTACTTATGTAAATGAAGCTATTAAGTAAATCTTTATGACTGCATTGAGCACATCAACACTAATTTCCCCAATAATAGGGCTCATAAAATTATACAAATTTCCTATTGTATTGGGAGCATTGATTCGAAAATGTCGATATTTACATAATCCTCAAATGTCGTTTTCCACAAACACTTCGTGATTGTAATCTCTATCACTGCAATTTCCGCTTTCCGGCCTAAGTGCTTAAGCGTGGATAAAGCCGCTTTGGATGTTGGGCTAAAGCGACAATCACTCGAAGTGTAATATGTGTGTGTGTGTGTACAGCCGTTTTGATTCATCTTAACACTTATAACATAGTACAACTTTCCTATTTCATATCGTATTCTGATCACTCTGCACTCAAAGGAACCATTCACTAAAGCGGAAAGGGTTCATTTAAAGATCATCCCACCATTCTTCGTCACAGTGCAGAGCTATTAAAGTATTTAGTCAATTAGGGAACAGAAAACGATACCAAGTCTACTAAGCACTTAAGTGTGTGGCGCAAGCGCTTTTGGGGGGAAATAAGTGCCGCGAAAAGGAGAAAATGTTCCCGAATTCTGATAATACGCATAACAAGCAACAATTTATGGCACAAACTGTCGAACCAATTCACCAGCGCGGCCATGTCACTAATGATCATGACGGGAAAGAGGTTCTCACACCGTCCATCTTGTACCTCGTGCGTTTTATTTCCATTGAGCACTTCTTGGCAATTTTCGTTTTGACATATTGTTTGTGTTGGTAAAAATATAGCTCGGGTTGAGCAGAAGCTTCTTTAACTCTTCTTTTCGCATTGCTTTTCAAATTTCCAAGTGTGTCATGCGTAAACGAGAAAATGCGAGAGTACGGGAACGAGAGTTTGTAGTAAACACCCCCAAAGCCAGCTAACGAACCACCCTAAAATAGTGTGCCAGTCCACAGCCGATGCGGCAATCAGCGTCTTCGTTTCGTTTAATCGACCAGTTAATTACCGCCATTGTTTCCAAATGCGTGTTCGTTTTATGTGGCACTTCGTTAACATCGTCATTTTGTAATTTAATGCGGAATCCATCAATTGTAGGACTCAAAGATTACACCATTTGGAGGCGTTGCAATTTGTGAGAGCCGCCTAGAGGCAGCATAGAAAGCGGTAAGTGTCTTGTTTACTTCTGTGCGTGTGTATGTAATTTTGAATTAATTTGTTAGAAATTACAACAAATATAATAACAACTCAATCAGATTTTCAAAAATCATTCATCATTAGTAAGAGTGAAAAATTTGAATACTGTTGTTGTGGTCATCGCTTACTTAGAGCCGACCACAGCCGCCAGGCATACGTGCCGACCTATGCTTATGTGTGTGTGTGTGCGTGTGTTAATTACGATATTGCTCAAGTACGTGTACTTGTGTGCGTGTAGGCACATTTCAGAGTTATTTTAGAGAGTGGGCTCCCATTTTCAGCGGTCCACGGTGATTAATAATCGAAGCCTCTGTGGATAGCCGAGTTAAAGTTGTTGTGACTGAACGTAATTTCTTAATTAACTAATAAAACTTACATTTGCGCATGCAATAAACTAATAAATCAATGTTACCACATTTAGGTTTATTAGATAATGGCCTTAGCGTGGAGATAATCACGTTAAGAAGTAAAAGAGAACTCCGATTTCACTGCAATAACGGTAATAATTAATTCAAACGAAAAATGCTCAAGTTTATACTTTTATTTGTGCTCAGACAGATATAATGGCTGAACAAATTCATCTTATGTTCGTATACTTTAGGTAAATTGCACCCTAAATATTGTGAACTGCGACCGGTAATTCACGAGCGGTTGAATATTCTACTCCTATAAACCATCGAGGTAAGACTAGAGAAGCCTACCCGATTACATCAAATTGGGAAAGAGTAGGTACTGGGTTGTCCTATTGCGATCTAGCGCTAGATTTGTGGACGTCCCGTGAGCTCGGCAAGGGCGGGCACCAACCCAGACATGTGCAGCTGCATGATCTTTTGATCAAGTTAGAACTTAGAGGGGTCTCTGAACTACTTGCTCTTAGCAAGGTTAATCTCACAGCAATTGTAGGTGTTCTAACTGACTGCTGTCCTATAGGCTTTTATATCTGCGGTTAATTAGCAGCTAACAATTTTTTCCAGAGAGGCGGTAGTATTTCGATAGACATACCTTCGGCTAAGGTGATATTAGCCGCCTTAAGAAATGTATGGCAAACTTTAAAAGCTTTGTCCACACTCATAGTTTTGGCGCATAAGAAGAGTCCAGCGTTTTCCGCTGTCTAAGATCAACCCCATTTTATTTTAATTTACTTTAGTTTTACAGTAAATTTAATTAAATGTATTAAACTAGAAAATATTATACGAAACTGTATAGCAACCATTAAACTCCTTTACCATTTCTACGACCAAGGATACGATTATTTTAGTTGTATTTTATCTGTGTAGACATATAATAAAGTATAAGGAACAGTAATAATATTAAATATGTAAACGAGTAAAGAATGGTAGATTAAATTCTGACTATGCTGTATTAAGAGTTTCTCTTCTCATATTTCTCGACGCATTCTCATCCTTAAAATCATTATCTTACACTCACTCACCATCTCCGTTCATTTTATCATAATGCTAAACACTTTCATACACCCTGAGGGGGTACTGAACTGCCCTATATATACTCAGCAACTGAAGTTGATTGCGGTTCTCGCGTTGATGTGTTCGCAATGTGTAATGCAAGTAGAGCCCAAGCTCCATACACACTCACACACAAATCGGAAACAGTGGAGGGGGACTGAGTGTTACATTTCGCGGAGTAACAAATCGCTTCAGCTGACTTCGTTGAGTGCCTCGATGGTTCAATACTTGCAATCCCAGTTGTGGATTTGATAACGTATTTTATGCCTTTGTTTTGCACTTTCGATTTCTTCCCAAAAGACTAAACCATCCATAGAGTATAAGACTGTTATCGGTGTTTGTGAGAGATCCTGAATAATCTAAATACTTTGATTCATCCCCCGTTATAGCGTTTCAACGGCCAGCAGGGGCACCAAAGGTATTTCTATATTAATCGAGAGAAACGTATTTGTATAATTTATATATGGTATATCATGTGGATTTTGATGTGCATATTATATACTTTAGCACATAATATGAATGAAAGTGCGTATCACACTAAGTGTTCCCTCGGGTGCGATTCGTTTTTCGTTTAATAACAACAGATACGACAGTCATCGGCATCGCTGATTTACCAACCACCTTTTGCCCTCAATAACAACATTCCAAATCCATCCGAACGGCCGTGTTTGTCTTTCTCTTTTTATTTCTCTTGCCATTATCTACTTACAACATTATTGATGTGGCTCTGGGGCAACCAGTGTGCCAGTGTGCACCAACTTGCAACCGAAAATCAGAAAATATACAAATATGTGGCGCGAACAGCGTGTAAAAAAGAAGGAGTGAAATATTAAATTACGCTTGTTAAATTGTCTTGTTAAAATCATCCCCATAAAATAGATGCAATTTATCATATTTTAATGGTTGGGGAGCACACACTCACTCATAAGCTCAGCAACTAAGCATCCATGATAACAGAGGGGGAATGTGAGAGTGCGGAGACTTCTTATGCAGCAGCAGTGTGTTGTTGGTAATGTCAATTATCAGCTTGAGAATAATGCTGGTGTTTTTTTTGTGAAGGTGTGTGAGAAGACTGGAGAGGAAGGGCGCTTCTGATTGAGAAATGACGTTGTTGATAACATTTTAGGAACATTGTGACGTTTAAATAGGCTAAACATGCTTGACACGAGCACTGGCCTGCAGTTTGTATTCATTATTTCATATTTCCGTTGACTTTAAAAGCGAGTAATTGAGCAATCTGGCGAATTCCGCGCGAACCGCCTTTATCAGGGCTCCATAGCTGCGCTGTTCTCTCGCACTAAATGCCTGGCCGCTTGGCGAGGATTCGTACTGTCTGGCAATCAACAACAGATTGCGGTAATAAAGAATTAATCTGGTAAGATAACATCTCGCTAAGTTGTAGGCATTATTTATCGCCAGCCAACTAGGCAGTGGTTGGCTGGACAGTTGGTTGGATGCGTCCACAAGCGTATAGTAGGCGAGGTATATGTATGTATATGCAAGTGTATGTATGCCTTAAGATTATTATTATTATTGCTTCATGCATCCCTGCATCGTTGCTGATTCAACATAAGCGATTACATCCATCATTATTGTGCACACATACCCATATGCCGTATGGTATCTGGTGCGTCCTTGCAAGCGCGAAAATCTACACCAGTCTTTTGATTTGCGTCAATTGGACATGAACTTGTAAGCCCTGCTGGATGTCTCAGAAGTGTATTTGTGCGCCTCAATTGAAGGCTCGCTTGAGATGCTAATCATGGCCAAGCACTTCCTCTTGGACCATGTGATTTATTGCAGTTACGAACACCTTAAAACGTTTGATCTAGAAATGGAGGTGAACATGTGCTGAGTCTCCGAATCGGTGACCTCGTTGGCAGCAAATCTTCTTAGTCTTCGCCATGAAAGTTTGAGAGTTTTGAGACTAGAAAATTGATACGTACAGGTATATTAATATACTTAAAGTGAACTTAACTTCACATTTGCTTGAGCAATCTCAACATCTTCGAAATCTCCTACTGTTTATTAAATACTTATGAGTTAGCACATACACAGGTGTTTTAGCTTTAATGAAGTCACGCAGCTGCAGAGTGCCTTAAATGAGAGTTAATTATAGATTTTTATCGGCATGACTAAACACCTTCAATGAGTTAACACTTTTTCCAGTTGACGCCGCTTGAGCTCACGCCTGCACCGACCATGACGGTTACAGCGAAAAGTCAAGCTCCTGCTCTTGCTTAATAAGAAAGTCCACCGAACCTCGAATGCACTCGATCTAAGGTAGAGGAAGTCGGGATTCGAACATAAATGTTATCGATGTTTGAGGTATATGAACACTGACACTGGCGTAGAAATCAAAGTAAGAACAAACTCATGAGGCAACCAGATGTAAACCACTCACTTGTTGTTTTACTTTTTAGACTGGGCCTAAAAGATGCAACAGATGAATTCAACAAGCGTTTACTATATTAACTTTAAAAAACTTACAACAGTTGTTGGTTCGATTCACCAGTCTCCAAGATTTTGGACTGAAAGGTTTAGAAACTAATTATCATTTTCAGTTTTGTTCTCCAGAAGCTTGTGAATACCTTTCCTTGTGTCCCCGTGCAATGAAGATGAGGAATGTAGTTGGGGAACATAGTATATGCGATTTACAATAACAAATGTGCTTGCCTTCAACATCCATGTATTCGGTATTTGCATGAGGACATGCAGCGTGCCGTGGCTGGCGTGAGGTGTCAGCTTGCAATCATAACGCAAACTTAAAATCAGCACAGCGTGAAATCTGTTTGCCAGCACCTTTAGTCACATTGTCGCTGTTCGTTGCGTTATTGCTGCATTTGGCCGAGGATTCCTTTGCACTGGCGTAATTTTGGTGCGCATCTCCGCACCACGTTTTACTTGCATTACTGCTTGCACATGTTGCCCACTACTCAATGGGAAATTATTAACATAAGTTTAAGACACTTTTATGGCATTTCACGCTGTGAATTAAGTTGTAGCGATTTCTTGCAACGCCGAGCAAAAATTATGAATAAACGCGTAGTTTTTCGGTTTTATTATTTCTCTTATTGCTTAGTCCTATTTGTATGTGTTGCACACAAGCCACTAGCTTGAGGGAAGCGGGCGTGAGTGATGCAAGTGGGGCGAATGGGGGTGCACGGTTGCTGGGCGCAGCGTGCTGCTGCATCATTGGTGCCAGTAGACCACAGTTGCTAATATCCATTGTGTTTGTTGTTGTTATTGCCAATTTTATTGCCAAGAAAGTATGGAAAAGTGGTTCCAGTTAATGAAGTTAACACTTCCAGAATGGAAGCTGTTTAACAAATCACAAAAGTGTTTATGTTGCTTGGTTATTGGGTTGGTTCAAAAGGGAGACCACATTCAAACCATCATTAGGCACATTTTGCTCGAAAGTGATAACCAATTAAGTTCAATTTCAGAACTCAAAGGGCTTATTGATAAATCTCAGTTTTTCCACACCAGCTGCCCAATATCTTTTAAATGGGAACATTTACGGCGAAACGGACAGAACATTCGCCGAAAAAATTTTCTAGCATTTCATCATTATCCGCGCATGTTTTGTATTCTACCGTGTCCACTTTACTAAGCTTCTGAGGTAGGGATATCAAGGCCAAAGGCTCTATGATGACTCCTACAGAGTTGCTTTGTTCCCTCTCTCCGAAAAAGTCTTTCGTATTCTTATTATCAACACTACCTCAAAGTACCTTTGTTGTATGCTCTGTTGGAACTGGTGCTCCGAGACTTGAGGGGTGTTTCTAGCGTTAATTCATTCTTTCACAAGGAATCATTGACCGCTGAGCTCGGTGTAGGGTCCACCAAACCATATTGTACTAACACTGAAGTATGCCTCAGGAGACAAAAAAAATATCTTTACTTTGTTGCCCCCTGTCATTGCCTTAGATTATTTCCATCTCTAAACTCGGATGGACGTTGTTTGGCTGATATCCACTTCTAAACTACTGAACCGATTTCAGTTTTTCACAATATAGCAAGACTTGAGTAGTAACCAATGGAACCAATGGAAAAACCATTTGACCATCAAAACCCATTTGCACTGGGAGATTTAATCGGTAAATGATGACCGGTCTTAAGAACGCTACAGTTTCCCATTGGTTTAACTTTAGCGTTATCTATATATTTACATGTGTACTTACATACTATATACCAATTTTGGGTTTAAGTTTTGAAAATAAATTTTTTTTCGCTGATGAATTTTTGTATGAACCACTTTCAAGCCTCAAGTAAAGTCGCTTAAATTCTTATACTTCATAATTTTCTGTGTGTGATAGAAATTCTTTCATACATAAAGATATTCTAATGAATTTCGAATAATGAGTCCCTGCTTTCTACTCATTGATTTCGAAGAGAATTTCAGTTCAAAAGGAATACGGGGAAGTCTTTGTCATTCAATTAAATATCAATTATAATTGAAAAGCTAAAAAGTCTCACTTTAGTTAAGTACTCTGTGTAATAGTTCAATTTAATTGTTATTTCCATTTCATGTTATTGTCGTTTATTGTTCTCTTTTGTGCCAAAAACGTTTGACAATGATTTCGTTTTGACTTCTCAATTATCTGGAATTCGCACGCCATTGTTCGGTACTCGAGCCCCGAACACTCGTAATTGTCCTAGGTTTTTTGGTGCGTATTGTTGTAGTTGCCTGTGTACGTATGCGCGTGTGTGTGTAACCGACCAATAGGCGAGGCATTAGCTCGCTTTAGAACACCTGAGCGCGTTTTTTACACCTTTGCCGATCTATTGGCTAATTGTATTATTATCCTTCGCCAGCACCAGCCACGGCGTCGCATTGATACCCATATATTGTACAAAGGACGCAGTCATTGGGAAAATTTGTAGCAGTGATTTCCCTTTTGTTTCTTATATTATGAGTTTGTTTTGTTTGTTTCGTTGTGGCTTTTATCACAATTGATAGTGCGAAACCAATTTCAATGAAGTAAACAAAATTGTTAAACCTCGAACGTATACAAAAACAGAGCTGCGTCTCTTTATGCATACAGTTTTTGCCATACCAAATTGTATTTATGCTCTTGTACATGTGTACACCACACAATGGGGATGAACAAAAGTGAGCAAGAAACTAGCGACTTGGCAGCCAAAAGGTCATTAATTTACAATTTAAAGCATATCCCAGCAACCCTCCGCCAGCAATAATTGAGTGAGCAATAGAAGCAGGTAAACAAGGGACATCTCAAGGGCCTGGAATTGCAGCAACACGGCGAATTTATAGAGTAAAGTAGGTGAGTCGAATCGAGTAACCAGCTGTCCCTCGCCTCCAGTTCCGTGTCGAAGAAGGACATAGCGAAATAAAATAAACCAAAATGTCATCGTCATCATCGGGCTCATTAATTAAGTGGAAATGTATGAACATGTATGTATAGAACTTCGTATGCACATATGTATGTATGTCTGTACAATTAAGTTTCAGCAGAATCGCAACTCTTGGGGCGAGAAGCCGTTTTGTACAACTACAGTGTCCCTTACAGCCAATTAAATATTGCCTATTAAACACGGCGGCACAATTGGAACGGCACTCGCTTATACACATACACGCTCTGTCCGTTGTGTCCTGAGCCTTTCTAAATTTTGAGCACACTGCTGCCATCGTAAGGACATATGCGGAGTGTTTTGTGCCATTATTCGCCACTCGATGGTTTGTCACATTGTCGTTCCTATTGTGTCCTTAAGTGGTGGACAGTTCAAATATTTAATTCACCTCATCCTTCCTCACTTGACGTCCATTCTATACAAAATTAGTTGGACTATTCATGCGAAGCGTCGGCATGCGATTTTATTGTTTTGAGCATGCGCAATAATCCGATCGGCCAGCGAGTGACACTAACCGTCCAGTATGTAATTGTGTGAAGTGTCAACCAGCACTCGTACCATTTACGTTTACACCCACACTGAGGGGTCAGCTGCATTGACATGCCACCGTGCGGACACCAGCTGTTGCACCCATTGCCGCTGCCGAAAAGCGGAAGCCAGCTATCTTCTGTGGAGTAAATAAATAAAAATTAAATTGACGCCATTAATCCATAATTCAATACAAACCGCATTATGAAGTCGGTTTATAAGTTCAGACTCAGTTATGTGAGCAACCCGTTAAAAGGATACTGGGTTAACCGTCTCGTAAGGGTTCAATCAAGTATGTCATTCCAACCTTGCAGTTGTTGAGCATCCAGTCTTAAAAAATGTCAATTTACAACTAGAATAACCCTATCCACATCGAACTATTCAGAAACTCTATATTGATTTTGGAAAGTTGGTTCAGAACGAGGGCATAGTAGCCTTAGAGTTCTAATCTTTAGCTTCTAAGCTTAATCCAACAAAGCAGAACGCAGAATAAGTCCTCGAAACGCTGAATAGAGCTATAAAGCCAGCGTCTCACTAATATAATTAAGGACTAAGTTCGGGTGTAACCGAATATTTTGTACCATTCTAATTTCCACTAATTAATGCCGGGGAAATACTTCTGATTCGCAAAACTTTATATTAAAAGTTGTTAAGTAAGAATTCAACATTCATTGTTTGACGAAATCATGAATGGATTACAATAAAATTTGTATTTTATCAAGTTATATTATATGCCATAGCTCGCTTCTGCTAAAATTGTATTAAAATGATCTTCAAATTCAAATATGTGATGAGGCTAAATTTAACATATTGAGTTGATATGTAAAACATCAACCAGAGGAGCGTAATTCATTATATTAGGGTTATGAGGGTTTTTTAGACTTCAATATTTAAAAGCTGTCCATTTATCATGAAATAGAATGGCAACAATAACCATTGTGCAGGCGCATGGACATTGCGCGGAAAGATGCAATCTGCCGTCGAGTTCATAAGGTCCGTTGGGTAACTATTAATACTTGTCTGGTGAAAAAACATAAATTTGCACTTAAATATCGCCAACCAATGCACCATATGAAGCTTTAAGTACTTGCTTGACATGCAATAATGTCTAGGCTATGTCTAGGCTAATAGATCCAACCCGTTTTCTAAAAACTTCATCTATCGGCAACAAAGTAGGAAAACTCGGCAATAAACCGCTTGAGATTTGTATCTAGGCACTTAAATAAATGTCAAACCATCACCTTCAGTTTGAGAAATATTAATAACAGCAATCGATAGATATTTTAACGGTTATCAATAAAGTTGTGTAAAAATACCTCTAACACCCAGCTGATGGCTGCTCGTAAGACCTTATGGCTGCGAGAACCAAACCGGCTTTGTGGCTTCTCAAGTAGTTCACAAATAACTACAAATTACCGCGACGATCGATTATGCGTCAAAGTTGGAGGCACTTTCAGCATTTGATATGCCTAAATTACTACCTAGAGTGCACATGAAGACGACGACAACATGGGCACACGTCCCGCCGAGAAGGCAACCTCTCGTCTTGCTGCCTAATCACTTAACGCGATCGCAGACAACCCGAACTGCACTGACCGGCTCAGCACTCGCCGATCGTGGACGGAGATGTGAGTGCCGAATAATAATGCGATCGCGATCCTGGCTGATACTGTTGATTTGCTTAATAGTTTCTCTCAACAAAAATGATCTTCAATCAGCATATCAACAATGGCATGCCACATGCAAGCGCACCCTGCTTGTGCCTACGTGTGTTTGGTATGCGATTAACAACATTAGATGGCAAGCACTGATCGCGCACAACATTTAAGATCAGCAGCCGCTAGAGCATCGAACAAGCACAGAATGGATTCAGCCCCAACAGCCTCGACTTTCGGTTGCTCGTCATTTGCTGCCGCCAAGCCGCTGTCATCGATAGCACTGACGGCCATTGATGGGTGATGCGTGCACTTAGCATATTGTTGAGCTCCATACGATACGTATGATAGCGACCCATTATAATCAATTGCTTGCTCGTAACACTAAATGATCGCGCTGGAAAAATTAAGCACAATTACGCAAAACTGCCGAAAGGCTCGATCGTCGTGTATTTAAGTAGGTAGGTCCTTGCTTGTGAGTTGCAAACAACCGATCAAGCATCGCTTGCGGGTACTATTTTCCGTCCTCTTCTCCCCGGCTGTTGGGCAGACAGCCGCAACGTAAATGACTCGACTTAATTGCAGCGTTTAACCTGCTCTTATTGATCATAATAACTCCATAATGGCGGAACATGCGCGAACAATATAATATAATCAATGACGGCGGGCGTTGGGTGCAAAATTGCTGTGCCACCATTATAGATATATGCATCTAGATATGCGTCGAACGAAAGCTGCTGCTGCTGTCGCCAGCAAAGAGAATCCAGCGACTCGATCGCCGCGGCTCGCTTGCCACTTAATTCACTTAATGACAGGTCCAACGTGTAGTCGTGCAGTTGGAGAAATTTAACGATGGCCAACGGCCAACGTGGACACGTTTTCATGGCGCAACTGCATGCGGGCCGCTCGTCGCATCGCTGCGCTATAAAATGTTGGTATTAAGTGTGAAAGCAAACAAGTAGTTATGGATATTATAAATTCCGGCAGCTTGTAATTGTTTCAGAATCATTGCGACGCTAAAGGAGCGATCTCGTGATCTTGTTACTGAAGATGACATTAATTTACTGGAATTCAGATCATTAACGGTTCATTTGGCACAGCGAGTTAAACGATTCCCAATAGACTTGCAACTATTAAAAATTATATTGGCAACCCTTGGCGAGCCATCAAGGGGCAGCCAACTGTATCAGCAGTCCATTATGACACATAGTTATTTACCTAACCTAGGTTATGAAGAGATTTGGCTTTATATGGTACATAAACTCAAATATGTTGGCAAGGATCATTGGATCCATATTTAATCGCATTTGCTTATGGCCCCTCATTTATCGGCAATTTAGCACGAAATGCGCTGCAATAGTAGCAAATTACCGCTTCACTACGAAGCGCAACTTGCCTTCGGTGGCAAGCTCGTTACGCAACTTGTACTTTGCACGCATTTCAGCGTTATTTGTCGAGTTTTTGCGCTGCGTTTTCATGGCAACCTTTAAACAGCATTTGCGAAGCAACAGCGCCGAAAAATTATGTGTGCCGCGTAATTATGCGTTTGCTTATGCGCACGGGCAGTTTGCGAACAGCAGAAAGGTTGGACTTTTAATCAAGGTGGTGTATTCGCTTTTGCATGCGTCTTTCAAATGAAATTTGCAAATCAAAAAATGGAAAGGCTTCAAAGAACATTGAAATTAGTTACTTAAAAGGCCTATTAGTGAAATTGCGGTTAACATTTGCATTAAATTTTATGGCGTTTTTTAATTTAACTCAACGCCTTCATTAAATTTCATTATAACACCGTTATCGAAATAATGATTACAGTGGAGCCTTGCTAAGTAATTCTCTCCATAATCTCCGTTTTGGGTCATGTATCGTCGAAGGAGAGGGGCTTTGCCTGGTAATCTGAATAAAATTTCTGCATAAACATCGCGGTCCATTAATTTTGTGTTTATATAACAAGAAAATTGAGAGATATTAAAGCGCCCTGCTCACTTAAGCGCGGCTGACTGTCACTGCTTGATTGTGTGTGTGCCAACTAAGTGACTGCGGGTTTTTGTATAAGTAAATCTGTGTGTACCCTCGTCCGACTACACACAAGTGCAGACGACTACATTGTTCTGACCACTTCGGACGGACAAATTCAACAACCGGGCATTGGCTGCCTCCGTTGTCGTCGCTGCGCCTTACTGCTCCTAACGTTTTGCCAAATTCAGTGCCATTTAAATCTTAACGCCAGACAATTGGGCGTTTTACGGTTGTAAATTCATTTGTTAAACGACTGAATCGTAAAATTTAGTTCTGCTATATCCGGCTTCACTCATTGCATTCAGTCAACGTTCTCTGGCAATATTCTTAGATGGTTCTTGGCAGCAAGATTACAGGTTGGCCGCTCCTCAATCAATGGGAGGACAAAAAACAAATGAAAAACACATGAAACTGTGAATGAGAACATAAAATGGGGCGTATTTGTGAGCTTTGCTGGAAATACACAAATAAAAAAATTAAAAAAATTGCTGAATGAAAAATTGGCGATATTACGTATTACCCTTGGCCTTTCAAAAATTAGGTATTATTTGTTAAAAACATCTACAAACATGGATGGATTTAGATTAACCCTTTCAGATAAACATATTTCTTCATATCTTATATACATATCTGCACACTTAGCTTCTGAAAGATAAGAACCAGTCCTCTTGAAATTCATCGGGTCTTTGTGATTTGTAGCACATGGACTACGCAGGAAATGATGGAAACATATTAGTAAAAATCATAAAAATTTGTTAAGAATAGGCAACAATTGTTAATTTGCCACTAATGTTGGATAACTTTGCACTTCAACTGTACTTCTTCCCGAAGTCCACTGTTAACCACACAAGACCACATATCTGCCCTGCCTTTTCGCATTTTATTACCCAACAACTTGTTCAACCACGGCCCCAGCGTTCCAGAGTTCCACAGAAACACACAAATCAAACACAAATAATCATCAAATCGCGCGAATAAAACACATCCAACCGCTACACCTCCAGCGCAAGCGAAGGTACTCCTCCACCGCGATTGATACTCCCTGCGGCCGCGCATAAGCGACCTTAGCAGAATGTATTGCGGGCTGCGCACATTTTAATAATTGTGTATCTGTCAGTTACCCGAAGCCGTACGGCAGCAATTCCTCGTTGCAGATGCAATTTATCCATGAATTTGTTTTTAATTTTCAACACATTCGCTAATTTGATTTTTAACTTCTTCCACTTGCTTTCGAAGCATGCGAACGATGCTACAACCGCCATGCAGGCAGCCACCGTCGAATTCATAGTTCCGCCGGGCGTACGTTTATTACTCTTGCTAACGTCAGTATTTTTGCATTTGTTGCTTTCTGTTCACGTCCAGCGGTGGCAGTTACGTAGCCCCGCCAAGCAACGTCCACATGTAGCAGGCGAAAGGTACAGAATTAAGTCAATCGTGCCGGAGCGCGTCGCTAAGTTATCATTTCCATGACGCCTGCCTGCCAGCTCGCAAACAACTTCTGCACCAGTCGCTGTTCCAGACGTGCGATTGTGGCGTTTATCCTTTGGCTTGCTGCTGAACTTCGCCTTGTTAGCCTCATAATTTATGCGGTTAGAGATGCTCGTTGGCATTGCAATGCCAGTGCCATCCATGCTGAAAATCCCGCCCGCCCGCTAAATGCAATGAACGACCGACGGACTCTCCATCACCCAATGGCAGCTTCGCTTGGCTGTTCAGCCGCGGATGTGTTCTTATCCGTCTGGGCAGGCGCAACCAGACAAATCGATTTTCAACGCATTGCGTCGTCTTCTCGCCTTCGTCCGCAGACGAAAAGTACAAGGAATCGCCCTGACCATCTTTCGTTTGCCAAATTACATTTTTGTTTGTTCGCTTGTAATGTTTTCTGTGGGGAATTGCATACAAATTCACAGTGAGCGTGAAAGGATTAAGGATTATTAGTCAGTTAAAACAAAGAACGGTTAGGGCACTGCTACATCGACGAACGTATAGGTTGAGAGCTTATGATTGCATATACAAATGCGTGTATGGGCTTGTAGGAACTTTACGAATCCCAAGTTAGAACACAAGCAACCCTCATTACTCACCACTCGATTAATACCTTTATTGAATTAATTAGATAATTCTTAGGGGCTAATTCCCACTACCAGAGACTTATTCATAGTTTTAGACCGAAAGGTCAAATGCAAAAGCGGCCAGAGTTCCCGCGTAGCCAAATACTTCTTTCGAACACTCTCTCTCTAGCGCTCTCACTCCCAATTGGTATTTCGGCTATATGATGAGCTTATCGAACACCGGTCGCATATTTTCAAATAGCGAGAAATTGAAGCACATTTACAAGTGACTAATATTAAGGAGATATTCCAGTTTGAAGGCTTGATTTCGGGAATGTTTAAAGCTCGTCAAAATAAATTTTTCGCTCACAAAAGCATTCGTAAAGAAATTGAATGCCAACTTCAAAGAAATCGATTTATTTGAACTTGAGCCTTTCTTTTGACGAGAATGTTTACACCATCGAAATATGTAAAGCCGACTATACATCTCCTAGATTATAAACCATTTCACTATTTCTCATTTTTGTAGGTAATGCAAAAGCTCTTCCTCACAGTTCCAAGGGTATAAGCAATAGTCTTGTTCTTACGTTTCGCTAACCAAATGGCAGTTGATTATTTGTTTTTTCAACTCTGTACGAAGTAAACAGTTCTGTGATCTGCTCCTTATAGCCGAAGCGATTTCGACACATATACGCATACTCACACTACCACATATGCAAGGCTCGTTCGACATAAACCGGAAACATAACAAATCATAAATTAAACCCTCGTTAACCAAACTTATTACCTGGTGTACGCGCCCCCTTTTCGAGCCAAGAGGAGCCCCACTTGGGTATGTACTAAATTTATAACACGATATTTGTGTGTGCGGCTGAACTGACAACTGCGAGAATAAAAATCGAATTGCGTTTTCATTTTATTACTCGCTTAAATTATATAGCACTATTAAGCGAGTTTAGTGGAAACACTTTGAGTTTCGAGCACTGAACGGGGGAATAATCAAACATGCCATTGTTGTTGTGATAGCCCCTGGCGTCGGCCATGCCAGTAATGGCAAGGGACGGACGAAAAATGTATCGCTTCGGCTTGGATGGCGTGAATGGATGCTGAGTCAATAAATGAAAGCGGACAGGCGATGGAGAAGGTGTTAAATAAATTTGAAATACAATGAATGGACGGCATATTTGGCACGTACGTATCTATGTATTCCTACCAATGACTACTACGCAGCATTGACATTTTGCCCTAATGCTCGAAGAGTATTAGAAAAGCGTGCAATTCCGAAACTTTGACCTACCCAGCCTACGCAGTGCAAGACTCCACCGTATATATGTACATATATATGTACATACCATACGTCTATGTAGTTGTTGTCTACGCGAGGGGGGCTTAAGTGACTAAAAAAGCCCGATTGAGGCTCGGATGAAGAGTGGAGAGAGTTTCTGAAAGCAATGTTGTGATCCAAGCTCGCTGATCGGAATTAATTGACCACACTGCCAATACCAGAGTTTTCAAAGCGATTATGTGCTTTTGATTCTGTTTTTAAATCGCTAACTGCCGATCATACGCATTAAATGCGCTATTTTATTGTGTGCAAAACGAATTATTGCGACATTTAAGGCGTCTAAAGACGAAGTGTACAATGAGTTTCACCGGTTGTAAGCCAGCCACATTACGCTGACATGTGAAGTGCTCATGCCTGGAGTCGCACTGCTCCCGTGATCCCCGCACAGTATCGGGATGTGCTTGTTGTTGTTGTTGCTGTCATGTCGTATGACTGTTGCACGCGCTTGTACAAATCACACCACAAACGTCAACTTTATCCGCATAATTCAGGACAAAACAATGCACCAAAACACGAATGAAAAAATGCCGAAAAAGTGAATCGGCCGCGCGAAGGTTAAGCCATAATCAAGTCGAATGGCTAAGAGTGCCTCCGGACTTAGCGGGCAATTGGTGCGGTACGGAAAATGGTAAATTTATAGCTGCGCTGCATCAATTAGGGCGCTTTCGTTGTTTCGCCGAGAACAATGGGATTGCTTCAGAATGTTGTTTTTATCGCGCATCGCTCCTGCTACTTGTCGCTGTTCTTTCTCGTATGGATCTGGGCCTTGTGGCTGTGCGCATGCAATTTAAATTGATCTTGCGCATAACTCTCTTCGGAGATCACAGCGCGCATGCGCAGCGCGATGGGCTTCGATCGCAATGTATGAGAATGCACCAACGCGCTATGCCAGACTTGGCGACGACTTCACATTATACATATAGGCGCAGATCAGGCTCTGCACCAGCGCTCTTCGAAGACAATAACCGTTATTTGTTTGCCAACCAGCGATGAAGATTAAATCCCTTTAATTTTTTTCTGTTTGTTTTTCGTTTCCGAAGTGTTTAGCATTTTTGAAAATGCCCGTGTGCACATCGCATAAACTCCTTGCCGCCGCCGGCTCTCGCCCGAAGACCACTACTTTGTAGTCTCATAGCGATCGTCTTGTTGCGACATTGAAACTGTGACGACTGTCAGTAAGCGGGCCATCACCGGTCGATGAGCTGTGAGTGAGGGCTCTAAGAAGTGATGGATTAGCATCAGCGCGCAGACATAAGGACGACAGGCGAACGACCCTTTAGACGCTGTCGCTTTGTGGGCCTTTACACAGTCTCGCTTTTTCCGAACGCTTTTTTGAGCTGTCTCTGGCTTGTGCATTACAGATGTACATGGCTTCTTGGAAATAATTATGCTTTTTATGAAACCCGTGCACCCCTCACGACTGTGGCTTTCGCAATCAATGTCGCTGTTTGGCAAAATGGCAACATTTTTGTGCAAATTGTTGAAAGATTTAAATTGAGTATTGGGTTTTCGGTGAATTTTTAACGCTGGGCTTTATTGTAGCGGCAGCAAATTGACTGTTCTTCTGCTGGAAGCTCATGCGAAATAATTCAATGATTTGGTGGAGGATTAAGCGTAATTTGAGTGGAATTTATTTCTTTGGATTAAGGCTAAGGTATTTTGGAATAAAGTGGCAAAAGTAAACATTTTCTTTCCTCCTTCCAGATAAGCCCATTCCACAGGGTTGCAGCCTAAGCGAACTATCACAACGAAATTAAAAATTACAACTGAAATATCAGCCCATGTTTGCAAAATAAAGCTGATTAAAAAACAGCAGCTCTTCATCAGCTTCTAATACTCACAGCACATACTACATATATGTAAAGAGCACATTAATTGAGAGGATGAACGGGAAGCACATCAACACCTACCCAATTTACGTAGATTCCGCAAGCTCAAGTATTTCAACCATTTCGACGCTAAACTGGGAACGATCCACCGCTGGTAGGAGTAATTGAGCGCACATGCTTAAAATGGAATTACGTGTTAAGTAGCTCCATGCTCTCGAAGCTTAACTGCACTGGGGAGGCAGCTGTAGCTGTATAAGAACTCTGAATAACACGTAATCGTCTAATTTTATGTGAGGGAGAAATGTTAAAATTAAGTGCGCTTCGTTAAATACACAAAAGATGGCGGAAGCACTATCTCAGTCGCACATTTACAGGGCCTTATAAGTTGAACTCAACGACGAAGGCGTTTTGAGGGCTGAGCAAATTAGCAGTGAGCAAAGAAAACACTGAGGGTGGGCCAATGAGCTATTTGTGTATGGGGGAGAGCTATCAATACATGAAGCGCGAACTTCTGCCCATCGCTTTGATGGTTGCTACGTGTATCAATTACATTGGACCACCGCTTGCAACAAGTCGTGGGGCAAAGGAAATGAAAGACGCCACCGCAATGACGACCGAAATTAAGTACTCGCAATCAGCGTAAATGATATGCCACTGATTTGATGGGTCGAGCTAACAACTCGACGATTAGCGTTTGTGGTGGGCCGGTAGAGTTTCCTTCCAACAAGAAGTACAAGGCCATCGCCTTGCGCCTGTCAACTCAATTACACTCTGGGGAATGAGTTGAATAAGGACCGATGGCGGTGAAAGTGCAGTGTTGGCGTTTATTTTTTCCCTCTAATTCAGCCAGTTTTTATGTCGCCTTACTTGCGTAGGTAGTTTAGTTAATCGCAGTAGTAAAACATGTTAATAGCGCCACGCCACGCTATCCCAGAGAGGCTGCGTGACACGCCCAACCAATAAGCCAGTCAACTGAGCAGATGAACGATGTTGATTTTTGAACTTCACTGCAGTGCACGAAAGGCCCTCCGAAATCATTTATGTGTAATTGTCTCAACCGCAATCACGCCAAAGCATGTGGCTACGACTTTCCCTTTTACTGTATTTACGAGTATGATTACGTTGAACGCAAATAAAATCGTACGTACACATACCTTCGCACCTTGGCACCCGCTTGGGCATTAATCTGCGGTTCTTAAAGTTGCAGCACCGCAAAATTAGCGCCGCAGCCGGCTGAAGACTCATGCCGATACATGACGTTAACATCACCTTAAATACACAAAGCGGAATCTTCGGCAGCAGAAGGCGCTGCCTGCGCCAAGTACCACCAGGGCTCTTAACCGCAAAGGCTGCAAGAATTGAAGTGCAGTTGTAGGGGAATTTGGGTTAACAAAATACGACAGTAGCCTGTACGCCTCGGGTTCGTTTCGTGCACATATGGTTGGTAGCAGTTATGGTGGCGCGATCAACATCATGCATCAACTGATTGACTGGTGGTCATCCTCATCACTCTCAGCGTCCGCCCGTGTGTTTATCCCGAATAATGAGGTATCCGATAATCAGACTCACTAACCCAAAATAATAGCCCAATACGTAAGCCACAAATGAGTTAGATCCAACAGATGATGCAGACGCTACTCCGCCTCACGAGCCGAAGGATGTTTATACTTGCAATGGTCTACTTGTGCAGCTGACGTAGCACATAGTTTTCTTCCATGATTGACCACAAAATTTGATTTAATCTTGAGGAGTTGCATATTCTTATGGCCTTGTTGAAAACGCTAACTCCAACAATAAAATGGGATGTGCGAATATGTCTAAAGCTCTTTTCTTTTCTTAATATCGATTCAGTAACGGATTCTCCCGGCCTTAATAATAAATTAAGAAGAAACTAGGAAGACCGCTCCGGAGTATTCAAAATGCACTCAATATGGAGTTTACCAAATGTTCAAAAACTAATTTCGCATATCTCTGGCATTCCGATATAAGCTTTTGAACTTCCGGAGACTTTATGTGATATCAACATTTGAAGAAATTTGGGTTACCTTTCCTAGATATTATTTAAATCTGAAGGCATGGACCTTTAGTCAGTTAATTTCTCAGGAATCGAAGCATATACATCAAGGAACCTGCTTTAAGAAATTGTTGAATAGGTTAGTCCTTTAGACTCGTGAGTCACACTAAGACCAGTTTTGATTCTTCGCTAACGCCGAACTAGTCACCCGTTGCGATGTCAGCGCCCCATGTTACGATTTATGGCTCCTTGAATTGTTAGTGTCAATTTTTTCATCGGAACATATAGTACCTAAGATTTGGCATATTTAAACATTAATGGAAATATCCAACTATAAGTATTTATAGTATTTTCTAAATAATTTGTTCAAAAAGAAATATTGTACTTTGAGACATATAATCGCAAACAGCCAGCTCAGCAACTCAGGAGTCTGCCTCGTTCTTATCCTGCTGCCCTTCTGCAGAACCCGAATGCCAGTCGTTTTGGTACAAATTATTAGAAACAGTACCACCTGTCTTCTGCTCACGTAGATACATTTATATGTGCACACACACTCACCCCCACACATTGATACACGAGCAAGTGTAGACCTTTCACGATTAATTTGACATTTTACGTAACGCGTGCACCTCGGCACTTGCCTCAAGTAGCCAGAGAGCGAAAGGCAAACACTTACATAAATCGAATGCTAATTTTTGGAAAGTTATTCAACGGATATATGGCTTTGAGTATTTATGTGACTTCTGTTTGACTTAAGACGAGTAATTGTCTAAGGCACCCTACAGTACACGAGACTACAACGAGGCATAACAACGTCGTTGGAATTCTGATGACTCCCAGATGCATTGGCCAGGCACACGTCAACCACGCATGCGCGTACCTTTGCCGTCCCTCGAATAAATCACACGCACAGTGAGGATTTCCAGGAACCAAATATTCCACACACTTTAAGACAACAACTTCTCGACAATTAACATTAATTGAAGCGCGAGCAATACTGGAAAACTCTTCTTCGAATTCGTCAACATTTTTATTAAAAATTTGTGTCTTTAGAGCAAAATATAATATGAAATGTATGTATGGTGCATAGTATGCATATGTATGTACATTAGGGCGTTCGTAATTTCCTAAGTTCTTTTTTTTTATAATCCCCTGAAATCTTAGTTTCTTCGCTAAAAAGTCCAACGTAAACAAGTCCAGTCCTTTGGGTGATAATCAAGAAGTGTTCATGTGGAGACTTCAGTCACCGCTCAAGATAGGGAGATATTGGAACATGCCACTGGTTTACATGGAGAATAGTTCACACCAATTGAAAAAGAGCATTTTCTCTAACAATTCACAAAAAAAGTGATCGCAAAAGTTGTGGTGCCTATGGGGCAGTCAGCCTAACTTGTATCACATACCTGACCTTTAGTTGAATCTAAAACTAGCATCCAGTCCAATCTCCAATCTCGTGTATTTTAGTAGACAAAACCGCCTCCGACAGCAAGAAAATAAGTTGCCTGTATGTCGTTATGACAGAATTTGGTGACCTTGTTGGGCTTAGACTGCTGTGCAAAACACGATTGAGCATTGACATCCCCGATTCGTTCGATGCAAGACGTTAGACATGCCCTCAACGGGGCAAGCACTTTGCCATTGTTTTAACTTCCAAACTGAAGAATTTCGAAAGCTGCCAGCAACTGTGAACAATCCGTCGCCATAACTTTTTGTTTTAATGAAGATAAAAATAAAACCAAAATTTTCATCGCAAAATCCTAAAAAGCAACGTAGTAATTCAAATGCTAACGGTAATTCGTTAAGGAAATCAAATTAAAATTTTCGCAATTTATTTGGGCAGTTATCGGCGATTCTACACTGGGCATATATATGCATGTGTTTCAACACCTTGCACACACCTGTTAGGAAAATTTTTGAATCGTTTCTTTTTATGTTTTTATGGCAACGAAAGTAAAAGGATTGAAATGTGGTTTTGTTGGAGCCATTTCATTCGCGCTCCAAAACTCTGAAGATTCCCCACAGAAGCATTTTGTGCCCGCACGGCAAACTTCGCGCTCCAAAACTCTGAATATTCCCCACAGAAGCATTTTGTCCCCGCACGGCAAACTTCGCGGGAATTGCAGTAAATATATCTAGTCTCAAAAGCTCGACGCGTTTACAGGCCGCAAAGAAGAAGCATTTGTTCAATGCGAGTTTTCCCAACCGGGTTGCCATTCAGTTGCTTCGCTCGCATACAAGGCGTCACGGTCATTCACAAATTGCTTCTTCAACGGCAGCGCCAGCTTCCACACCTACTTCTACTTCAAGCCCACGACACCAAACTTCGCTGTGTGGAAACCGTCCATCGAGCGCCGCTAATTGGCGAAAACCCAAAGGGAAACAACAGCAATAATATGTGGCAATATTTGCATGCCGTTGCCACAGCGCTGCATATATTTCACTCGGCTTCACTTATCGCTGATGTTGCCAGTGGCAATAAATCAGGCGCGCCGAAAATTCTCGCTTCAACAAAGGGTCGTAAAAATCAAAAAAACGTCCATAAGTGCATGAATACACACACACACACCTATGCTTGTGAATGTGTTTACGCAAGGGTGTACTTGTAGCTGAGCGCAGACGTAATGGCCCAATTGCAATTGCGAATTGCCGAAAAATCATAATGACTTGAGAATATGTGAGCATATGTAAGAATGTGTGAGTAGGCACTGGCACACATACATATGTACATACCAGTAACGGTAGTAGCAGTATGGATGTATCTAGATCTAGCAGCGCAGACAATTGCACACTTAATTAGCAGCGGCACAACGCACACTCATACATTCACATAGTAGTTCGTGCATACATATAAAAGGCAGAATAATGTCTGGGTATGCGAAGTGTGCGCCAAAGGCGATTAAAAGCGCACCCGTTCGATCCAATTTTCAAGTGATCAATTACACAATCGAACTTAATTTATTAGAGCTATTCGGGCGAGGGTTGGTTGCTTCCAGCGCTAAAGGGACACATCGACCCCTATTTGCTTATTATGCAATGCTGCTACCCAATTGCCAACACGTCAGCCGCACATCATATAAAAATGGCATATTCCCTTAGGGGCAGGACTCATTCCTCTTTGCCTACAAAGTGATTGCCTTTTGATTAGGTCGTCATGAGTGCAAAACTATTTACCCGTATTCGCACTGGAATCAGAGTCGCTCGGCATACTCAAAGGACTCTTGTGGATAATCAGTCATTCGCATTTCGTTGACTTTTTATGTACATTTGTGACGATTTATTCAAAATCATTTTTTTTTTGTATCAAATATAGAGACGATTGCGTGACAACAGACTTGAGTAACGAAATGATTTTTGATTAAAGGAGTAATACAGGTTCCAATTTTATTTGGCCAATATGGCCAATTAAATCCATTTCGCATCGGAATTGTTACAAGATGTCATTTGACATCTTTCTGATTTACCTTGGCCGCAAATTTCGATCGATCATTATTTCCCGAACTTCGGAATTTCGACATTTTGTAGAATTTCAACAAAACCTTTAACTATGTCAATCTTGTTTTCACTCTATATGAATGTGTCCATATACAGCTGGTAACGAACTTCTGCATAATTTAAACTCTGTGCATTCTAACAAAATATGTGCATAAATATGTGCTCTGTACATAGTCGCACGAAAAAGAGAATCAGTGAGCCAGAACAGGCTATAAGGTTTTCAGAAATATTCAAAACAATCGACACAGAATGACCCGCAGTAATCAACATATCGCTGATTTGCGTCCACGCCCCGACGGAAGAGAAGGACGATGTGACCAAAGGTGCCTTCTATGAGCGCTTGGAGCGCGCTTATGAGAGCTGCCCCCGCCACGATGTCAAAATCGTGCTTGGCGACTTCAACGCCAGGGTGGGCAAAGAAGGTATATTTGGCACTTCTTCTTCTTCTTCTTAATTGGCGTAGACACCGCTTACGCGATTATAGCCGAGTTAACAACAGCGCGCCAGTCGTTTCTCCTTTTCGCTACGTGGCGCCAATTGGATATTCCAAGCGTAGCCAGGTCCTTCTCCACTTGGTCCTTCCAACGGAGTGGAGGTCTTCCTCTTCCTCTGCTTCCCCCGGCGGGTACAGCGTCGAATACTTTCAGAGCTGGAGTGTTTTCGTCCATTCGGACAACATGCCCTAGCCAGCGTAGCCGCTGTCTTTTAATTCGCTGAACTATGTCAATGTCGTCGTATATCTCGTACAGCTCATCGTTCCATCGAATGCGATATTCGCCGTGGCCAACGCGCAAAGGACCATAAATCTTTCGCAGAACTTTTCTCTCGAAAAATCGCAACGTCGACTCATCAGTTGTTGACAACGTCCAAGCCTCTGCACCATATAGCAGGACGGGAATTATGAGCGACTTATAGAGTTTGGCTTTTGTTCGTCGAGAGCGGGCTTTACTTTTCAATTGCCTACTCAGTCCGAAGTAGCACCTGTTGGCAAGAGTTATCCTGCGTTGGATTTCTAGGCTGACATTGTTGGTGGTGTTTACGCTGGTTCCAAGATAGACGAAATTATCTACGACTTCAAAGTTATGACTGTCAACAGTGACGTGAGAGCCAAGTCGCGAGTGCGACGACTGTTTGTTTGATGACAGGAGATATTTCGTCTTGCCCTCGTTCACTGCCAGACCCATTTTCTGTGATTCCTTGTCCAGCCTGGAGAAAGCAGAACTAACGGCGCGGGTGTTGAGGCCGATGATATCAATATCGTCGGCGTACGCCAGCAGCTGTACACTCTTATAGAAGATGGTACCTTCTCTGTTTAGTTCTGCAGCTCGAACTATTTTCTCCAGAAGCAGGTTGCAGAAGTCGCACGATAGGGAGTCGCCTTGTCTGAAACCTCGTTTGGTATCGAACGGCTCGGAGAGGTCCTTCCCGATCCTGACGGAGCTTTTGGTGTTGCTCAACGTCAGTTTACACAGCCGTATTAGTTTTGCGGGGATACCAAATGCAGACATCGCGGCATAAAGGCAGCTCCTTTTCGTGCTGTCGAAAGCAGCTTTGAAATCGACGAAGAGGTGGGTGTGTCGATTCTCCTTTCACGGGTCTTTTCCAAGATTTGGCGCATGGTGAATATCTGGTCGGTTGTTGATTTTCTAGGTCTGAAGCCACACTGATAAGGTCCAATCAGTTTGTTGACGGTGGGCTTTAATCTTTCACACAATACGCTCGATACAACCTTATATGCGATGTTGAGGAGGCTAATCCCACGGTAGTTGGCGCAGATTGTGGGGTCTCCTTTTTTATGGATTGGGCATAGCACACTTAAATTCCAATCGTTGGGCATGCTCTCATCCGACCATATTTTACAAAGAAGCTGATGCATGCTCCCTATTAGTTCTTCGCCGCCGTGTTTGAATAGCTCGGCCGGCAATCCGTCGGCCCCTGCCGCTTTGTTGTTCTTGAGGCGGGCAATTGCTATTCGAACTTCTTCATGGTCGGGTAATGGTACGTCTGCTCCATCGTCATCGATTGGGGAATGGGGTTCTCCTTCTCCTGGTGTTGTGCGTTCACTGCCATTCAGCAGGCTGGAGAAGTGTTCCCTCCATAATTTAAGTAGTTCTACAAGAGTATGCTCCGGTCTTGAAACCTTCTGTAAGCCGCCGCATTTTTTCGTAGAATTTTCGAGCATTACCCCTGTTGGCCAGCTTATCAAGCTCTTCATACTCACGCATTTCGGCCTCTTTCTTTTTTTGTCTGCAGATGCGTCTCGCTTCCCTCTTCAATTCTCGGTACCTATCCCATCCCGCACGTGTTGTGGTCGATCGTAACCAGTTGTTCTTTTGCACTTTCCGAAAACCAAGGGTTTCGGATGCAGCTGTACGTAAGGAGTTGGAAATGCCGTCCCACAGTTCCCTTATACCGAGTTGTTGATGAGTGCTCTCAGAGAGCAGGAGTGCAAGCCGAGTAGAAAATCGTTCGGCAGTCTGTTGTGATTGCAGCTTTTCGACGTCGAACCTTCCTTGTGTTTGTTGGCGTGCGTTTTTTGCTGCACAGAGGCGGGTGCGAATCTTGGCTGCAACAAGATAGTGGTCCGAGTCGATGTTAGGACCTCGGAGCGCACGCACATCTAAAACACTGGAGACGTGTCTTCCGTCTATCACAACATGATCGATCTGGTTGGTAGTTTTTCGATCCGGAGACAGCCAGGTAGCTTGATGAATTTTTTTGTGCTGGAATCTAGTACTACAGATAACCATATTCCGGGCCCCGGCGAAGTCGATCAGCCTCAACCCATTTGGGGATGTTTCCTCGTGGAGGCTGAATTTACCGACCGTAGTCTGCCATTTGCAGACAGAAGAAGAAAGAGGCCGAAATGCGTGAGTACGAAGAGCTTGATAAGCTGGCCGACAGGGGTAATGCTCGAAAATTCTACGAAAAAATGCGGCGGCTTACAGAAGGTTTCAAGACCGGAGCATACTCTTGTAGAACCCCCAAAGCTGATATAGTCACTGATGCCCAGAGCATGGTTAAATTATGGAGGGAACACTTCTCCAGCCTCCTGAATGGCAGTGAACGCACAACACCAGGAGAAGGAGAACCCCATTCCCCAATCGATGACGATGGAGCAGACGTTCCATTACCCGACCATGAAGAAGTTCGAATAGCAATTGCCCGCCTCAAGAACAACAAAGCGGCAGGGGCCGACGGACTACCGGCCGAGCTATTCAAACACGGCGGCGAAGAACTAATAGGGAGCATGCATCAGCTTCTTTGTAAAATATGGTCGGATGAGAGCATGCCCAACGATTGGAATTTAAGTGTGCTATGCCCAATCCATAAAAAAGGAGACCCCACAATCTGCGCCAACTACCGTGGGATTAGCCTCCTCAACATCGCATATAAGGTTCTATCGAGCGTATTGTGTGAAAGATTAAAGCCCACCGTCAACAAACTGATTGGACCTTATCAGTGTGGCTTCAGACCTAGAAAATCAACAACCGACCAGATATTCACCATGCGCCAAATCTTGGAAAAGACCCGTGAAAGGAGAATCGACACACACCACCTCTTCGTCGATTTCAAAGCTGCTTTCGACAGCACGAAAAAGGAGCTGCCTTTATGCCGCGATGTCTGCATTTGGTATCCCCGCAAAACTAATACGGCTGTGTAAACTGACGTTGAGCAACACCAAAAGCTCCGTCAGGATCGGGAAGGACCTCTCCGAGCCGTTCGATACCAAACGAGGTTTCAGACAAGGCGACTCCCTATCGTGCGACTTCTGCAACCTGCTTCTGGAGAAAATAGTTCGAGCTGCAGAACTAAACAGAGAAGGTACCATCTTCTATAAGAGTGTACAGCTGCTGGCTACAGGTGCTACTTCGGACTGAGTAGGCAATTGAAAAGTAAAGTCCTCTCTCGACGAACAAAAGCTAAACTCTATAAGTCGCTCATAATTCCCGTCCTGCTATATGGTGCAGAGGCTTGGGCGATGACAGCAACCGATGAGTCGACGTTACGAGTTTTCGAGAGAAAAATTCTGCGAAAAGATTTATGGTCCTTTGCGCATTGGCCACGGCGAATATCGCATTCGATGGAACGATGAGCTGTACGAGATATATGACGACATTGACATAGTTCAGCGAATTAAAAGACAGCGGCTACGCTGGCTAGGTCATGTTGTCCGGATGGACGAAAACACTCCAGCTTTGAAAGTATTCGACGCAATACCTGCCGGGGGAAGCAGAGGAAGAGGAAGACCACCACTCCGTTGGAAGGACCAAGTGGAGAAGGACCTGGCTTCGCTTGGAATATCCAATTGGCGCCACGTAGCGAAAAGAAGAAACGACTGGCGCGCTGTTGATAACTCGGCTATAATCGCGTAAGCGGTGTCTACGCCATTTAAGAAGAAGAAGAATCTTAAATATATACAACGCCTGCCTCGAAACAGGAATATTTCCTGAAATTTGGAGGACTCAACGTCTTGTTCAAATCAGCAAGGGAAAACGGGATTCCCTTGCCATCAGCATATCGCCCACTATGCATATATAGCGGTAAAACTAAATGAAAGACTACTTAAGTCTCAACTGGAAGCGGCTATCAATTAAGCTGGCGGACTTTCCCCCAGACAGGCGGACATGATCGACGATTAGAAAAAAATTTTAAAATCCCCGATTACCTCAATGCTGTGGTGCGCAGCTATCTTAGCAGCAGACAACTGCTGTACCAGACTACATAGAAGGGGATCACGATAAATAGAAGTTACGTCAGAAGCAGCTCAAGTGAAATGCCCGACAAATCATATTTAATCGGCTCCGCGGACGGCATAGTTGCAGTATTCATAGCCCGGGCCACAGAGAAAGCCCGAAGTTAACTGAATAAAGTCATGACAAGGACGCAAACGGGGCTTGACTCGCATAATATCCAGCACCCTAAAAAAAACCCGAGCTACTACTGCTGACGAACAAGCACATTTCTGTCGTAATAGGCATGTAAACCACTAAGGATATTCTAAGGACACAAAAAACTGTGAATTACCTATGCGCAAGACATATCTGCTATCCGGACACAAATATTTCAGAAAGTACCTTGGTAGAATGGGTAAAGTCGAAGAGCCCCGCCATTCCTTTATAACGAGAAGGCGACGCCGAACTCACATTCTTTAGATCTGCGCGTTGGATACGGGACCAGTGCGGTCGTAGAAGACCTGGGTAGTCACAAAACCTTGAAAAATTTAATAGGTGTCATGATGAAGAGCGAAAAAAACAAGGCGTTAATCAGAAATACGCAGCAATATTGCTCCGCCGAAAAAAGCGGGATCTCATTGCAGGTGCGCAGATGTAAATCTCTCAATGGGAAAATGGAATGCCATCCTGAAGTAATGCAAACGCGGCTCCAGGGTGGGCGACGGTTCCTTAGAAAGGGATTTTTAATGACCTGCATGTGGCACATACCGTTACCGTGACGACAGCTCTGATGATATTGAAGATTTTCCACCCACTCACCAACAAAAAAAAACATGATTAAAGAAAATATACCCTCATGAGATCAATGAGAAACTCAATAACTGTCCATAACTATTCCTTGGATGATATTGTCCGCGCTTTTCTGAGGGTTGCGTCCCAATTTTTAACTTGATAGCAAACTTTTTGACGAGCATCAACAAAAAACTCAATGCGATTGAATTGAAATAACATATCACGGCAGAAACGGAACTAACATGCCAAAAAAAACAGTATTCACTCAAAAAAGCAACGAAAGACATAAAAGTTGTGGTCTCAAACCGTTAACAAAATTGTTTGGCTTTAAATGTTTCGAACTTAATATACTTATTCATATGCAAATTTCTAACTATTATATCGACATTGCCGCCCTTGTTTCCGCCATTCTTCGCTTAACAATTAATAAATATTGCAGGTGGCTCCCCGGAGTGTATCCAGCCCATCCGTATTGCCAAAAAGTATTAACATAAAGGCAAAACCTCTCGTCGGTATAACAGAGTCGCCGCGAGAGGCTTAGCTGCGCGCAAGTGTTTGTGTGAGCGTATGAATGGAGATAGGAAAATATGTTTCACAAAGATATGGCAACAAAAAAGTATTATTTTATGGGATTTGCCGCAAGCTCACTTAGATTACAGATTTTCCACGCCGTGTATAAATTTGTCTTTCCGATTCCAGCGAGCAACGTGATTGCGTAGTGTGTCACAGTGCTGGCTGAGTTTCCATTGTTGTTGCTGTCATCTTTAAAGTGTCGGGAATTTATTCGTTTCGGTGTCAAATTGCGCGTATTTATCACAATTGCACACAATCTGCTCTTTATTGTTGTGCTCTTGTTGTTGAGAGTATTTCATGTACCCCCATACATTGGCGTGCGCTTGTGTAAGTGTGATGTACATAAGTATGTGGCGTGGCATTTGCCGCATAAATAGTCGCTTTATAAATTAAACGCTCGTTAAACGGACGGCCTGACGCCCTCTCTTTCTTTCTGCGTTAGCTGATTCTTGTAGTTGTTGTTGTTGTTTGACATTATCTATATTGGCGGTGGCCTATGCAGCTATGCAACGCGTCCCCGATAAATATGCTCACTCACACACACACACACACGCACGTTTCGCCGCTGCGCTGATAAAGCCGGTATCCAGTTTCTTGGCCTTAGCAGGCAGAGTTGTCCACTCTCTTTCTTCATGTCCTGTCTAGCACCAAACTAACAAATTTATTATCGACACTTCTATACGCCCAGCTTCGTTGCAGTATCTCTTACCAATGCGCATTTACACTCGCACTCACACACACACACACAACTGTGCGAACATTCACATGGCCATACATACATACATACATACGTATGTGAACTTACGCATGCTTATGTTATTTGTTGTCCATAATTGCCTTAAATTAATTACATTTTAACAATCTTGCCTCCCTTCCAAGCACCGCGCCAAGTCGACGCTGACAGCTAACAAGCAGTTAATTTGATTCAAAGCAGACAGACGATAGCTCACGGATTTGCTTGTCTGCTTATCAAGCCACTTAAGATAAGCGCGGGTAATTCGAGTGACACCTTCTTTGAGATAAATAGTAGTTGTTTAATCCAGTGGACGAATTGGTAAATTGTGCTTTTCCTTCTTGTGATAACGAAGTGGAGGAAGCGCCCATCTTACAGTCCATGGAGGACTTACAAACTTACATAAGTATATGTAGTCATCTAAAATGCAAAACAACGTTTTTTGATAATTACGATTCGTTTAGTTATATTACAGGCTTACATATGTATGTACAAAGATAAGCTTCTGCTAGCAAACCCAGACTCGTTCGGTTCGTGTGTTCAGGAAATGTCACTTAAATTAAAATGAAGAAAAATGGAATGGAAATCGCTTTGGTGGCATAAGAGAAAGGCTTTTGCATATTGCCATATTATGAAATTTTGAACCGAAACGAAAACTGTCAATTTCATTTTACGACTACTTCCGAAAACTAATTGTGTTCAATTTCAGATTCAGACTGACCACCATAATAATCGGTCCTGCTTATTAACACGGAGAATACTTCTTTCGCAACACACAAATGTGAAACTAGAAGTAGCCAGCCCACAAAGAAGCCCACCTCTGCCACCTTCTTTGAGCGCATGTACCATTCGCAAACGTGTAGACAATCGGCGCTGATTTTTCCCGGTACTGTCAATCATTGATATTTTTTAAACACATTATGCACTCACTACTCACTTGCGTTTTGACACAAGAACCGCCTGAATCGCTGGCGTCGCACAATGGGCCCAGCGCAAGCTCATTGTGTGGCCATGAAGGATAAGCTCTTGCGCGGCGGTGGCTCCCCCACAAAGGCAGCAAATATTCACGAATTTGTAAAGACAAGAATTGCTGTCAGCGCACAATACCGCCGATGTGCCGCCACACGTCGACAGGCGAAACAATGGTGGTGGCACCACCGGCTTCGCCGCCGATCGGTGTGTTGCTTGCGCCACCATTAACGCACTATCAGCGCCGGCAATGTCAATCGCACCTTTTACAGGGATTTGTTTTGTGGCTTCTGTCGGCAAATTTAAACGCTTCAGCTTACATTATTATACCAACCGCCGCTGTCTGTTTGCCATTTATACACTTTTGTTGCACTTTTTTTGCAACATTCTCAGAAACTGGCTCGATTATTGCCCAGTGGTCACAAAAAACAAGGAGCTGTAAAATCAACAAATTGTCTTCCAGCGAATCGGACCAATTGCGTAGAAGAGCCCACCGCTGGCGCCTTGGAATGAACGTTTAACATTCTTCATTGACCGGAAATTTGGAAATCCTTTGAAGATATTTCCGGTCACTTTGGTAATAAAAGGTTTCGTCGCTATATTCGTTAACTCAAATGTCGCCATCAGTCATTCCGTAAACAATGTTTTAGAGTTTTGTATTTGGAGCCCCAATTTTTAGAGTGCGAGATATCCAAACTTTAGTAATTTAAGCGAGGGAAAATACAAGTCAAGACATTGTCATTCCAGGATTAGAGATTTAAATCTCTAAAGTAATCTGTCAACGCATAAAGTCGCTTCAATCTCAAACGACAAAATTTAAAATCAGTTCCATACCTATTTTTAATATTTCAATTCATGCCTAACACAGTCAAATTAGCTGAAGCCACCCACATGAAGCCATAAAACTTTTGAACACGCTTCATGCAGATAAACTTCAATGAAAATGCAGAAGTGCATTAAACAAAGTTGCTTATTGCATTTCCGTCACATTAGACGATGCAATCAATCATTTCCGGCACACACGCTTTGGCTTCGTATAATTTCTCAATTAAAAAATGCCCATATTTTCATATATGGCATGTCTGATGGTGTTTTATTGGCGATTTCTGCTGCGCATGCGCCTTGAACAGTCGTTAAATTTTCTAACTTTCAAAAACAAATCAAAGTGTCATAGTAATTGCAGTTGCAGTTAGAGCAATAGAAGAGCCCAAACGACAACTTGTCACTGGTTTTTCGACATCTCCAAGAATCCAAGCTCTCTTTAGCTGAAAAATGTAAAATTCTGCTCGTAAAAACACTGAGGTCTCCTCTAAATCGCCGAGGGGGACGCGCTTTTGGCAAACAGACAGCGACAATTGGTTTTATTATCCACATAAATGCTTATCACACAAATATTGCGTATGTACAAATATACATATTTGTAATCATGTGTATGGCTGCAGTATTGTCCGCTCTTAATCATAAATACTGCGTACTCAAACCTTAACACGGCCTACGCATGGGCAAAAGCTGAAATTCCTACTCGCATGAAGATATGTGCGTGTGGCACAAATTGCAGCGTTTCTGCGTGTGGCTCACCGCGCTCCAAACGGTCGGGTTGCCGAGCTGCTAGGCAAAAAACGCCAGACACAGTCACGGTGACATGCAAAAATTTTGCTCACGTCCGGCGTATTATGCGCAAATTGGCTTTTTAAAATCGCAGCTGTTTAACTTAATAAGTGGACACTTTATTGTCGGTGGCCAGCAGTGCATTTTAAGTTGCACCAACTCTCGCATATCGACACCCACAACCACAGATATGCGTATCGTCGGTGAGGGAATTGCGGGTTTAGCTCACGAACTCTCTCACACACACTCACATACGCACATAAACGCATCGCGAAAAAGTCGCGACTTGACAGCTTTCCGCTGCACAAAATGATAATTTTTGAAACTCAAACAAAAGACGAAAGCCACAAACTCGCATATAAATAGTCGCTTAACTGGCTGGTGGAGCTAGACACCCGCCTTGTGTTGCCCTGCATTAAAGGTCATATTTTGCTGAATTTATGGCACAGTTACAGCGGATTATTGTGCTTAGAATTGCGCTTAATAAGTGAGGAGCTTGTATGGGCGCGCTGCTGTTGTTGAAGTTCCAAGCAGTCGTTAGAAGAACGGCAACAAAGCTAGCTTGAATACATCAAAAAAGTCGAATTTGCAAATAATTTGTGAAATGTCAAAAGACACGTGTGGCCACATTCTACCATACATTTCCCTTGGAAGGTCAGCTTTTTGGCTATTTTGGAAACATGCACCAACACCCCTTCCTTAATGATTTGTTTCAATCTTTATACTGTGGAAGTTTTTGTATCTGGATCTATGAAACTGCTGCTCTATAAAATAGATGAGTTTTCTGTTTGCATCGGCACCGATGAAGTCGCAGCCCCCATCGACCCTCGCGATTGCGTATTCCAAAGATTTTACGTCCAAATCGGAGTCGAATGCTTACTATCCCACATTCTCGTAAGTGTTTCGCTCGGATGCCAAGAAATTACTACGGATCTGCCGAAGACTGGCGTGCTCGCAGAGCGGGGCGCTCGTTGAAAATTAAATGTATGCATGAGAAACTATTAGCATAACATAACGCGATAGCAGCTAATAAAGTAATTAAAACGCACTCCTCTTGCCCCTCAAGCAACCGCTTCGAAAGTTCTTACAAGCGCATACTCAGATGTGTGTATATAGCATACTTATATAGCTTGGCATAAATATTTATATATGAGCACTGAGCGCCGTGCAAACTCCCTTAACCGGCCCAGTTCCGCCAGTCCAGCAGACAGCCAACTCAATTCGTGTCCATGTTCCCGGCGCTTGTGCTTGTAGCTATGTGTACATAACTGTGCTTACGAATAAACACCTAGTTACACGAGCCCAGCCGGACACCACTTGGCGCTTAATTAAGATGCGTGGACGCAGGCACGGCCACTGCCACTCTCGTAGCTGGCATGTCAGAAATTGCAGCTTGTTATGCTAAATGACTGACGTCATTAGCAGAATAATTGCACCGCGAGCTGCGCAGCGCGGCGGAAGGCAGAAAATAGGGCGGCTATCGCGGTTACTTGATGAGCCTGATGAGCCTGACGACGAACCCGATAGCGAAGCCTCAGGTTTCGCCGCACAGCATTTGTGTATGAATATTCAGTTCGCACCACACATTCGCACACGCATTAACGGGCAGAATGGGAAAGTGTGGTCGTTGCCAGCTAAAAGTGAGGCTTTGCGTGTCATCGACCGCTTTCGCTTATTGTTGTGGCATATATGAATAATTAATTTTAATCTAAGAAATTAAAAAGAGCATCGTGTATCGTGCCAATCATATTAAGGTGCCTAATGCTGCTATAAAATCATAATTGGCATTTATTGCGAAATGTTTCTGTTAATTGCTTGTACTTCACTCTCGAATATAAACTAACTCAGTGCCGCTTAGAGACCCTTTATTATATTGAAACAATGTTTTTCCATTTTTTAGTTAACATACTGATCAATACTGCATCGTCTCGGCTTTTTGGGTATTTTCGGTATTCATTTGCAACATATTATTCATAAATTTGCAGATGAAAAAGAGAGAGGCCGAAATGTTTAAGTACGAAAAGCTTGACAAGCTGGACGCCAGGGGTAATGCTCGAAAATTCTACGAAAAGATGCGACAACTAACGAAAGGTTTCAAGTGATCTAATGAGTAATGACAAGAACATACTAAAATTTTTAAGGGAACACTTCTACAGCCTGCTGAATGGCATCTATGCCAACTACCGTGGGATAAGCTTCCTCAACATCGCATATAAGGTTCCATCAAACTTATTTTGTGAAATATTAAAGCCCACCACCATGCGCGAAATCTTGTAAAAGAACAGTGAAAATAGAATCGGCACCCCTTCTTCGTAGGTTTTAAAACCGCTTTTGACAAACCTCTCCGAGACGTTCGATACCAAACGAGGTTTCAAACAAGTCGACTCTGTTAACTGACTTCTCCAATCAAATTCTAGAGGAGAAAATAAATGGAGCTGTAGATTTAAACAGGGAAGATACCATCTTCTATAAGAGTGTACAGCTGCTAGCAAACGCCGATGATATTGATATCATTGACCTCTATAAGTGCGCTGTTAATTTTGCTTTCTCCATAATGGATAAGGAAGCGAAGCAAATAGGTCTGGTAGTGAAAGAGAGCAAGACGAAATATGTCTAGTCATCAAGCAAACAGTCGTCGCACTCACGACTTGGCTCTCACGTCACTGATGAAAGTCATAACTTCGAAGTCGTCCTGTGTGCACATGATGAGTCGGCGTTACGAGTTTTTGAGGGAAAGATTCTGCGGAAGATTTATGTTCAAATATCGCAGTCGAAGGAAGTATGAACTGTACGAAATATACGACGACATTGACATAGTTCAGGGAATTACGGGACAGCAGCTACGCTGGCTAAATCATGTCTTTGGAATAGATGAAAATTTGAATTAACCTCGATATTTTCCAGAGAGGATAATATCATATGCCCGCGTGGTTCGAAAATACAACTTGTATGTATATGCGCGTTTTTTTTCTTAGCGAGTATGTGAACCTCGAAAGTTTCAGTCTTCACACGCCCTCAGATTTCCTCTGACGTATTGCTCATAAAGCGAAAAATTCATGTCGCACTAATCGCCGGAGTGTACAATTTGTAACTCTCGAGCCTGCGCTACCCAATGCTGGCCATTGGCTAACTGCATCGGCACTGGCGGTGGCGCTGTTCTTCGCACACCTTACCCTCGAGTTTCTTCAATTTGAGATTGGCGCCTTTGCACTTACTCGACTTCACTACCTCAACTTGTTTTTCAATTTCAATGCTGAATACTAACGCTCTGTGTAAATACACTCAAACGCAGAGCAACAACAACACCAATTACATTCATCGCACAAGCTCAAGCACTCTTGATGCATGATTCTGAAGGCAAAAGGATTGCCAAAGACAAAAGCAAAAGCTAATATTCCAAAGGCATAAATTATGAATCATTTAAACGCTTCCTTATGACACTGAGGAAGCTTCTTCCAGCTACACTTTGCGCTGACAGCAACAAGCACACACACGAGCCCTTCAACAATAGGCCCACGGATCACAGCTGGTATACAAATGGACGAGCACGTAGAGACGCAGGCAAGTGATGTTCGTGCCAGGTCGCCAACGCCGTCGCCGAAGAGAAGCACGATGCGAGCCCCGAAAGTCAACCCCCAACACGCTGGTGATTAACAGACGTGTGGGTATTACAATTGGTCGAGGAGTCTCTAACAGTTATTTATGTTTATGCTTTATTACCTGCTTGTTTCTGTCGAAACCCAGAGTGCTCAATGGGAGGAGGTGAGTGACTGAGCTCAATGACTCGCTGGTTTGAGCCACTCAGGAAGGTGCTGTCCAACCATTGACAACCAGAAGAAGGCGCACGTTGTATGCACATCGTAAGCGTGAAAGCAGTTGATGTAACAACTTGACGGCCAAAGCAACAAATAGCACACAGTCAACCGGGTAGACAAATCGTTCGGTTATAAAGCGTCCAAAAGAAAGAAGGCAAGTGGGCGAGGGGCGGTTTCCCAATGGTGACAGGCGGAATGCAATTGATTCCAGCCATTCTATAATTAATTCTCTACATAGAAAGAAGCCATTATATGTAAGTGCATGAGTAAGATTGTAAGAAAAATTGGGTAACCAGGTTTCTTGAAACTTCCACATGCAATAACCCAAATAATCTCACACCTTTACTGAAGCTAATTATCAGCAGAGCACTTCATGGTTTAAAATCGCTCAGTTCTCGAAGTTTCTGGCAAATGGTTGATCATTTTGAACAGTCCGATTTGGTGCAGTGCCTTTACTTTGATCATCACATCAGTGGGGCTCAAATCGCGGCACGCGAGAAGCGTCAAGTATGACAACACTTTAAACGCTTCGGCCTCGGCATTCAACCACACCTACGCACTCATCTCATCGCATACCTAAGTGTAAGGCTGCCTGCTTTAGAGTTGAAGAGAGTGCAAATATATGCATATTGTGGTGGACTGTTCTTGTTAAGGTGCGCGGAAAGAGAGACTAATAAGTAAATTAATTATGCATAAGAGACAAAAGTATTTTAAACAGGTGTATAGCCATAATAACAGCAACAACAATTATAATTATGTTTGCCAATAGCAACTGGGATCTGGCCGCACCTCGCTCCGCAAGTAATGTCGGAATGGAACAGTGACATCACAACCGCCTACAAACCTCCATATCTATAAGCCCCCAGGTTCTTACTTAGCCCAGGCAACAAAATAGTACAGGCACTCTTCTGTACTAAAGTAAATACACCCGCTAGCGCCCCACCTCGCTGCAAAATGTTGCACGTAAATGCTAAGAATGCAACGCCACCGTTTTTTTTTACAATTCCTCGCGAGTTTAATATTCCAGGAATTATTAGCGCTTTGCATTTTAATATTTTGCTTACCCGCTTGCAATGCTCCACCACAGAACTTTTAGTAACCAAGTACTTTTCATTTGGCTTCCTCTGCGTAGCCGCTTCGTTGCCAACTCGTGTTATTTACGGGTTCGTTTTCGCTTCACACACGTCGCCGTGGTACTGCCTTTGATTGGGTAATAAACACCTTTCGGGTGCATAAATCACTCATTGATTAAAATCTGGTAGTGGCGATTTATTGCCGGCCGATAGTTGGGCTAACTGTTTGTGGAGACCTGAAAGATGTCCAATTTGTCAGTGAGGTAATTTGAAGGAAATTACAATTTAGAAATTTCAACTAATGATTATACTTAAGCCAAAGAGCAACTGCAACTGATTTCAATTAAAGCTCTCCAGGGATGTCTTCTTCTTCTTAATTGGCGTAGACACCGCTTACGCGATTATAGCCGAGTTAACAACAGCGCGCCAGTCGTTTCTTCTTTTCGCTACGTGGCGCCAATTGGATATTCCAAGCGAAGCCAGGTCCTTCTCCACTTGGTCCTTCCAATGAAGTGGAGGTCTTCCTCTTCCTCTGCTTCCCCCGGCGGGTACTGCGTCGAATACTTTCAGAGCTGGAGTGTTTTCATCCATCCGGACAACATGACCTAGCCAGCGTAGCCGCTGTCTCTTAATTCGCTGAACTATGTCAATGTCGTCATATATCTCGTACAGCTCATCGTTCCGTCGAATGCGATATTCGCCGTGGCCAATGCGCAAAGGACCATAAATCTTTCGCAGAACTTTTCTCTCGAAAACTCGCAACGTCGACTCATCCGTTGTTGTCATCGCCCAAACCTCTGCGCCATATAGCAGGACGGAAATTATGAGCGACTTATAGAGTTTAGCTTTTGTTCGTCGAGAGAGGACTTTACTTTTCAATTGCCTATTCAGTCCGAAGTAGCACCTGTTGGCAAGAGTTATCCTGCGTTGGATTTCCAGGCTGACATTATTGGTGGTGTTAATGCTGGTTCCTAAATAGACGAAATTATCTACAACTTCAAAGTTATGACTGTCAACAGTGACGTGAGAGCCAAGTCGCGAGTGCGACGACTGTTTGTTTGATGACAGGAGATATATCGTCTTGCCCTCGTTCACTGCCAGACCCATTTTCTGTGCTTCCTTGTCCAGCCTGGAGAAAGCAGAACTAACGGCGCGGGTGTTGAGGCCGATGATATCAATATCGTCGGCATACGCCAGCAGAGCTGTACACTCTTATAGAAGATGGTACCTTCTCTGTTTAGTTCTGCAGCTCTAACTATTTTCTCCAGAAGCAGGTTGAAGAAGTCACACGCAAAAACAAAAAAAAAAGCTCCAGGGATGTCACTTAAGCCTTTTATCAGCCCATTTAATGCATATTTCCTATACATACATATATACTTTTTTGTTTTTAATTTCTTTTTGGCTTTTGAAAACGCAAATTTAAATGCTCAAACCGTCGTTGCTAGCTTTTTAGGGGGAATAAAAGGAATATATGCAAATATAGGTGTGTAGGTATTTGCTATCGAAAACCACCGGCGCTGAATGCAGCCCATCATACATATGCTCACACAGTTAGGCGTTCCATCAATCAAGCACTGACCAGCTGCAATCACGAAACCGCAATCACATCTCGTCTCGCTCATGTCCGCCGCGTCACGTGCATAATGTCTTTATGCTTAATGCCCAGTGAGCATATCGGAGAGGGGTGGTGGGTGACCGCCGGGCTTCGTGCGTTGGAGGGTTCGAATTCGCACATCGCACCAAAACCGCGCGACAATTACTTATGCCAGGCGCGTCCACACTTCGCTCGCATACGGCTAACTGATTGAGTATAATCGCCGGCAATTAACATTAAAACAGCGCATAGAACGCGTCACACGGCAAACAAACTGTCCACCGAGTACGTTACAAAGTGCAGTAATTGATAAAGAACCAAGAAATTGCATAAAATATATTTTTGCCGAATGTTGTTGATGTTGTTGCCACAACAGCAATCGTGAGTGCGCTGCGAGGATAGACTCTTCGAATGCGTTGTCGACAATTAATAACTCAAACCAGTCGTGCTGTCATACTTTGGGTACTGAAATGTTTATACACAAAGTATAATTATTTAGACGCGGAGAGACTTGACCTTAGTTAGCCGCTCCCCGCTTCCGAATCATCATCGTTCGTCAGAGCCTCCTGCGGATGAAAACCCTGAGAATTGATTATATATCAGAGATCCTTCAGGTGTGAGCAGATAGCCCCTGAATTTTTGTAATAACACTAAGTATACTGCCATAGAGGCGGAGCTAACGGAAATGTCGCACTTTTTTGTTCAACCTTCTTTTGATTAATATATCTTACATTTTGACCGATACAAATAGGAAAGATCGAGACCGACCTGTTTCAGTTTTGGCATGAAACAACTTGGTCAGAATTACCTAATTATCTAAGTTTTCATAAACGCCATGTTAACACTATATTGGATGGTCACAGCTTTATCAGTTTATAATTTAATTACATGAAACATATAAGAAGGCAGATGCACTCAGTTCCCCTCGAAATTAGCTTCATAGTCCTCCCCATAATCTCAAGAGTCTCAAGTCAAGGCTTTTCAGTACGCAAAATGTTGTTTCTCCCAGCACTCCTCGGCTGAATGATTCTTTGAAGATCTTGGAGCTTTGTGCCCATTATACATTATACCCCAGAAATGCCCCGAATTGATGCAAACTCACAATCTCTCAGAAGATGTAATCCGGATCCTGCTGATATTGATAGAAAAAGAGGAGAAACATTCTAGGAGTTGTTGCTAATTCCTTTTATCAAAGAAAACTAAAACAGAACAGCCTCTAATCCATGAGAGTTTCGCTTGAGTTGTGAATACCGCTTATAGCAGACTAACAGAATGATGACAACATATTGGTTTTCCATATAATATGTAATTTTCCTGTGTTCTTAGAATAGTGCAAGCACATGAAAATAGGCAACTGAGAAAATGCCCCTCTGTTACTGTGTGAGTGCGTTGAAAGAAGTGTCTGGTGTTAGCAAGATGGCGAAGCGCCATTCTGCCGAGAAAGGCAGACAGCAACAGCAGCAACAAATCGAGCACGAGCAGCATTGCAGATCCACTTCATAGTTGCAGCCACCAAATGCACAAAATGTCCGCGTAGAATGACAACGAAACCGGCAGCCAGTAACCATTGTTGTTGGACCATGGATGGCAGCAGTTGCAGCAGAAGTAAGGAACAATTGGAATATAGAATGGCTCGTGTAGCAAAGTCATTGTCCACTTCGATCAGTCCGCTGGTTACCGAAGCGGTTCTTGTGCGTCTGCTTGTGTTTTTCTCTTCGGGAGCCTGCAAGTTGGCTGTGGGCGCCCAATTTGCAATTAGTGGCATTGCTTGTTTGTTGTGCAAATGTGGTGGCAAAACAAGAAAAGCTGCCTTGCGTGAATTGCCACGGACATTTCTAGTACTGTTGCGGCTGCTGCTGAGCTTCATAAGCGTCAAAAGCACTTTTCGCCAGCTGAGGTAGCAGCATGCGCGCGTTGAGTGACGCTGCCCCTCGAGGAGATTTTGTCATATTTAACGTGGCTGTGTTTACACTTGCGCGTGGCAACAATGCTGAGCATGTTTGTGTCAAGTTCTTGCTGGAAAACCTGTAAACACTCAAGCCTTCTTGAGCCAGTGCACAATGCATTCATGAACACACACATGTACGTTTGCTGCATTGCGGAGTGATTTCCAAATAATCAAAATATTTACTGCAAGAACTTTTATTCCGATGTTTATAAATGCATATCCGACTAATTAAAATGGAACTCCGTGTTAACGTTAGCTTTTGGTTTTGGTCATTTTGGTGGAAAAGCCCCTTGTTTCATGCATGCACAGTGGGTCGCTATTTCAGCTCTTGCCATCGAAATCGGAGTAAAAATTCAACAGTTCAATTGCAGGCCCCACTTGTTATGGATTGATCTTAGTCGGCAAAGGAATCTCGAGTCCGTCGCTTTCCCATGCATCTCATTGTGGCCGTGTTTATCTGATTCCTATTGATTTCCAATAGTTTCCCATACTTCACCACGTTTCTGGGTACGAAACAGCAGCATTTAATTACTGCACCAGTCTCAGTCTCCACATCGAACAGAGCATTGTTAAAGTGCTGCCTAATTAATCGTGACAGAAAGCCGCAACAAAACAGCCAAAGTCAAAATAGACATGCCAACAAGTGATTACTTCGCCGTCGGTTTTGCCAATCAAATAAATGAACACTAATATTTAGGCAGACAGCGCAAGGCAATGCGTGGCACGCCTTCGTGCCGCATCTACTCTGCCAGCAACAACAAACGGCATAAATTAAGACACAAAGTCATACACTTAAACACACAACAGGCGGCGGCTGCGCACAATGGGCATAGATAAATGATTGGATGGATGGGCTGTTGGATAAATGGGCGGATCGGCGCGCATGCGTGTGTGCTTATGTGCGCAGGTCGGCAAGCAAACAATATAAAATCAAATGCTAAGCGTATTTTAGCGCCTTTGACGGTGTGGGGTTTGTACGTTTCCAGCATAGCTACACGAATCTGTGCTAAGTAGATATCTTTGTCGCCTAATTTACCGCTCATAACTTAATATCTAATTGGTTGAATACTCATAAGGGTGTATGGTATACACACATTTGTCGTGTTTGGTCATTTTTAATGAACTCATTAACAATTTGTTAGTTCAAATTAAAGTCTGCACTCGCTTTGCTGCTGGCGATACAACTTTTGACTAATTTAATGTATTTTTTAATTAAGGGTGGTCTTGAATTTTCAAAAAATAGATTTTTTTTTGTTTGATAGTTCAAAAGTATAGTCCTTTAAGAATATTTTAGCTTCTACAGCCGTTTTAGCAGGTAGCGCGCGGTCGAGGGGCTCAATGAATGGATGCTTTGTACGTCATTTATCTCAAAACTCCTTTTTTCGGCGTGCCGTTGATGAAAAAAAAAAAATATCCATCCGAATCACTTGAAATTTTAATATGGTGTTTATAAGATCAATATCTATCGCTGGGACAACAATCAAATTTTAATTTGAAGAACTTCGATTTTTTTCGATCTAAAACTGGTCCAAAAATACTGTTTTCAGAATCTGAACTTCAAAAGCGTGCAATTTTTTTAATTTTCAATTTTTTTTTGGTTGTAGTTCCAGCGATAGCTGCACCCCTACTGATTAATAACTTATTTGGTTTTTATTTTTCAGATGTTCTTAAGAGTCAAAATAAACAACGGCACCGGGAATCATTTTTTAAGATAGCTTTTTTTGGACGTCATTTTTAATATTGTCAAAATTTTTTTTATTTAACAAAAAAATATTTTTGTACTCTTCATAAGTGTACTATAAATAAACTGTAATGTGAAAATTTTAAATCAATTGCTCTTTTTTTAAACCTTAAAAAAAATCCAGAAAACGCCCTTAATTTGAGCGTTTAATTTCTAGACCACCCGGACCCCTTAACTTCAAATCAAAAATGTATAGGGTGGACATAGAGAATATGGTAGAGATGTGGTAAGGTGAGGTGTGGTGAGGAGAGGTGAGGTTTTTCAACTCAATATACATATATTAATTATATGAAGAATATATGTATGTACATATATGGTTACACGTGTGCATCGCACAAGTAACCATAGGTCAGACCAAGTCAGCGCTGATCAAATTCCAAGAAAAGAGCTCCAGAAAAACGAAAATGCAGTCAGTAACCGAACATTTGCGCAAAAAGTATTTAATAAGAAGCATTTGCTCAGTAAAGCAGCACCTTGGACACGAGTGTCACTAACTATGCCCTTCTTTCAGCTGTCTTCGATTGCCCATAACGCTACTGAAATTTTCAGGAGCAGAAGTGAACAAAAATTATTGTCTCACTTTTCCTTTTAATTAAAAAAACAATTATTATAAAATTATATGAAGCAAGGGTGTACTGGATCTGCCCGGCTCATTAATAATTGCTAATGTGCCCAATGCCGTTAGCCATAAATATCTGCAAATGTTATACATATGTAGTTAACGGTTGTCAAGATGAACGCTCACCAACTTTACATCGGTTCGGTCAATATGTGTAGATAGTGAAAGGGGAATGAGAGAAGGCGATCGCAAACCAATTCAGCAAGCAACAAAACTTATGGCAATAAGCAAGAGCAACAACATGACTGATACTCCAACAAAGATAACCTGACGTTAGCAAGCAATTTATATGCAAATACACAGCAGCCAATGCAATAGCAACAATGCAAGTAACTCCACCAAACGGAACAAAGGCAGCAAGCGGTACGCGACTGTGCTCGGACGGCTGATTGATGGCATCATTTGATAATACGAAGCAGCGCTCACACGATTCTCTTCTGCTCTTCCCCACCATTGACGCGTCTGTGGGTGTGTGCATGCTCACGTACTCGCTACGTACGCACAACACGCATACGAGAAGGCATCGTGGTGCACTTGATTGACTCACAATCGCCAGTGCAGAATAAACGCGCTGCTTGATGAGACATCATTAACGCATGTCATTAGCCGAGTGGCGATACGATCGGTGCAAATTAGCTCACAGTGCGATTCAAAGCTTTGCAAGATGCTCTCCGGTGTTTTCAATGCTTTCGTGCAGGGGCCGTGCACCTCGCGTACTGCTCTTTGAGCGCAGTTTCCAGTTAGGTACTCTAATTTGCAACAAAAATGCGTACATAATCCGATGGAAAAATAAGTTAGTCGCGTAAGTATTTGGTATTTATTTTAGCCAATTTCTGAGGCGGTACATGATATATGTACGTACCCTGGTGCAACTGAAAATAGCGCTTACCAATCACTAAATAGTGAACCACGGACTCGCCAGCAATTACTCCTGCAAGGACCGCAATGCAAAGTCATACTATAAAGGAGGGAATGGGATGATTACTTTATAAGATATAATTATTTATTATGATAAAAGGATGTTTTTTTTTGTTTTTGTAACTAACTCAATAGACTCAGCTCGTCTCGCTGATAAAACAATTCTCATAGCACACTCTGTGATAATTTCTTTGCACCACAATACGGCGCGTCCTCTAGCGTCAAATTTATTTAATGAGCTAATAATTTCCACAGCAGGTGGCGCTTGTACCACTTAATTTTGCATTCAAAATTGGTTCTTTGTAAACAGAGAACGTATTCGCAGAGGTACTCGTCCAAGATGAGCGTTTTTCACCATAGAAAATTATTACCATGTTTCACCAGAGTTTTGCATCAGCGGACTCGAAAATAGCGATTTGAGCATTTTCAGTGTTAAATGAGAAAAATGTAAATGACCGATATTATGGTATGAAACGCAAACCCGTGTTTAAACAGTTTGGTCAGAGAATGTAAAGTCAGAGAACTTAAATACATATCGACGCAGATTTTTGCGAGTCACGGAAAAATATTTTAGACAAATATTGTAAATCGACAACGGCTATGTTGCCACTTTTGTCACTTCTTTCTGTGAAGAATCATCAGAAAGTTCAATTTATGATTTTTAGCTTTTGCCATCGTCGCGAAAAGACGCTTGTAGGCGAAGGCATGCTCGGGGAGATGTTACGGCGTCTGTTTCTATGAATGAAGCGAGGTTGCTTGTGGAATTTGCGCCTGCGTTTATGAATGAAAATGTTTTTGTTGTAAGATTTACTACATTTGAACTTCGCCAATTTGGCAGCCATATTGACTTGTGGTGCTTTTGCTATTTAGACAATTGTTGTTCTTGTAGAGCAATGCTTCTATTTTTTGTTGGTGACATATTCGTATGTGTACGCATATGTATGTTTGTATGCTTGTGCATTATTTGTTCGGCAATGTATGCAAATATATGTACATATAAGTATATATGAATGTATGAACATGCAGATCAATGCGCGCGCATGTAATACATTATATTGATAAGTGATAACATGTGTATACATACATAATAAGATTATGATATGAGCATGTGCAAAGACATAAGATTAATATGATAGAAGATGTACATACATGCATACATACATACATATGTATATATTGTTGTGATAAATTTAATTTCTATTAGTGGGAAATATAATACAAAAATATTTATTAGAATAGTATATTATGTAAAAATCAAAGAAAATTATTAAATATGCAAGTCCAAATTGACGATAAATATTACTATGCATGCATTCATACAAAACTATACTCATATCATAATTATGTTTACATGTCAATATTGAATTGCCGACGGCAAAACGCAAAAGCATACATATTTGCATACATTGCGATTCCCAAGTTGAAAGAAAAATTGAAGCATGAAAATATCACAATGCTGTTGTTGGGAGCAGCATAAGGAGCATGCATACATATATTTCTGTCTCTTCATATTCTCGGTTAGAATATATGAGAGAATTGTAAACAATGTTAAAATTGTGAAGCGAATTCCGATCTACAATGTTAACAAATGCGGCGAATTCCCTTTCACGAATCTATCAAATGTTCGCAGTCGAACCTGCACCTTCTCTATACTTTACATTCTCTGCTTCAACATCATAGTTTTTGTCAACAAATTTAGTTGTTGTCATTATTTTTGTTCAGTATTGTTTGGCATTTCATCATGAAAAGACTTACGTTCTGTAAAGAATGTGTTTCGCGCGCTTCACTTAACTTATGGTCAATATAATCGGCCTGTTGAGCGTACTATTCGCAGCGCCACCACCCATCTTGAGACCCAGCATTCATTATTGGACAATATTCAACCCAATAGACCACGTCCAACATGCAGGGAGAGTGTACATGAAGACCGTGCAGAGTCTATTCGTTCCATTTGCAGCAACTCAGATTGACGTATGGGACGACTGCGCATTCATGGCGTCGAGATCTTAAATTGAAAGAGTACAAAATACAGGTTGTGCAAGAACTGAAGTCGCACAACATTCCCAAGCGACATCACTTCACACTATGCGCTCTTGAAAAGTTCCAAGGAACCGACGTTTTCGAGCAAAATTTTGGGTATTGAATAGATTCGAGAGCTGCCATTTAATCCAGAAAAACAACGGTTTGGTGTGGTTTCTGAGTCCGTGGAATCATCGGTTCATATTTCTTCAAATATGATGCCGCCGAGAACGTAAACGTTAATGGCGACCGTTATTGCCATGATAACCGTCTTTTTAATGCTTGAAATTGAAGCTAGTGATCTCGGCTACATTTGGTTCAACAAGACCGTTTTGGACCGGTCGATTGGCCACCAAGATCGTGTGATACATATCACACCGTTGGACTTTTCTCTGTGGGGATATGTAGTCTAAAAACTATGCGGGCAATCTCAGGTAAAAATGCTTGAACGAGGCATCGGAAATTGGACTCAAAGGATGGACCATCTGAGACGTAGCCGCGGCCAACATTTAAATGAGATAATCTTCAAAAAATAAATGTAAAAGAATGTTCTTTCAAATGATAGCAAATATTCCTTATTAAATTTGAAGTTTCTGTGCTTTTTCTTTAAAAAAGTAGGAAACCTCGAAATGGATCACCCTTAATAAATGATCAGGATGATTAGAGGAATTGAAATCCGGATGACTGTCTGTCCGTCGGTGTAAGCTGTAACTTGAGTAATAATTGAGATATCTTGAGGAAACTTGCCACGTGCCACCACTGCCTGACTGCACTGACTCACAAAACACGTAAAATGCCTTAACTAAGCACTAAATTAAAATATAAAACTATAATTTGGTAAATGGGATTACAGTAGTGAGAGGCACCTTTGGGCTAAAACCTGTTTAAAAGTGTACGTAGCCCTGCCCCTAAATGGTTTAATGTACATATCTACATACATACATACATATATATATATATATAATATACAAAAGTGCGTATATAATATACAAACCAATTAAATAAGTGCGCCACAAGCATTAAATTTCACAAACCAAGATACCAAGGAAGGGCTCTATAAGTTCAGGTGTGAAAATTGGACAGTGGGCTTACCACCACCCATCTTTAAGTGAAATCTTATGTCTCTGAAACTACTTAATCAATTGGAACCAAATTTGGTATGTGAGGGTACCCAAACACTGTGAAAATGGACGACATGAATGAATCGGATGACAAACACACCTATTTCCAATAAAACAATCTTTTAAATTCCATCGAATTCTTTCACTTCACAGTATACAAATCCAACATCAATGAAGTTATCAGAATCAAACTTTGCACAATAATGTCCTCAAGGTATTTCATCCAGATCCCAGTGTGTATGGGTGTGATTTTTTACCGCGGTCAATCTGTACGATATTGAAATTTTGCCAAAAATAGATAAAATCGGGTTAATACTTTCCGTAGCGCCCATATAGCTAATATAAGTACTTTCGAATTCCCGGTTTACTTTATACCGCATTTATCGGTAAATAAGTAAGAAATCTTAATGCGATTCAGAAAGAATCTCTTGCAAATGAGAGTATGCCTAAAATGGATGCAATAAGGGCAAGACTTCCCCTACTTTAATTTAAAGTTTTGCCAACACCTGGAGGTATTTACTCGGCTTTGAGTCTTACAAGTTGTCAGAGTATGAAATGTTCGGTTACGCCCGAACATAACACTTCCTTACTTGTTAAAAAATATTGTTCATTAAAGCTGATACAATATTATTTATATTATGGGTAAAAGAGAATATAAAAACCAAGAGGCTTCCCGAGGGTTTTGCGCAAAAAATTGAGAATTTTCGTATTTTGCTCAGAAGTGGAGAATAATCTTGCCTTACAACAAAGTATAGTTATTTATTTACAGTTATAAACAAGTTGTGGGGGTTTTCGGCATAAACACGCAACCGCAGATAAAGCGAGGGTTCGGAAATTTTCCAAAAATTTCCTTTCGTTCCGTCGGCATATTATCAATTTATGATGATGATAATGTACAAAGCCATATACTCGTAACCAATGGAATATTTACCAGTTCATCCACACATACATACAGGTATGGCACGTTGTTTTATTTGTAACATTGTGTGCGAAAGATTAGAATTAATTGAATCGCATGAAACAATAAAAGTGGTTAAGTAGAGATTAAAATGGAGCTTATTATTTTCAATATATGCATAAAACAAAAACAGTTCTCAATTATTTAGTATTAATTTTACCGCCACGCGACAATTCAGGAAACACGAGTGATAACGAAACAGTTGTATGCAAAAATCACGCATAAATGTGCATGTTTACACACACAGACGAATGTGAAACCCGAACAAAAAACCAGTAAGGAACTAATACGTTCGATCGGGACGGGACATGGAGGGTGAATAATTTCACAACAAAGCTGATTCCGCACGACGAAGGTTCGTTGCGACGTAATTCAGAAGCAAGAGCTTAAGCGATCTCTAAGATGGACCGTTTTCCACTGTTCCACACACCACTTATAAATATGTACGAGTATGTTATCTGGGGTCCATACCAAAAATTAAACTGATTTCCTAATTGAATTTAGAATAACAGCGCTTGGTGTGGTTACCGCCTGAATTTGCAAAGGTGCACCCGCTCAAAAACCAAATATATGTACATACTAATGTAATTTCATTGTTAGAGACCTTTGTATTTCATTCGCAGCATTCATATAAATGTTATAAGAATATTGACAGTATGTTGCTAGTTGGATTTAGAATAAGCATTTTTGTACATTGGAATAACGATAACCTTGACAGTCAAGCTTATGGAGAAGAAGCAAATAGTGTTATTGCGAGTTTAATTACGAAGTAATATCCACGTCTCACTGACGGTCTATGGTAAAATAAATGAAATAGTTCGATTGAGCTGTCCCATAGGTTTTAACATACCACTTTCGAAGAATCTTGGGCGATCTCAGAAACTCGCGTACCTACACACACAAATACAGGAAGTGGGTATTTACCTGTATTTCGGATTATGAACTTTTGCGAATTGTGAAATTGTAAATAAAGCAAACACGCAACCAAATATTGACAGATCAAAGCTCAAATAATTAAATATACAAGCACTGGCCACTAAACACCTATTTTATTAGCGTCTATAAAAAAGGCACCAGCCTAGCTAACACATACATATGTATGTATATACACACATACATACATACATGATAAGAACAAGCCATTATGAATAATGCTAAATGTATGGAATGTATGCCGGGGTATATTGTGGCCAAGACAGTCGCTGAAGGTCTTGCGAAATTCCGTTCTGACTTCTGACTTCTGCCTTATAAGTGCTAATACAAATGTTTTACTACCAAGTAATCTAGCGCCCATTTAAATTCCATAGATTCACCAGTCATATACACACTGATTAAATTTGCATATAAGATTATTTCAGGATTGTTTGGATTGTTGTTGGACCGAAGTCAAGAGGACATTTGAAAAATTTTTACAATTTGGTATTATGATATCTTCAACCTGCCCATCACTGTCAGAAGATCTCTTTAAAAAATCCTTAAAAAGCGGCTTATTTATTATATTCAAATTGGCTTAGTTATAACAATCTCGTTAAGAGTTTGCAAGTTTCAGGTGTTTTACCATCAAATCTTACAGTGTGTTGTTGGTGCTTGCACAATTTTCAAATTTATTTATGAACAAGTAAGGAAGGGCTAAGTTCGGGTGTCACCGAACATTTTATACTCTCGCATGATAAAGTGATAATCGAGATTTCATTATACGTCATTTACATATTTTTCAAATACCGTATTTTTGTAAAGTTTTATTCCGCTATCATCATTGGTTCCAAATGTATATGTATATTATACAGAGAAGGCTTCAAATGGAATTCAAAATAGCGTTATGTTGGAAGAAGGCGTGGTTGTGAACCGATTTCACCCATATTTCGTACATATCATCAGGGTGTTAAGAACATATTATATACCGAATTTCATTGAAATCGGTCTAGTAGTTCCTGAGATATGGTTTTTGGTCCATAAGTGGGCGAGGCCACGCCCATTTTCAATTTTGAAAAAAAGCCTGAGTGCAGCTTCCTTCTGCAATTTCTTCCGTAAAATTTAGTGTTTCTGACGTTTTTTTTTAGTCGATTAACGCACTTTTAGTGATTTTCAACATAACCTTTGTATGGGAGGTGGGCGTGGTTATTATCCGATTTCTTCCATTTTTAAACTGTGTATGGAAATGCCTGAAAAAAACGACTCTGTAGAGTTTGGTTGACATAGCTATAGTAGTTTCCGAGATATGTACAAAAAACATAGTAGGGGCGGGGCCACGCCCACTTTTCCAAAAAAATTACGTCCGAATATGCCTCTCCCTAATGCGATCCTTTGTGCCAAATTTCACTTTAATATCTTTATTTATGGCTTAGTTATGACACTTTATAGGTTTTCGGTTTCCGCCATTTTGTGGGCGGGGCAGTGGGCCGATTTTGCCCATCTTCGAACTTAACCTTCTTATAGAGCCAAGGAATACGTGTACCAAGTTTCATCATGATATCTCAATTTTTACTCAAGTTACAGCTTGCACGGACGAACGGACAGACGGACGGACGGACAGACAGACATCCGGATTTCGACTCTACTTGTCACCCTGATCACTTTGGTATACATAACCCTATATCTGACTCTTTTAGTTTTAGGACTTACAAACAACCGTTATGTGAACAAAACTATAATACTCTCCTTAGCAACATTGTTGCGAGAGTATAAAAAGGTCAGATGTCAGAGTCCAAGGGTAGTAAATGCTGAGCCTTCAGATAGAAGTTTTGCAAACAGCAAAAGCTCAAAAGCTTCGTCTATCATTATAAAGCTGTTATATTTGGAATAAGATATTATATTGTTATTGAGAACTATCCATATGCATGCGGATTCCCAGAAGCAGGCACGTATGTATTTATTTTACTTCATTTTCTCCCGAGGGTTTACTAAACAAATCGCTTCCTCATAGCTCGAAGTTCAGCTGAAGCAAAAAAATAAAATAATAATAAGGGGGAAAAGCTTTCGTTCTAACTTTTACTATAAATGCACTGGACACATCTCCGACACCCAGTGAGTGTCCATTAAATACTATCACTGTCAACTACATACAAGGAACAGCAAAAGCAGTACTACATCGGCAACAGTAGTGAGAGCAGAGGTAAGGAAATATACATAACATACATACATACATATATACATATGTATATACGTTATTGGCTTTGAGCAACTTTTCGCAAGTAAAGCAAGCAGACAAGTATAATCGGGCGTAAAGGTGCAGGTGATAGATAAGGGTGTGCAGAAGTGTAAAAATTTGGCAAAATAAAATAATTCTAGACGCAAACGGGTTCCACGATCGCTGGCCGAGGCGATGCGACCGAAGAGCATCTAAAAAGTGTGTAGCTAACTTGTTGTGAGCACAGTTCGCACTTTGCCGGGAACCGTCAAACAAAGCGGTCGCGAAAGTGAGAGATTTCGTTTAACCCACATTCATGTAGAACGTGTGATACTGGCGATATTCGGTTTTTATTTATTTTTATAAACGTTTGTGTTATTTACATACATAGTTGTTAGTAGAGACACAACTCGAAGAAGTTAGCACCAAGCGGTCGACGTGCCAAGTAAAAATCCGATTTCATATTCTTTTAGTTTCGTAAAATAGCGAAAAGTCGAGTAACGGTAAGAAACTTGATTCATTTCCACTTTTTGCGAACTTCCAATTTTAATACAGTGTTAAATAGAGAAATTGCGCTTTATTTTTTAAGTGAAAAATTATTTGCAACACAAATGTCTCATACATACCTACGAAGATTATACAGACACACTTGACACACACATACATAAATATGTACGTACCATACTACAATACAGACATGTGCGAATTATTACTGCGACCATTTGCCTTCATGTCTGCACTAACAATTGGGCATATCGATTGAATAACACGCCGCGTCTTCCTGTCCACTAAGTACAAATGAAGATACATACATAAGTATGTATGTATGTGTAACCGCCGAGAGATAGCACAACTTTCCATACTTACTCACAGCTGATACTTGCATGTGCATTGTATGTAAGAAATATTGGACTATTTTATATTACGTGGCCCAACTTTGTTCGTTGTAAAAGACAACGAAGCAATCTGACATCACAAGCGCCTGAAGGAAGATTAGAAAATAATCTATGTAGGTCTTACAAACTGAGAAACTAATTTCAAGGCATAATACGAATCATATACCACGTAATAACTTGGACGTACTTGTGCACATGCCAGTAATGTCGCGAAGTCGGTACACGTTTCAAAGTTGGAGCGAGAGCACACGTGAATGACAGTTACACACATATTGTCACTGTGCCATCAATACCAAGTTTAGTGCATGGGTTAACTAATCGGACAGTTGCTCTGAGAATGTACAGTCCAACTTGATACGAAATATGGGAGCACATTTGCACACACTCAAGCATATGTACATATAAATATGTACGTAAGTATGTAAAAATTCACCGAAAAGTGTGGTTTGAAAAGTGCATATTGTACACATTGGGGACATTCACACATTCATTAGAGAGGAACGACATACTTAAATACATACATACATACGTTATCATACGTGAAATCATTCTGTTCATCAGAAGTTATGTATATTTTCTGTAAAAGTCCTCGCACTCAAAGGTCCGTATCTGTAAGTTACATACAGTTAGAAGACTATTAAACTTTGTTTAAGTCATCCCTGAATCAGGTGAAAAGCTCTCCTAAATATTCGGCGCTAATTGGGTAATGACGATCGAGATGAAAATTCCTTTCCTCTGCATTTAAATTGAGGAGCATTTCCAATATAACTGATTTTGACGAATACTTATTTTACACTTACCTACGCATATGGTACATAATCGCATACATATGTACATACATAAGTATGTATGGACTGTACATTGTACATATGTATGTATTTTAAAGAAAATCGCCCATGAAACGATTTAAACACATGCTGCGTTGTTGTAATTATATGAATAATTACAATGAAGACTTATTAGTTATAATACTAATATTTATTAACCACGGCTTTCCGTTGAATGATTCACCATTTCACAGGTTTAGTGACTCCAAGCACGCTTCCACTTAATGATCGGTGTGGACTTTAACATGTGTATTGTATGTGCATAATCATATTCAATATGTATGCTTTTAACAGCGGCTAATTACAACCTTTGATCTGAATATGATTTACTGCCATTTTAGTGGAGTGATTTTGGTTTTAATTATTTGCTTTGTCAGAAACGTTTATAAAAAGTCAAATAAATGTCACTGGACCACACGATCATCACAGTTGCCGAGACTTTACACTCAAATCTGTTTTCCCCTGATAAACTCTTACACAGACATATGAACATACCTGCACACAAACGTATATATGGCGCGGCTCTGAGTTCGTTCATGCACGAGTGCATGTACATACATATACTTATACATATGTATGTAGTACTCTACTGGCTAATTAAAATTGTGAGGATGAAAAGATGCACTATATAATTACCGGTGCGTGGATTATATGAGTGTTTAAGCAGCAATGACAGAAAAAGTACGTTCATCGAATTTCTTTTTCATCTTTTTTTTTTTTATCGGGCTTATGACTTGTTAAGATTTCATTTTGGACAAGTTTTAGTTACTAAGTATTTGCATTTGCTTACAGTTACTTGAGAATAAATTTAAGTGTAAAAACAGAAGTTTTTTCAGCAGTACATAAACGGAAGTCAACAAATAGTATTGATTTGTTTTTTCCTTCCCGATTACCAGACTTCCAATAAAGTTCAATTTTTTCTGTAGAAGGGTTTTCTATTGGATGTTAGCGAATGAAATTAATAAATTGACTACAAAATCACTGGTTGTTGCTATTGTTGTTGTAGTAGTAATCAAAATTTGTGTAATGATATTTGTATATGATATGTGTGGTACATACGCCGATGCCAAACAAAAATATGACAATTATTTCCACTATAATCCACGATGTTCTATGAATGCTGAAGGCTAATTTCAAATATTTTTTATAAATTCGTGTTTATATTTCTAGATTAATCATGCCACCAAATGCAGCAGCAATAAATCACAATTCTCTGGATGCCCTAACGGGACAAAAGAATGATGTAACCAAAAACAATTTAGGAGCTTCCAAAGAAACCGGAGTTCTATTTGAATACGATGCCGACACGGCTGATGGAGCCTTGAACATTGATGTGCTTCAACGAAAACGTGCAGAAAAACGCAAGCTTAAACTGGTTTGGCGAAATATAATTATCTTTGGGTACTTGCACATTGCTGCACTTTACGGTGCTTGGTTATTCTTTACTTCGGCGAAGTGGCCGACTGTGTTTTTCTGTGAGTATTTCTAATTAGCTTCTACACATCGAAAATGCTATTTCATTAGTCGTTTAAAATCGTATATTCAAATATGTTTGTATTTTTGCTGCTTTTATAATTAATATTATCATAATTTTATCACTTTTCAGCCATCTATCTCTATTCCATTGGTGTATTGGGTATCACAGCAGGAGCTCATCGCCTTTGGGCTCACCGCTCTTATAAGGCTAAGTGGCCTTTAAGAGCTATACTGATTGCTTTCAATACGTGTGCTTTCCAAGATGCCGCCTTCCACTGGGCACGTGACCACCGTGTGCATCACAAGTTTTCCGAAACCGATGCAGATCCCCATAATGCTACACGAGGCTTCTTTTTCTCCCACATCGGTTGGTTGTTATGCAAGAAACATCCTGACGTTATTGCTAAAGGCAAAAGCTTAGATTTGACCGATTTGCACGCTGATCGTATTCTCATGTGGCAGTTGAAGTAAGTCTAACGGTATTTTTTAACATCAACTATATATAGAATTTTCAACACAATTGCCTTTATATTATTTCATCAGACACTACAATATACTCATGCCTTTGGCGTGCTTTATTCTCCCAACCGTTATACCCATGTACTTCTGGAATGAGACATTCATCAATTCCTGGTTTGTTGCAACCATGTTCCGTTGGTGTTTCTTGTTGAACGTCACTTGGTGTGTGAATAGTGCTGCGCACAAATTTGGAGGTCGTCCATATGATAAGTGTGTACAATTATAATTCCCATGCATTACGACCTCACTTAACTTGGACTCTACGTTTTCTATTTTTATTTTTGCCTATGTAGAAACATCAATCCTTCGCAATGCCCATCTGTTTCAGCATTTGCATTTGGTGAGGGTTGGCACAACTATCACCATGTCTTCCCATGGGACTACAAAACAGCAGAATGGGGCAACTATTCTCTGAATTTAACCACTGCTTTCATCGATTTCTTCGCTAAAATTGGTTGGGCATATGATTTGAAGACCGTATCCGCCGACATCATTGAGAAACGGGTGAAACGTACTGGTGATGGTTCACACGAGCTTTGGGGCTATGGCGACAGTGATATTACCAAAGAGGACCAACAAGGCATTATTACAATTAATAAGAAGCAGGAGTAATTAATTTTAATTTTAATACATATTGAACCCAACTTGTCTGAATTTCACAATGTGTCTTATCATTTACACTAAATTTATAATTTGTGCAAAGCGAATCTAAAAGAAGCAATTTAGCTAAATGGATAAATTAAGATAATTTATAAAACACATAAATATATGATATAATGTATATAGCTGTATTGTGAAATGTATGTAGATACATACGAATATGATGCGGTTGACCATTCATCGCTCCTGTAATTATTAATTGAAATCAGTAATTTTGTACATGCATGCATTCATTGATTCATACTCTACATATACATATTTATGCAATAGGATTAAATGTATAACCCCTTGAATAAAATACTACTTATGAAAATAGAAACCAATCTTGTTTACTCTTAAATAGAGAAAAATATTATATATCTTTATACCCTGAACAGGGTATATTAAGTTTGCCACGATGTTTGTAAGAAGGAAGCATGGGAGACCTTGTAAAATATTTAAGAATGTGACGTTAGAAAACAGTGGTAAAAGTCTAAATAGCGAAATATTTTATGAAGGGATGAAGGTTTGAAGTTTTGTCAACTAACATCATCGGTGACCGTCATCACCAAGGATTCAGGAATTTATGTAAGCTTAGTCCGTACTTCTCACACACTGGTAGGTGGCCTATAAATAAATAACCCAACCAATAGCCTAATTTACTCTTCAGGGTTTAGAAGCTTTCAGGAAACTTTTGGCTGAAAAAAAATGAGGATTTTTTGCTTTTTTTTATCAAATTAATCCATATTGGCCATTTACAAAAAAATTTCGGTTCATTTTGTAGACAATATTAGAAAAATCGTGCCTGCCGGGACATTTGAATAGAAAAATTAGTCAATAAATTCGTAATAAACTAGTCATAAAAAGATTTGAATTGTCCAATTTTTCCTGAGCAAATTTTATTTGTTTCGACAATTGGAAAAAACATTTTTAGAAAAACGAGTTTAAAATTTCTGAAACCATCTTAAAATAGTGAAAGTGAAGACATGACTCATCGCTGAAAAGTTTAACTAATATATTAAAAGAACATTAAATATGGAGTTTCAACTCATTTTATTATGTAAAACTGTTTCAATATCGTATCATAATTAGTGCATAGAACCCTTATCTTCTGCATAAAGAAAGTATATAGGGACTCGATCACCATTTGGTAAATGAACAAGTTCCGTATGAGATATAAGATGTATCGCAGCAAGCCCATAAAATAGCATTGGCAGTCCTGCAGTTATATAAATACTTATAAAAGAATACCCAGAAATAAAATAAATTTGAAATAATTGTATTTACCCAAATTTATTACTTTCAAAAATCGGAAAAACTTATCTTCCATGGAAAGATCTTGAATTGCCCGTTTACTGCAGTGATATTTCATATAAGGGTAGCATCCAGTACGGAGTATATGATAATTTGCTCCAGAATCAAGAGTCCAATTAAAGTGTGACCTACCGCGCTGATCGTTCTCAACATCCCTGAACTAAATTCATACAAATAGGTGCGTAAGTTAAATTTCTTTTTTACTTTATGCTCCATTTGCCTTCACAAAATATGACGTCCACGGTGGTTCGTTACATTGTTTAAGATAAGCGGTTAAGATTTCTGAAGCTTTTGGTTTCATCAAATTAGCAGAAAGACGCATATTGGAAAAGCTTTTCGAGTACGTCACTTTTAATCACATTTATTTGGTTAACGATATGTTTTATTTACCAAAGACCGGTTTTGGATGCCACGTGACATCCCAAACCCGATAACCCGCCTTGGCAAAAAACTTTAATCACATATATATTGAATGTTTGTTTTTATCCCTCAACGTATGATTGATTTTTCACAAGTTTTATAGAATATAAAAATATGTGACCTTGGAACAGCTGATGACAGTGATGATGAAAGTATATAAAAGATGCAACAGAAACCCGTTGATGAATGTTATCAACGACATTTGTTCGTCTCTATTCAATCATACACTATTTATAATATTGTTTAATTGATTTTAGCACCACAAATATTTTTTTCCTTTGTCTATTGTCCTCTGGCAAATAATAACAAATGTATCAAAGGAAATGTAAATTTTGCATTTTAGAAATGTAATTACACAGCACTGAGTATCAGACAGCTGTTTAGCGAAGTGTTGCCAACGTCTGACACTTTTTATTCGTATTTTCATAGTAGGAATTTTCTGGGGATGATTAAGAGAATAGTGAGAATAGTAGATACATATCATTCTTAATTGGCTAGTCATATATTTTTTATGGTGTAGTGATTGCTCCACAGATTACGTGATAATAATCAAGACGAATAGTTTCCAGTAAAACTTATTTTTTGGTATTATAATATTACAGACAGCATTTTAAAAATGTGGCCCAGACTGTGGGTTTCAGCCAGGCGTTCTGCTGTTCAATTAAATGTTGAAAATGCATTAAAAGTCTCTTTGCGTGCCTCATCTAGCCAGGCCAAGCAGGCGGAAATTTCCGATGCCAAATTAACCAATTCTGTTTTACAAACAGAGAAATTTCAAGATATTCGTATATATAATGAACCAATTCCGCAATATCTGCCCGGGTCTAATGAAATCAAAGATTTGCAGAAAGCCCTTAAACATTATGAAAATAATTGTGAAGATATACCGATTGTTATAAACGGTAAAGAGATAAGAGAGGGACAAGAGACGTTCCAAGTTATGCCACATAACAAGAATCACAAGCTTGCAAAATATTATTATGCTGACAATGCTACTATAGAAGAAGCTATACGTGTCTCAGTGCAGAAACAAAAGGAGTGGGATAAAACCCCTCTTAAAAAACGTATTGAAATTTGGGAACGGGCTGCTGATCTTATGGCCAAAAAATATCGTGCTGAATTGTTAGCCACTACAATGTTGGGGCAATCAAAAACAGTAATACAGGCTGAAATTGATTCTGGTGCTGAATTGATCGATTTTACCAGAATGAATGCCGGTTACTTGAAAAATTTGGCCATGGAACAACCTCTAAGTCCTCAGCCAGGCATAACCAAAAACCATTTACGCATTCGGGGCTTAGAGGGATTTGTTGCAGCAATAACACCATTTAATTTTACCGCAATCGGTGGTAATTTAGCGTTTACACCTGCTTTGATGGGCTGTAGTGTGTTATGGAAGCCTTCAGACACGGCGATGCTCTCCAACTGGACGGTATTCAAAATAATGAGGGAAGCCGGTTTACCTGATGGAGTAGTAAACTTTGTTCCTGCTATTGGTAATTAACCCTTTTAAAACTAATATATATTAATTTAGCTGCATATGTATGCATACTTGTAGATATTTGTAACTATGTGTATAAAATATTTATATTATATTCGATAGGCAAAAATTTCGGTGATGCGATTACTAATTCCCCCGATTTGGCTGGTATCAATTTTACTGGTTCCACAGCGACCTTCAAAACCCTTTGGAAACTGGTGGGTAATAAAATTGATCAGTATAAAAACTATCCACGTTTAATAGGTGAATGTGGAGGTAAGAATTTCCACTTCATTCATCCATCAGCGAATGTGGAGACCGCAGTTGCGCAAACTATTCGCTCTGCTTTCGAATATGGCGGACAGAAGTGCTCCGCATGTTCTCGATTATATGTACCAGAATCGCTTTGGGAGTCCCAATTTAAAGGACCACTCATTAAGAAGACTAAGAATTTGAAAGTAGGCGATGTTCGTGAAGTGGACAGTTTCTACTCGGCGGTTATTGATGAAAACTCATTTCAACGTATTCTTGGTTTTATTAATGAAGCCAAAGAGGATCCCGACTGCACTATATTGACAGGTGGAAATTTGTCCAATTTGAAAGGCTTCTTCGTGGAACCAACTATTGTACAGGTGAAAAATCCTAATAAGCGTGTAATAACAGATGAAATATTTGGACCAGTATTATCGGTGTATGTTTATAAAGACAACGATTTAGATAAGGCCTTAGATTTGGTTAGAAATACAACTCAGTATGCGTTAACTGGCAGCGTTTTTGCTACAGATGAGCCGTTTTTAAAACAAGCTTTAAATGAGTTTAAAGATGCTGCTGGCAATTTTTACATTAATGATAAATCCACAGGAGCTGTCGTTGGGCAACAGCCTTTCGGTGGGGCGCGCCAGTCCGGCACTAACGATAAAGCAGGTTGCCCATTTTATCTGATGCGTTTCGCTTCATTGCAAGCTGTAAAAGAGACCTTCGTACCAATACCAGATATATACTATCCTTATATGAACAAAACGACTAATTAAATAACTGATGATATTTCTCTTTAAATGAAACTAAGCGAATCTCGAATGGCAGTTAAAAACTAAAAATATATAAATATTTTGTGGTTAATAATCATTTATTTTATTCCATGAATACTGGAATATTACAAATATATTGAATGTATTAAGCAATTATAAATTACAATTTACTCAATGTGTATTAGAATCTCTTTAACGAACAATTAACGTACATACATACATATATGCTTAGCTAATTACTTCAGCGAGTTGAATGTAGAATGCCATCGAACATGGGTCACGTTCACCAGTAGCCAAGCCCCCTATTTGTTATCAATATTTTTTTATATTCTGGTGCGTTTGTGGGACTTTATTACATACCCATACTTGTGTACAATAAAAACAACACAGACCTGCGATAATCATTTGCTTGTGGTTTTATTTATATTTCTATTTGTATTAAATGTTTAGGGGTCAATACTAGTCATAAGCGCGTCTAAGGAGTGGAGCCGCAGAATGCAAATGCTGATAAATATATTATTTTGACATGTTTCTATATATAGCGAACTTCTAATTGGACAATACTGAAATATTTTTAATAAAGAAAAATATACATTTAAATTTCGCACATGTGTTATTATTGGAAAGTGTTTAAAAATCAATGTGGGAATTAAAAAAAAAATGTGGGAATTTATCGGCATTTTTGCTACGAAAAATTATACAATATGTCGTCCCCTCAATATAACAATAGCGTATAATTTTTTTTGGGTTTTGAGAAAATCGTGTTTAAAGTTTTTGTCAAATTAGATGTCTATTAAAACCTCAATATCGCGGTAAATAAAAATTCTTCATAGTGGATTTTTCGATGAGAACTTTATACCGTTTCTTGTCTTTAAATTTACCAAGTTTTTTTATTCTACGCATCCTTTAAGGCCATAATTATGTTATTCAAGGCGCAAGTCCTCCATATAGACCATTTTATTTTTTAAGGAATTCGTATGATGTATCTGATACACTATTTTATTTTGTATGGTATACGCTGTTTTATTCAATAATTTTACGGTATTTTTATTAAAATATTTGATCTCAAAAATATCATTTTGTAACATTATAAAACAGTAATTAATTCATAGTTTTGTTAATTCAGTGGCATTTATTCATTACTTTCCAATTTGGGTTATTATAAACCAAAAATTGTGACAAATGAAGGTATACATTGCGTGAATCAAAAATAACTAGAAATTCATTCGTCTTCATTCTCTTCCTCTGCTACATCTGGCTCATCTAAACAATTTCGCTTGTTTCCACCTCGTAAGTTAAAAAAAAATGACTGCGAGCCACGAGGAATTACACCCTTTTTGCACAAATTTTGAAGATCATGCAGCTTTCGATTACAAATTGGCAGCTTTTTATTGTATTTGCCACTAAACGAAAAGTTGAACACTTCTTTTTGAGGTATCTCTATGTCCGGCAATCCCACAGCGAAATCAAACTCATCTGTCTTTGGAGCAATTTCCACAACGACTGGTGGTTTCGTGTGTCACAGCCTGTTGATATTTACCTTACTTACTTCACTTACATTATATAAAAGACGATACTCACTCAGATGTTTAAAATCCATATTTTTAATGAACAAACTTTCTCTGCGAAATGAATTTGCAAGCTGAAATTTCAAATGACTACAATATTTCCTTGGCATTCATGTAGTCAAAACAACGTAAAAATCGCATAGGCTACTACTCTTGTAAATTTCTGATAAAACTTTCGAATTTGTATTGAAAATAAAACAGCTTATGTGGAGTATAGAAATGGTCGGAATAAAACTATTTCTCAAACAATAGTGAATATTATTATAAGCTATTTTATGAGTTAAAGTTTTGATAAATTGTATTTATTTCTACAGGCTAAAATGGAGTATAATGCGCATACACTACTATTCTTTTAACAACTTTGCAGTAGCAATTTCAAGCAAAATAGCGCATATGAGCTTATACACTTATTGAAGGAAACTTTTGAACATGAAATTATACACCATTTTTTCCAATGACATTTTGACCCACTTTGTGGAAGTAGAATTTGACGAAATTTTGACCAGACATAGAATCAATGATGGAGATTCTATATATGCAATAAAAAAATAATGGCGTATGAGCACATACGCTATTGTTATATTGAGGGGACGATGTATACAATCTCAGTTCCTTGAAGATTAAAAATCATGGGCTTCATTGAATTATATAAAAAAAACCTTGGACAATTTAACATTGGATTTTCTTGTCTGATTGCCACTTAGGTAGTGCGTGTGTGTGTATACGTATAGAAGGAGATGAGAAGACAGGAATAAAACGTTTATTCTAATTGTGTAAGATAAAGATGCAATTATTTGGTATTGATTAATAACAACAAAAACATAATTTCGCAAACATTTGACAGTTTTGTTGTAATATACATATATCATATGTATATAAAGATATATTATATATATGGTAATTTATATAAAGATATAAATTGTACAGCGATTGCCTAGGTCCGATTTAAGATTAAATAAAGCTTCGCCGTCGACATCATCTTACGGCAGGCCCCATGTGGTTTCGACGGGGTCGGTTTTCGTATAGGTGGTTGTTCATAGAGTCCTCTTTGCAAGGAGATGAATAGGAAGTTATCTCGTGCTTGTATCCCAGGCATGATATATTTTTAGCGCATGAAATACATCAATTTACACAAGGAATTCTGGGCAATATACAGAAGTTAGGTAAATATTATTGGTATGGTTTTACGGTTTGCCAAATTCAAATTTTAGAGAGAAGCAAAATAGAGCTACTAGATTAAGATTACTGCACTAGGCAGCTAAATACTGATGTTTAGTAGGAAAAATGTCGAAAATGAGATACCCACATGAATCCATTTCCATTACTTAGAAAATGTCTAATATGTAGGTTATTGCATGCATAACCTGCAGGAAATCGAGTCCGTTCAAAGCTTACACAGAACTGTATCTTAAGTACCCTCTTCGTACGGCCTTAACTACACTATGTTAGAAAGTAAATTTTACAGATCTGTTCTGCAACTGGTGTGCACAATGTCTGGGACAGTTAGCGCCGTTGCTATTTGGTCAAAGTCGAACAAAATACCACAATATGCTTTGTGATTCTCGTCCCGAATAACCCTTTCCATTCACCTTTGGATCATTTTAAAGTTTTGAAATTTATATTCTACGTGTTTTACGAAGGTAAGGTTTGAGTACAATAGAGTCTCAGTTTGAAGAACAATTTATTCATATATAAAGCTATACTCACATCTAACTGGTCGTATGGAATTCAAATCTCGGGGAGCTTAGTCGATTGGAATTTTAATGATATTCAAGCCTTTCATAATAAAGTTCTTCGTATAATAATGGCTATACCTTTTTTTTTAGTAGAAATGACGACTCCCATCGAGACTTAAAAATCTCCACTGCAAAAGCATCGTTTCCTATAAAAAAAATAGTAGATGAGTAAGTACATTTCCCGCAATCGCAGTCACAGTCACTCGTGAGGTCACATATCTGGAAATAACTCGACAAGGCGCGCTTTGGTCGTAAATCAGCACTAACAGTTCGAAATGAAAATAATTTCCATTTCCTTCGTGTAACCGCATTAGAAAGTGCTATTGCAATTCAAATGAAAACTTCTTTGGGCAAGATACTGGGTGAACACTTCTTTTGGGAAAGATACCTTTAAACCCCAAACCATATCCGACCAGACTCATCTTATTAACTTCGGTGGAGACCCTAATTCAGTAACACTATTCGGCCACAGCGCCAGTAGTGTTAGTGTTGACTTACAGTTGATGTTCCCCATGTCAAAAGAATCTTTCCATTGCGGCATTATGATGAGTGCATCGCCACTGCAGAAAAGATTCAGTCATATACAAGCGGAATTGTAGATTTGCCCCAAAGAGCCTTCATCCGATTTAGTGAAACGCCTCAAGAAGGTAAACAAGCTTTTGGTACAGTTTTTAACAATACTGTTTATCAATAAAAGAACACATATTTCAAATATGTATATATCCTGCTAGATGGATAGATAAAATATTAATGAATGCACCGTCTTTTGTTTACTTATTAAGAAAACAATGATGGATTTTGTGATTACCCCGGCTGATATGTTTGATTTCAATTGCAATCCCGTCTTGAACTGGATGCCAGACATCGAGGAAAATTTTGGACAAGAACGCTTCTTACTGGATAACCTTTATAAAACCATACAAAGCTCTAATTTCCAGAGTACCAATCAAAATCTGACTTTGTCGGCGGAGCCTATTGTAAACAATATTTTAAAATATTTCCGAAAAAAATCCATCACTTACAGCGTAACACATAGATTTACTAAAACATGAAACCACGAAAAGATGGTTGAATGAGAAATTTGAAAAGTATGCACCCATCGTATTAATATATGAACGAGACACCTTAAGTCCACATTTATATATATATACATATATTAATATATATTAAAGACGCTATACATCATGATGAACTATTATACCTACATGTACTCGACGAAATACCGCTCTTAAAAAAGGCAGATTCCGAAAATGTAGTTATTGAAAATTTAACTCGAATTTGGAGGGAATTCACCAAAAGCGAATAAGATAAAATGTCGCAAAACTCAAATCTTACTATGCGAAAGAATCTAGCAGGCTAAATAAAGAAAATAAACCGGGATAAAAAGACAGTGACTTCCCTCACTCCATTAAAATCTTAATATACTTATCAAAAAGAGGGCGTATACTATAATTTGAAATATCATGTAAATATTGTATTTATTTTTAGAGATCCCAATAATGTAACTGATGTGTATCTGAAAGACTTAAGACGGCGTCTTTATACTGAGGATAAAAAGTTTTCGTAGTAATTGGGATAGACTTGGAAGTTGAGGGTGGAGTTTTCAAACAGCGATTTCAAATTTGGAACGAACTATTTCCGGTACCTTGGCTCGCCTAAGGTACACTATCGACGATTATGTACGTAAGGTATTTACGTTGAAAATGAATACAAATAAAATTAAATTATCTGAGCCAATTCGGAGTTTATAATTCTATACGTATTATATATACGCATGTTTATTTGAAGAGGGAAATATGAAAACTTGGTGTGAACAAATCAATATTGAAATGTGAAAATAGAGTTGCAATGAATTTTATTAAAATTTCTTGCTTAATTTTCATTTTGATGCATTTTCACATACTGGTTACCAGTAAATGTAAGAAGACGGAACAAGTGATGAAAAAGGACGAGGACAAAGGAAAACAAATTCATCGAACTAGTCAAGATAATGAGACCACCAAACATGTAGATCAACATAAACCAATTGGCAAGATTTTTTTGATAAATAAATCTAAAACAAAAGAGGAAAAAGTGCTGGATGATAAAGCTAGTCAGAATGCCAAGACGAAAGAAATCAATAAGGCGCAAGACAAAAACGAGGTGGAAGCCAATGAAATAAGCTTGCCAATAAAATTCGCTCATTCCAACAAATTTAGATTACCGACTGTACCAACGTCACCCAGTCAATCCGACCGGTCAAGTGAGGAATCAGAGTTGGGTTACAATGGTGATTTGTACGATGTGTTTAAAAAGCGGTTAAATCAAGTTTTTCGAGAATTGTATAACAATGTTAACACGCCGGCGGTTACTCAGCCTCCACCGCAGGTCGAAATTGAAAATGACAAACCTAAGAAGAGGTCTGCAGTAAGTAATTGTCTTTACGAGGAATTCAAACGGCGCCTGGACAAATTCAATAATGAATTTATGGAGCCAACTAAAGCAATTAAGCGTACAAGTGGGGACGTAGTTTCCACCGATCATAACGATGGCAGAAAACGTACACCAGTGACAGAAAACTTATATGACGAATACAAAAAACTTCTCGATAACCTCGGTGATGAACTTCGGCTGGATGGCGAAAAAGTCCTTAAGCGAGGTGAATATGGTGCTTCCGGTTTACCAGCTGTTACAACGCCCAAACGAGAGACGACACAAAAAAAGATTGATTCTGACAAAGCTGTCGAACGGAGTTTTTATGACGAATATAAGAAAAAGTTAGATGAGCTGACTCGGGAGTTGTACAAGAAGAGCAATGAGCGGATCTGTCGCACATATGGAGAACTTAGTGAATACGATCTTACTTCACCAACGTTACAGAGATTAGTGGCGGCGGTGCAGTCGGAAGACGCGAAAGTAATGCCTGGAAATTTCGAAGGGTCAACTATTCTATTGAAGATTGACAAAGCCATTGACAATATAGACAAGGAGGAGAACAAACGCAGTCTGGGTGCTACCGAATTAGGTGCGACGATCTTCGGTGCTGACTCATTAAACTTCATGACAGGCACGACAAGCGGTGTCGGCACAGCGGCCGGTGCTTCTTATCCAGCTGTGCTAACTAAATCTGTAGACGCAAATTTAGGACTTCTGAGTAATACAGCGCCCAAAAATCTGCTGGCGACGGTCGCTTCAAAAATGAATATGACGACGCTAGATTTGGCTAAAAAGTTGGCGGCCATGTCTAATCCATTGGATTACGTGGCGAAGAAGGACCCGCAATTGGGGGAAGAAATGCAAAAATTCATAGACTTGAGCGGTAAGAGTAAATACTTTTTATATGTACACAAATGTAGCACGAACATTGTATATCAGGTCGGATATAATAAATACTATTCGTTTTAGTTAATAAGTTAAACCAAAACCCGATAGGAAAGAAAGCTTCACTAAACGAGGTTTCTGTGGTCTCAGGCTTACCCCTAGTGGGACTCGACCAATCCGGGGTGCCAGCACCATTAATGACTCAGGATAATCCATTCGGTGGAATCCCGGCACTTGCATCCAATATAGCTCCCGCTTCCGGTCCAGCCACCGTACCTCCAGCGCCCCCCTCTGCAATTACACCTACTGTGGCACCCACGCAAGCTGAAGATCAGTTGCCTGTCAAGGCAATTGGAAAATCTTCAACTTCATACCAATCCAGTGACGTCGAGGCCGCCCGCATAGCTGGTGTACTTGACAAGGTTCTAAGCAAACTGGAATATATCCAATCTTGTAAAGCACCACCCTCAGAACCAATAGATGATAGCTGCGAACCAGATGGTAAAATAGTGTCATTCAAATTATATTTATAAAACTGAAAATTTCCATATCAAGGTATGCCATGTGATGTTGTTGGCTCTTGGAACTCCTACCAAATGGGATTACGTTTCGATATTACTTTGACGCGAGCGGCAGATCGGCGATTAGGCACAGCTGAGAAGAACAATAAACTCTTAACCGTGGATGTAGGCGAACGCATCCCACCGCATGCTCATCATATTATTGAAACTAGTTGGAAGTTTATGGGCAGCGCACTAAACCAACAAGGTGGCCCCTTCTATCTTTACTCGCAAAATCGCGAACTGAGTACAGTGGCCACCTTCATAGGTATGCATTTTATTGCTGACCACTGACTAATGCGGCTTTCATAGCTAAGCTTGGCTTACAGGTTATTGCCGTGTCTGCGGCGGAATTGATACAATTTTTGGGTCTTGGACAATTATGGGCCCCTCAAAAGACTGTGAAGACATTACAACAGCACTGGAGAATAGGCGTGACATTTTTAGACGTTATAATATGGAAAACAAACGAAATCAGCATTTCAAAGACATGCTTTTCGAAAAGAGCAAATATTCCAAAGCAGACTGCGATGGTCTCAAAAAAGGATGAGCTTCTTTGCAACGACCTTTTATTTCATTTTCCCCCTTTCTCCGTTCCCGTTATTCATTAACAAATTATTCAACTACAGCGTTATATTTTGCAAGCATTTTACATTGCCGATAGTTTCTATTACGAATTCATATGTACATCAAGACATTTCGAAAATAGATAAAAGGGACACAATTATTCATAGTCAATTCTTTATTTTTTAATAGTGTTTCATTTTATAATCATAAATTGTAATAATATATATTTTACGTATTATTTAGTACATTATATAGTATATTTAACTGAGTGTGTGTGTGTGTATGTGTTTATGGACAATATTCAATGTTTGTATGAATTTAAAACATAGCTAAAACCTAAAATCAAACGGAAATAAATAATCGAATAGAATTCAATATGGATGTTTGTACTTGGTCACATCCATCCGAATTCCATAACGTAGTCATTTAATCATTAATTACTGCCATTACCACATAACAGTGTAGTTATTTTAGATTTTGGACTTGAACGATCGGTTGCACATTTTCGTTTGGTCGGTGTATCAATTGTTTATGACTTAATTACATTTTAAGCAGTAGAAATTACAAACAAACAAACTAACTAAATTAGAAACGACCAGTGTGTATGTGTAAGTGTGGTTATTTGCGCTTTCCTTTGGCTGAATGATGCACGGCTCATGATTCGCTCCACTTTTGTTTGTTTTTGCTATTTAGAAAATTGCATATAAGGTAAGCAAAAGACACTTTATGTACATATACTGACATTTTTACCGCGTTCAAAAGATTGCTTGGATTGGAATTCGCATATATGTATAAGTCCTTATTGTTTCGATAAAGTGCTATTTAATTTCTACAAAAATTCAATCAAATCAACTTCTTTAATATGACTTATATTATTCTTTGCAGTTTTATACTTTAGTTTATTTACATGTCATATGATAACATTTGACTCGATAAGATCCCTTTGAAATACAAGCGCTTTATAATTAATTGCAATCTAGTTACTTAAATATTCATTCATTTTTCGATAATTTTAACACTTTTTACTTTCTTAGCATTACATTTCACTAGATTACTCTGTACGCTCAGTTCTGATAGTTTGTTTAACATAAAAGTAGATTTATTTATATATATTTTATATAAAAATCCAATATTGAACACACGCTCTGTTTTGAACTTAAGTTTAAGTGAATTATTTCCATAAAAAAAGAAAAAAAAACATGAGCACGATCTAATTTAAGCCTGACTCAATGCAATTATCTCAATTTGAGGCTCTGCAGGGGAAAGCCATCATAATAATTGCCCATGCAGTCAGCTGAAAAACTAAGGACGTTTGCTTACGCAAAGCAAAAAAAATTACCGATCAATAAATGTACATACGTTTATATGTATGTATACATATAAAATCGCACATCACAGATGTGTGCGCGTCTGATCCAATAATTGTCACCTCTCTTGTTTCTAGACTTTTGCACACATACGCAACTAGCCGCAGCGTTTTCACATACCAACAGGTTAGAGAGAGAAGCAAAGTGTCAATGAAAACAATGAAAGCAAAATTTGATTAACTCATTGGTATGCTCAAATAAAGCTCGCTATTGTGTATGTGTACAACCGTTTCTCTTCGTATCTTGTTTAATTTAATCGGAAGCTTTTATCATTTATTTATATGTACATTTACATTACAATACATACATATAAGGGAACAAAAATTAAATGGGATTCTTTTTTCTTTCTTCAGCGACGAACGTCTCTGGATTTGGTTATTCTTAATTATAATTACAACATGGAACCACGTAAACGGGATGAGACACTGTACGACAAGCAATGTTTTGCGCTATATATTTATATCTAATAATGTTTTATACAAAATCACATGTCAAGACACGAAGACTGTAATTTGCGCGAGACGCTCGTCAAACATGTCCAACAAACTTTGTTGCAAGTTTAGCTCATTTGCAAAATTATCCTGAATTTCTTAAAAGAAAAAAACAAGAAATGTCCACTTCTTCGAACAAATAACATACAACACTTTACTTTGATTGAGGAATCGAGCTGGTTGTAGCAAAGCAAATAAACTCACAGAGGCATGATTACTTTAGATTTATTAGAAACGAAAATAAAACCTTTAAAAAACTTTCTAATTAATATTGGCTATAGTTACTAATTAGCTTTTTTACGTTATTTTTTTGTGGGTGATCGCTTTGTGCACACACACATATCTTGCACACCTTGCCCAAAAAACACTAATACATTTCATTGAAACTCTCACAGAAATATGAATTAGTGAAAAATACAAAATATATATGTATGTATGCATGTAAGAATATAAAATCAATCATATACGCATGATGAATGCATCTATTAATTGTCGCAAAGGTTTCAATAAGACATTTTCGCAGAATGTGTGTATATGTTTTTGTGTGTGTGTGTGTGTGTGTGTGTGTGGAAACCACTTTTCTGCGCCTTTATCGCAAATTCCAAGATTCTTTTATAAAAAGTAGCTTTACTAGTATTTAGTATTGTGTATTGTATCTTAAACTATTTATGCTTTTCTCCTCTTACGTTCTGCTGCCTGTTCTTGTGTTACTACAAAATTGTTGTATGCTGATGATTGGACTTCGACCAATCGGGTTTAGGTGTTCTAAGTGTGGTGATGATTTTCTTTTCCTATGCTATGTTTTCTATGGCATCGTTGTCGTTGCGCTGCACCGTTGTCGTCATCACCCGTTATGTGCTGGGCACGCGCCTAATTCCAATGCTTGCTTTTCGTTTATTTCATTGTATTACATCTGTTTGTTGTCGGTTGTCCATATGTTTTCCTCCTACTTCTATGTCGTTCACTATTGCAGTTCTAATTTTAATTAACAATAACCAAATCGCGCCAAATCTCATCTTGACAAACTATGCGAACGTTCGCGGCTGCTGCTGCTGCCCGAAGAAATCGCCTGTTTTATATTGCCGATTTCGCCAACGCGTTGGTGCGGTGGGAGCTTATCGAAGAACGGATGGCGAAGCGCATCACCTAGATAAGAAGAAAGCAAATGAAATTTATTAGCGCTTGTGTCGACAGGGAATTATAAATAAAATTACTTATATGCCACTGTATTCTAACAGTGCCAATAAGTCAATTTAAACCGAGCTTTTAGTTCTATTTTACAGATTTTAATTTCACAACTCAAATACATAATATTCACACCTACGCTCTAGTTCACAGCATATTCGTTTTTATAAAAACAAGTATTGGTTAACATTACTTGAACATATCGGAGTATTATAATTCATTTACAATTGCATGGATTTACGTATTGCAATAATCTATTTATACTACTCAGTTTTATCGGTTTACATTCCCATTAGCAAACATATCCTTACAAATCAAAAATAGCCTGTGGCCCGTGTGCTTGTTGAGCAACACGAAATGATAATAATTTAATACCCATTGAATATTTAATCATAATTCAAAATCTAAGAAATTACTACCATAAGTAACACTGAAACACTCCGAAAGAGTGAAAACTTTAAAACTATTTTATGCAGATGTCAAGAGGAATTATTTAAACAAGTAAGATTATATTAATTTTACACGTCACATTAGCTTTCAAAAATCCCATACGCAGTTTTATTTTGTAGATTACATACTCGAAACCTAAATTTTCTTCGGTTCATTTTATAAAAATAAGCTGTCTGATTTTTGACCTTCCTAAAAATAGGTCTAATATTCTATAAAAGGATCTTTATCTATTCCAGATTTTTCTGATTTATTTTTCGAAGCAAAAACACCTGCAAACACTTTTTCAACGCAATATAAATACCAACTTCTGTAACAATAACAACATTTATGCACAATATCTTCATTGGAGCAGGCTTGACGCACTGAACTTGGTGCTTGCTTCTACTTACCTAACGTCACCCGCTGAGATGGTTCGTATTCCAACATTTTCTTGATCAGATCAAAAAGTTCGCAGTGATCTTCCGTGTCACTCATTTGATATCTGAATAGTGGCTTGCAATGATCGCGCACATAACGCCCAGCCGAAGACTTCTCATCCCAGTCTAACTTACCGTGATAAAAGTATTTCGTTTTGGTTTTGCTATAATGGCAATGATTTCTATACATTAATCGAATTTCATGAAGTGGACCGTTCGAATAAATATGTAAACATGTTTAGCTTTGCATTACCGTGCCATACGATATGGTATTTGGCCAAGGATGCGCTCCATCATCGCTAGGTGCTCACGATTGTCGTGCGTTTGGAAGAGTGTTATGCCTAGGTACAACTCGAAGAGAATACAGCTATAAAAGAGGAAAGTAATTTCATATTAAAAAAAAACAAATCTAAGCAAATACATGCACACATTTTCTTAAAATGTTGAGATGTAAGCTTCTTCTTACACGTACCCAATAGACCAAACGTCACAGGGCTGCGACCAGCCTAACTCAAGAATGACCTCCGGTGCACGATAGTGACGTGTAGAAACAATTGTGCTATGATGCTCATGATCAAATGTTGCCGACCCGAAATCAATGAGGCGAACATCGGTATTTTTAACACGACGCACTTCGCGATTCTAAAAATAAGTAAAAGTATACAAAATATATATTATATATATTTATATTTAAACAAACGACCTTTGCGTTGTACACAATATTACTTTATTAAAATCGAACAAAGAAATCGATAATGCAGAATAACAAAAGTTACTTAGTAACAGAACTAAGCCAGCAAACCAAGCCGATTTGCCTAATGACCATTGTTCCTCCGCAGTTAATGTCAAACGAAGACATGAAAAAGATTCACACAATTCTTGGAAGGAGTGCACAAATGTACAGCCCATCAAACCACCCAAAAAAGTAGAAACTCTTGTTCAATACTCGAAAATATAAAATTAAACACACATGTATATTAAGTATATGAGTTATGTTTAAAAAAATAACGGGCATTGTTAAATTTCGCGAGTTTGGAGAATCTAATTGTCAAATTGGCTCAATCGTCTCCTTTGTGCCCATTTCTTTTTACAAACGAAAATCGTCAAGCTCATAAAAACATGTCTAACCCTAGCAGCTGCTAGGCAAAGTACTATGCAATAAATACAACGGTCAAAAACAAAATTTGACAATTGGACTCTCCAAAACCCGCGAAATTACTTTCTGAACACACTTCATTATAAGGTGTCAAATACACCAAACCTTATAACTTACAATTTTGTGATTATAATGCGTCGTATACTCCGAATCGACGAAGAGAATATTTTCAGGTTTGAGATCAGTGTGTGTTAAGCGATTGTCGTGTAGAAATTTTACTGAATAGCATAATTGATAGGCCATGTGCCGTACTTGTTCTAATGGATATGGCTCATAGTTGTTCTCGCGCTATAAATAAATTTTAAATGTTATTATAAAATTAATTGAAAGGAAAGTTAATAAGAAGGAAGCTTACCAAAAAATCGAACACACTTAAACCCAACATCTCAAAAACGATGCACATGTGGCCGTGGTAATCGAACCAATCAATCATTTTCACACACAAACTGTAAAAAAGTGAAAATGAAAATGTCACGTTTTAATATATAGTCACATGTAAATAAGTTGTCCTTACTGTTCGCAATGTGGATCTTTTTGAGCGATCTTTTCCAAAGCGTTAATTTCCAGCTTCGCAGCTTCACGATATTTCTCCACGTTTTTGATGATCTTCAAGGCCATACAAAAGTCCCTAATATTTTGTTGTAAAATATGTTGTTAAAATACATCCTTAGCTACCCATAAAATATTCAAAACTGTTCAACATACCTCTCCATATCCTTGACCTTCACGACTCGTCCGAACGTTCCCTCGCCCAGTGTAGCCATAATCTTATCTGAAAGTTCGCAAAAAGGACAACATTGTAAATCTAGTAGAACTTCGAATGCCCAAAATGCGATGCAGAAATTATTTTAGTTTTAGTTTCTTCTTTATATTTTGCTCGCTACCTAAACTACTGTGGTTAAGACATAGTCGCCTGACTTTTCTCATTACGAAATAATTTTTAAATTAAACTTGATTTGAGCTCCAGCTTATTTACGTATTTACGAAAAAGAAAACATTTGAAGAATCTGATCGCGTTTAACAGTTGAAATGTTACAAACAGCTACTTTAACCAAGGAAATTAGAAACTTCGAAATACAAATAAAACATTGCGCTTATTATTTTGAGACGGGCCCAAATCAAAAGTAATAAATGAAAGGAAACCGTTAGCGGTGGTCTCTATAAACAATAGAATGTTATTAGAAAAAGAACTAAAAAACACTGAAATGAAGGCTGGATAACAGTTCAGAGACCGCGTTTGAACATCTAAGAAATCGTTTCATCGAATACATACATATTTATACATATTTGCATGGACAAAAATAAAAACAACATTTTAAAGTATTACTATGGATGTTGGTATACTCATGCGTACACATGTACGTTCGTATTCCAACTATTTCATTAAAATAATGTTTTTATTTTTGGCGATCCTATCATCTCTAAACTGCAATTGCATCGTTTTAAATATAATTCTAGCTGGAATACTTTTGTAAGGTTCTCTTTTGTAATTATGTATTTTCATGTATTAGATATAAAAAGGAAAGAAAACAAAAAGTTGCCACGAACATCTGTGAAGAAGTATATCGCCGTTGTGATATATCAAGTGGCCATCAGCATCATCTTGTATGACGGGCTTTGCTGTCTGTGTGTGAGTGAGTTAAGTGAGCGGATCGCAACAGAATGCACCAAGTTCGAGATTCGGTTGGAGCAGATTATTGGTAACGTCAGCAAGTGTTTGGGCAGTGGTTTGTTTGTTAGTCGTGGTGGTCGTGGTGGTGGTGGCGTTGTTGTGGCGGCGCGGTTGATTGGTTGATACAAGTTGAGTTCGTTCGTTGGTGGTGTATGGTAGAGTAAACGAAATCCGCAGGAGTTGCACGCGAGATCGATTGTTTGATTTGTTGGTTGATGGTTGATTGGTTGGCCCGTTGGCAAAACGATACAGGGTTCAGTCGTGGATAAACATACATGTGAAAAAGAGAGAAAAAGAAAAAAGAAACAGAGAAAAAAAGAAAAAAAAATCCACCGTCCCGTAGAAAGACAGAGGTATATATGCATAAGAGCATACGCCACCAGAATTCCGTTGCCACCATTGAGAGCAACACAGTTGACATGAAGCAGCAGTGAAGAAATCATTCGTCCATCATCATAGAACAGAGTTCATTGCATAGTGATCATCATCCCACGTGGACACCACATATCCAAACACCGTTTAAGTATTATCACCACCATTATCATCATTGATGCCATTAGCAATGTGTATATAGTACAGCCGTTTCCGCAAAAATGTCAACACCACCAATTCGTTATTTCATCATCATTATTATCAATAAGTCATCATCATTATCATCATCAACATCAAGTCGTTCATCATACCCACATCAAGTGATTTTCATCATCATCATCATAATCAGAAAAAAACACGAGAAAAATACGTATCGTTTTTTCGGTAAGAAAATAGTTCGGACAAATTTTTGATTTGGTGTTTTTAATTTATTTTTTTAATTACAAAAAACATTTTTCATTCTATGTGTTTAGTATAAATATTAATGTATATTACAAACGTAAAGAAACGTATATAGTTAGTTTTAATGCAAACACAACAATAAAAGAAAATTAACTCAAACTTATCACGAAAGAGATCTTGCTTTAGTTAAAACAAAAAAGAAAACGTATACATTTTTATAGAGTGTTTGAAAAAGTAGTAAATCTTTGCAAAGTGGGGAGTTAATTTGTATCAATGCGAAGAATATGGGATAAATATCCATTACTAGCATACTCGTATATCTGGTACACGATCAACATATGTAAATATAGTAGATATATAATATATATATATATATATGTATATGTATATGAATAAGAAAGATTTTCTCTTTCAACGCAACCTACAGCTCTCCTATTGAAATTAAGTAATTTTTTTATAAAAATTCTATAGTTTTGATAAAATTAAAGGATAAACATAAATAACTAAAGAGTTCTTATATGGTTCAATCTCATGGATTTCGTTCGTGAGATATCAAATATAAACTGCATATTCGCACATAAGTATGTATGTACATATACGCAAACTCATGAAGGGGTCTGATCCGTCCATATTGTAATTGCAATATGCCGAATTAAAAATTTTTAACATTGTAAAATTTCATATATGTACACATACATATGTATGTATGTACATACAAACGTACACTCCTCTCTAGGCAGTGTGCTACAATACATGTATGATCTCTGCGACTGCACTCACAAAAAATATAAATAGCAAGCGAATTAAATAGTATAATATGAAAGAGTGAATGTGTAATTTAGTATGAATTAGTTAATTAACTTATTTGTATAATTTTTGACTTATTTCCAAAAGTGTAATACATGCAAATACTTTTGCTAGCCAATAGCAGGAGGCAGGAAGTGTTGTATATAAAAACTGCACCCCAATATAAGATTAGCTTAATCTTTGCGATGGTTGAATATAATTTTGCGCCGCGTACACATCAAATTTAGAGGACAGTCAGATTGACTAACCAATTTTGCTCCCTTCAATGTACATATTTACCAACTATGGAAGGAAAAACATTAATTACTTTTGATAATTACAGAAAACTGCTTTGACAAGTCGTCAACAACTAAGTGATCACCTCCAGTGTTCCGCATTTTATGTTTAGTTTGCTTTGATAGGTATATTCCCTCCCTTTGTACAAACACTGTGGCACAATCGGGGTGAAAAGCAGACGCCAGGATCAAGCAATAAATAAAATACGCGTGTAATTACAGCACTATGCAATGCAGTAGTTTGCAGTAGCCAAGCAAGCAAGCACAGAAACAAGCAACAGCGAACGCCATGGCAGAACAAAGTGGAATACTTGGAATGCTACCGATCTAATGAATATCAATTCACACACATTACAATCAACAATTAGCTTACAAAGGCTGAGAGGGTTTTTGGAATGCGCGATCTCTGGAAGAGTGCCGCGCTTGTGGCGCTCTTCGACAACATGTGTTGGTGTTGTTGATATTGATGTAGTTGTTGCTGCTGGTGCTGCTGATAAGCATGCATCTGCTGGCGTTGATAAGCCGATGAGGACGATGAGGGGCCAGCGGCTGCTCCTGTACGGCGGCTGCCGGCAGCGCTAGATCCCCCAGCACCGCCATATGAATAGTATGGATCGAAAAGATACGACGATTTGTATGAATCGCTTAAAACATTCTTGTGTTGCTGATAACGACTACTGCTGCTGTCTGCAGTAGGCCGTATGGTGTCTAAATCAGCCAATAGCGCAGCGGTGCGTGAAGACGTAACCGGTTGGTAGCGTTGTGAGCGTCCCGCAGCTAGACGTTCACTAATGCCACCAAACGCCAAAGCCCCAGAGCTCGATGAATGCATGAGTCCGTGAGTCGATTTGAAGTTGGTACCAGCGGTTGGTCTATACTTAGAGAGGTCATTATTATTACGATCTGCATGTAGTGCGGTAACACTGGAGCCAGAAGCTGACGTCGAGTTTGGTATATTGGCATTTGTAGCTGCAGCGACTGTGGCATCGTCTTGAGAGTCTTTAACAGCAGTTGTTGCAGGTGTAGTACTTGTGTTAGGAGTAGATGTGGTTATAGGTTTATCTCCCTGACTACTACTATCGGATTCTTCAGAGCTACTTTCCGACGAACTGTCACTATCGGTAATTGGACTAGCTATTTTATTGTGATTGTTTGTTGTCTTCTGTGTTGTTTTAGCATTCGATGCTTCCTCTTCATTGTTGACATTGTCTTCTTGCTTTGAGCTTTTCGCCTCAGTCATTTCAGTTTCGGCTACCTTCTCACTCTGTTTAGTTAACTTTATTTTCTCAGCTGCCGCAGCAGCAGCATCTTCTTGCGCATAACGTAACACACGCTGCTGTAACTCCTTGCGTCTACGCATACGTTCTTCGAATTTCCGCGCTTCTAGATATTGATTATCTTCTTTGAGAAGCAGTAGGATTGCGGCATTATCAGCAGACGACCGCTCATCGTTAAGTATCTCACGATCTTCATCGGTGAGTTCTTCCCTCCGTGTTGGCAAACGTTGCGTCATATTATCTCTGCGTCGATGTGCAAACCGATTCCGTGAATTCGGCACACCATAATCTTCACAATCTGGACGGAAAGAAGCATGTGCGCTAGACACTGTTTCTATAGCGGATGGTAATAGATTTTCCGAGGTCTTATTTCGACCGTAGGCATGAGGTCTGCTGCGGGAACTGCCGCCACCACCTCCACCACCATAATCATCGTACACATCACGACTTCTGTAGCTGCGTGCATTGTAACCGGCGGCATATTCCGCACCACGACCGCTACGGCTAGACCCTGGCGAGTATCCCATCGCCCCACCAGCCTTTAGTGCTTCGTAGTTCTCTAAATGGTGTCGCGGCATTTCATAATTTCGCCGGTATCTACTTCCACCATAATCTAGAGGATAATTTTCGTCGAGGAGCGTCGTGTGTTCACCCCGCGTACTGCCGTTGGTACTCGTTACATAACCGCTGTCGTTCGAATCCCCTAAATACCGATTAGTCTTATTTCGGCCAAGGCGGTAAGGTGTGCGTTCCTTCCGATCGACCGCATTAAACGAACCTGACGACAACTTTGGCCGTCCAACGCCCAACAGCTGATGCGAAGTCGCTGATTTGGACAGAGGATTTCGGTTCTCATCGGGTTCGAGTGTTTTGTCACGATCGTCCTCGTGATGCCTATGACGATCAAGGATATCCGAATATTTGTTTTCGAGACGGGAGATGGCTGAAAGCTTGCTGGTACCACTTGCAGTGGGAGTTTTGTCTTTGTCGGTGTCTTTTCTCTATGTACGCGAAGAGGAAGTAATTATAGTTATTTCTTTTTTGATTTTGTGCTATACCGTTACGTTTGTATTTTGAAAATAGCAAAATAAGTATCGTCCCCAAAATTTAGAAGGATAATAAGCTTCATGTAAAACAATAATAACAAAAATATGTTTATGAGTATTTACATATTCAGTAAGACCAATTAAGCTCACACTAGATTAGCCGGTGCGTACATATACATATGTCTAATTTTTCCGTATTGCCAAGCACATCAAGAGAAAATATGCCAATACATGTATGCATCTATGTACGTATGTAATTAAAAATAACATAATTTCTCATCTGAACAGGTACCCATGAACAAATGTCGTGTATTATGTAGTTAAGAACAGCCGCGGCCAATATAATGTTCCCAAATCGACCTTCAAAATATATATGTATATTCATGAAATACGCATATACATGCATATAATGAATACAGGCGAATTAACAGAAATAAAATTGCGATCAATTTGTGTGGGTAAAATACCCGAACACAGATGCGCCACACCAACTCAGACCTCATTGAGGGAGTATGCATACATTACCTACCAAAGTATTTGTCTAAGTTGTTGCACACACCTCATATGTATCCTTCCTCAGGCAAGTGTGTGGCGGGGGGGCAGCAATGTGTGAGAACAAAAACAAGCAGACATTGAAGAAAACTGCTTCAGTGCAGACAAATAATTCTACTACATCGATCTCAAATTGCAAAACATATCCAACAGGTTACTTTAGTCGACCCTTCATTCTGATAAATACAAATTTAGTCATCTTTAAGATACAAAGATAGAAGGTTCAACAAATGGTTACCCCCCTGCTGTCTCACCAGCTAACACATCTGTACAAATTACTATTTTTTAGAACAAAACAGTGGATAGGCATTTGTATCATTTGTATAAACAGGTAAGAGTTAACCCCCGGTGAAAAAATTAATATTATGGTGTGAGACCTCTCAGCGTTTTTCACAAAATACACTAGGAAAAAACAAAATCTCTTTAAAATCAAAACAAAAATGTTAAAAAGAAATACATATTCGCTTGAATATAAACTGCGAATAAACATTTATTTCGAAAATAGTATTTATATTTAGACCAAAGAGAAAAGCAAGACGACAGAATTCGTTGAAACTACACATACAGTGTGTTCAAAAAATAACGTTTTTCCTTTGCGCGATCAATTAGCAGAAAACTATTTGTTTTTTGTCATGTCGTGTCGTGTCGATTTATTTTTCCTAACTATAATACTAATAATATAATAATAATTACTGTAATCAAATATATTTTCTAAGAAGCACTTTTACGTTTAAAAAGGTTGTATTGGGCGCAGGAAATCATCAACCGTTATTGAAGCTATGAATGTAACATTAAAAGATGAGTCAGTTTTGGTATTGTTCAACGCCTTGAGACGTGTTTGACTAAAAATGAACAAAAATTTATTAAAAGGAGTGTTTAACAACCCCAAAAGCTGCAAGATTCGGATGCTTCTCTACTTATGGATTTGGGATTTTGAGATGCCTCTCAGAAAACCTCTTAGAACGCTATTAGAATGATAAAATTAAAAAAGGCTTTACTGAGGTCAATTGAAATGTTTACAGTAAAGACAACTATGATTGGATACAGTAAGAAGACCACAGGAGCAGACTAGAACTGGAAACAAGAAAACGATATTGTTATTTTGATTGGCGGTCAGTCAGCAGACACCGAACCGAAAGAGAATGCTTGGGATTCAATGACAGCAAATACATAAGAAAATATTTAACGTCCACAAAAGATTTATTTCGGCTAGTTAAATACACCTGGAGGAACATACGGAAAACTTGGTTTCAACGGATGTCAGGCTATGATAGACAACACCGGAGATTGGAGGAAGTATTTAATAAACGACAGAACAACAAAATTTTCTTTAATTACAAAATTTTTCCAAATAAACGCTGCCTACACTTTGGAAAACAAAACGTCATTTTTTAAACGCACTGTATTACATACTTTTCAAAAAATACCTCCGACTTTCGTTTTTGTGTAAAGCTGCAAGTAGAAACAGCTTCGGTCTCTTTACGATTCAGATATGTATGTATGAGGTCGGATATCGACCGTATTGCCGGAACAAGTTCAATATTTCAGTAAATCTAAGAACAAAAGGGTCGGCCAGTCAGTACATTTGATGCACATAGATGGGCCTTTATGTATGTATATATCGATACACAATGCAAATTTTTGGCATATACATACATAGATGTATATGTATCTCATGAAGGTAAAAAAATTACGTCTTTTTGAATATGAAATATTTTCATCCATTAAATGGCCTGCAGACGTTGGAAATATTTATTTGTGTTTTCGCGTGTGGGAATGTGGTAAATGAATCATTCGATTAAATTTGAATGCTGATCAACACTAGACGCCATCTAATACAGATTGTCAACGAACTATTTTTATCGAATTAAGTATTTTATAAAAGGGATGACAAATTCGAAAACTTGCTATTTCCAAAATACAACTCTGCACATTTTATATACTAACATCATCGTCACCACGTCTCCCAAAGCTACGCATCAGCGGCTTATAATATGACGTAACGGGACTTAAGTTCGAGCGTAAACGATCCAGTGCGGACACTGCAGTCGCACTTTTCTGATAGCGGCCCGTACTGGTGCCTCCGCCACCGGCATAATAGCCACTTCCTGCTCCTCCTCCACCGCCATAATAACGTCTACGATCGCACATCGAATTACGGTCGCTGCTGTTGTAGCTAGCAGCTTCACAATTCTCTATAAGCTTTTCGCGACTTTTTACCGACTTTGAATTGTTATTATCGAAGTTTGTTGGCGTCTTACTGGTATCCCGATATTCGTCGGTCGCAGTACTCTTAATATCACTGTGGTATACAACACAAAATTGTGGGGATATATTTGTTGTAGGCTTATTATTTACTTAAGTATATATGAATTACAAATTTCTAAGTCTTTCATTTAAACATCACAGAAAACGACACCACTGCCGCAAGTCTTCCGAGCGCACTCAACACGATCACTTAACACATATGTGTTTTGGCGTACAGATCGCACCGCATCGCGTATGTATACATACATACATATATTATATATGAGCATTTCCTAAAATCTATGCAGTCTATAGATTTAGGTGAAGGTAATAAAATTCATTCCAAAAGTACGTACATATATACACAAACATATATATCTAAGAATGTTTATCCGTCTTCGAACTGAAAGCAGTTTATTATACATATACATCACTTAATAATTGGCCCATACATATGTATAATATCATTTATATAATATAATTGATTTGAACTTCGAAAATTCTTTGCCTTTAAACGCACTGCTTTCAGAATTTTTCTATTGCTTGCGAACGTCAAATGATCACACGATTTTGGGAGGCTAGACTACAGATACGTCGCACCGTAAACGCAAAAATTAACTGAACCAAATGGCACAGAAAGAAAATTCTCAAGCACCTTTTTCACGATCTAACATACAGCCCGCCCATACATGCAAATGTGTGTATACATATATGTACATACATACATACATACATATATACTGTCTATGTAAGTGTGTTGAGAAAATAATAAAAATATTGTGTGAAAATTGTGTGTGCCCGCTACGAATACAGCTGTTTTGGGGAGCACACATGAAGGAGAACCAAAACTGAAGGAACGATAATATCACGACACCTTAACTGGGGGCGTTTCGCACAGTTTTCCACGAGCGATTGGCTATTAAAGCTGTGCATTTTCCAATCTTTTGGGAAAAAAGCTCCGCATTGTTAAAAAGTGCGGAATAATATTCTGCGCTCGGCAACAAGTTGATTTTTTGGACGATTGCACAAAGGCACACTTTTAAGAAATAATTACCAATTAGGACAGAGGTCTTAAGTAAATTTAAGTAAGATGTCCTTAAAATATTATTATTTTCCATCGAAATTTTAAGCTGACTATTCTCGGCAATTAAACCAAACAACTCATAAAAACATGATTATGATTCTGATGTCGGAGTAATCTTCTCTTCAATCAAGATTTATTCAAAAGTGCGCACATTTGAAGAATGTGGGAGTATTAGGAAGTGCTTTGTCTTTTTTCTGGATGTCTCTTAAGAATATTAATCTGTTGTTTAGAAATAGTATGGAACTAAAAGAATACAATTTTGACGCGTAACGTGGTTCTTAGTTCTTCCTGGAACAATAAGGGAAATAAATTATTGCGGAATGCATCTTAAATAAGATAAGTGTCAGGTACGGGCACGTTTATAAAATATAATTTCCGCATGACATTTATTACACAATTAAATAAAAAATGCTCCGGCCAGGAAATACAGACGCTTCGAAGCTTAATTAATTCCGCATGCGTCAGATCATCGTCGGTGCTCGCGCAATTATCAAAGTCAGGACAAAGAAATACTTAATTATATGCATGTGCATTTATTTGGTACATATTACATATATCATATGTATGTATGTACGTATGTATATGCATTTAAATGGCAACATCACACGCTATTTTCCTCATTGGCGCTTGGTAAATTAAGAAATACACTTTATAATTTATAAAAAGAATCGCACCTTGAACTAAAACGCCACAAAACGCACATTTCTATTTGGTTTGAAATTCGTGCTGTAAACCATAACTTTGTCTGGGTTAAGACTCATCAAGAACAACAGACGCACCGTCAGATACATAATTTCCGACTCTAGCAGCAACAAAAGAAATTTTAGTTAAATCGGAGACAGAAATAATACAAAGAGGCGACTACGACGGATGGAATTGCTTCTGAAAGCTTTCGATACTATTCGTTCTAACAATAAAGAGAAAAAGAGAGAGGTGTAGAGAGAGGGATGGTAAAAGTGTGTTCGTGGTGTGCAAGTGAAAAGTGCTATTTTTAAAGGATCACTTCAGCGCGCAAAGTTGAAAGTCTCTAAATACTTATCACGCAATAATTTTGCAATTCTATCAATTGGCGGCCAGATGATAAAATTAACAATTGCAATTATTATATTTGAACGTTGAAATGGATTGTAATACTACGACCTTCGCAGCTAGACGGAGATCAGCCTTATTTGACTTATTTTAATCGTTTCAATGAAAAGTCCGCATATCATGACTACTTAAAAGTAGTTACAACAGAACATTGTTTGGGTTTTCCCAAATTACAAGTGATCAGAATTTACATAACGCGTTTTCCGTATTAACTTCTGAAATAAGGTCGGCATCGCGCGGCGGTACACGGTTACACATACATACTTCTGCACGTAAACGCTGACCGCACGAGGCAGATACACTCGCTCCACGACAATAACGCACTAACGGCGCAGACACCAGTGATGGCGATCAGACGCCCGAACGTACGAACGTGATCGTTAGCGAGCGGCGAGTCGTTTTCTGTCATGATTTATTTATTTATTTTAATTGCATTGCACTCTTCGCTGCATTTTCGTGCAGAACATTACCGATTTCGTTTTTGGTGCTGGTGCTGCTGCTGCTGCTGCTGCTGTTGATGTTGACTTTTATCGGGTCGCTCGCTCGGATGACGACGGAACCGCTGCAACAGACTGCTACAGCTTTCCGACAAGAGCTGCGTTACGCTCGCCGCTGTGGCGCTGCGTATGTAGCGGCGTTGTTGACGCGCTGGCTGCTGCTGTGAGGTTGTTGTTGCTTTTGCGTCCGATTTTTCTGTCACTGAGTTCGTCATGTCCGTTGACGCGGCGAAAGCAGCAGCCGAATGTGTAGGCGGCGCCGATATGATCCCAACGTCATTTGTGCCATCAGCAGCTTTTCCGCCACTGTTACCTTTTTCTTTGTCTTTTTTCTTCGATTTAGTGTTGACGTTACTATCTGCGGCCACCAACCCCTGGCGTTCACTTTTTTCGCGATGAAAACGATTCAAGAATGTTGTGGCCATTTTTTATTTCTGTTTATATTTCTTTGTATTGCTGCCACTGCCGTTTTTCTAAACACGACGGTCCCGGTCCCTTCGATTCTAAGTTCTTATGATTGCTGCTGGTTTAAGTTCTTTACTTCTATTGTGTTCATCTGTTTTTGCTTTCGCTTATTCTAAATCGGTAAACTCAAATTTACTCTACTTTCAAAGAAAAATTTATGCTTCAGCTTTCGGTAAAAAGAAACATTAATTAATCGTTAATTTAAAATTACAGAGATGTTATTGCTTTATTATCGTTATCACTAAATCTTTGCTGCCCTGCGAACAGTATTTCGACAAGGATGCGCTTTTAGAACACGGAATGATCATTGCAATTTCTCATGGGTCAAAGCCGCATCATTGAATGGATGAATCCACAGTTAATTTTTATCAAATAATTGCTGTAAAAAGAAATATGTGGCGTACTAATTACTATTGAATGCACCCTCCAGCAAAACACAAGAGCCATTCAATTCAATTTCTTATTTTGAAATGTTACTTTGCACCTCGACACACGCACGCCTCAGCGAACCATTTGTTTACATTCTACTTTCGCGTGTTTCTTGCTTTTTCATTTCGCAGCACTCCCCTCGTGAGACATGCAGAAGCACAATTTGACCTTATGGAAAATGAGGAAGTTCTATTTTTAGTTCAACGCAAGTGAAGAAATAGAATAGAAAACAAAGTTCTTTCTTCAAAGAATATGCATAATAATAGAGGGATACTTTAAGAATTGATTAATTAAAAAATGTCTAATGATACTCAAATAAATATTATAAAAAAATTGAGAAAATCAACAAGAAATTGCAAAGAGCTGAACCGAAATAGATGAAGGGGATCACAGGGGTTCGTTTCAGTTCCCTATTTTCACTGAGCGGTCGGGTTTGGTAAATAATAATAAATATTTGTTGTTATGCTGTAGAAAAATTTAGCTTCACCAAAAATAGCTGCATTTCTAAGAATAATTCCTATTGCCAATGTTCGTTTAGTTGTTGGGTCACTTTTGGTGTTTGCTCCTGGCAAAAATTGCTCTTCTTATGTACTTAAGTACGTATGTAAGTATGTATGTATCGCGACGCTGACAGACAAAATTTTCTTATTTTTGCAAACGGCTTTTGTCTTAGATGTCGCTGATGTTGTTGTAGCTGTAGCTATTCTTGAAGTTAGTGGTTCCTTCTTTGTAGGGCTTTTGCGTCAATACTGTTCGCATTGAATTTATCATGTTTTTAAATCATACATTTCAAAGTCTTTTTAATTTTTCATCGTTTTTCAAAGAATATGACAAATTTGGACCTTTTAATACCCTAATTAATTCATATGATATGTGTATGTTTCTGATCGCACGAAATTTTCGAACACTAGCGAATACTTATTCGCCATTTGTATTATTTTCACTTGCACATATTATTAAATTTTTCCATTATTTTCATTTTCAGAATTTGCATGTATTTTCTAAACAGCAGTGCGAAGTTATTGCAATCGCTCGCAACAAGAATTCTAATTCGCCCAAGTTCCTGTTTTTTCTTTTATGTGATTTTTAAATTTTTTAACGATTACAATCCAGTCGACACTACGCAAATAATAAAATTTCACCCGTCACAACCGACACTCTATTACCACTAACAATAAGAATTTTCAAAACACATCATTTGAAAATGGCCACGAACACAAAGTTCGGCAATTTGCTACAAAGCGAAGCTCGTCTACATCGAACTATAATGCACGAGGGTATTGCCGCACTGCTTTTTTGTGGATGAAATGCCAAAGTTGACGTCGTCGTTGTAGATGCCGCCAAATGCTTTAGCGTAGTTGCTATTTTCTTATTGTTGAAATGTTTTCGAAAATGCTAAGATGCCATTTTCGAAAGAAAAGTGTTCTCTTAAGAGATGTTAAGTGCCTGCTCGAAAGAACTCTCTCTCAGTCGACAGCAAATTTTCGAAAATTAGTGAGTGTCTGAGAGCAAGAACTCCACATCCGAGAGCGATTGGCAATTATTGGCGACCTGAGCTTGTATTTAAAATATTATTGGGATAGTAAAGAGGGGGCGCAACATAAAGTTAAGAACCACTAACCGATCGTTAGATCGTCTCTATCGATTTTACCGACGAATAATCGGGCAAGAAATCATGCTTATAATATGAAAATTCTACAGCTTTCCTTATTTTTTTTTTAATTTATCAGCTGATGCCTCACTCTCCTTTCTTTACAATAATTTATGTACATATGTATGTAATTTACTTAAGCAAAATGTGGCATTACTCCATTCATTTTCGTCTGCATACGGCTATTCCTAGGCGTCCGAAAATTGTTTAATCTTTAATTTTCTTCAATCGTATATATGTACATAAACGTGTATTTAAATAAATATTACCATTTTGCTGTATATGTGGACATCAGTACATGTACATCGCAAGTAGTTGGGAAGACTTTGTCCTTTAACAAAGAAACACAGGGCGTTTGAGCAACTTAGTACAGCGCCTAAGTATATACAAAACTTACGCAGAGAACCCAACTACGTGGAATAAAGCGAATTAGTAGGGACAGTGCAAAGGTAAATGGGAAGTCACACACCTTCTGACGGCTTGCAAATTTATGATTGCAGCAGCTGGGCAGCAGAAAACATATAATTCGGTAAAGTAATATTTGACAGGATATGTGATGACCAGCCAGCCATATAGATATTACTAGATGTATGTATGTGCCTATGAACGTTTGCATATTGAATCCAATGCTTTGATAGTAGAGCCACCACACACAAATTAATATTATATTATATATGTACATATGTACATACATACATTCCCCACTGTAAAATGCTGTTCGCAAATTGACATTGAAAGAGCATGAGTTTTTGTTTACTTCTGTGGGGTGTGAAGCATCTGTTTGAGTGTCTAATTGCTAAATCGCCGATCAACAGCAAATGCACAGTAGAGAGTGATGGAAAAACGAAAACTGAGCGAGGCTTCCTCAATAGCACGGCTCGCACAATTTTTATAAAGCACCAGCAAACTATTTCCCTCCCGCAATACACATGTTTGTCTAAGGAAAACAACAGTTCGAAAATCGTGCTGTAGTATTGGTGTATGGGCAGCACTAGCTTAGTTGGAGCAAATCGTCTGAATGGGCACATACTTTTATAAACATTTCTGTCGGTTAACCAAAGACAATGAGTAATCGCACTATTTTTGTTTATTGCCAAATACTTAGTACCCATGTACCTAAGTGTGAATACAAAAGTCTAACGAATTTTATATTAAGGTACACATGACATTAATAGTCATACATTTGAAAATTTCCGAGCCTGTTAAAAACGGTTTTTGGAAAATAAAGAATATTTCAATTCCGGTTTGCAACAAATTTTAATAATGAGGGACTAAAAATGCATTTCGATCCCACGACGTCAAAAATATCGAATTGAATGTGTAAATAAAATATAGTATGTATGTCTTGTTCCCGCCCTACCTCTTTAACCCTCTACGATCCCACAATTATTTTTTCAGTAGCATGGTAGCAAACACACAGTTTACTCCCTTAGAAAACTCTAAGAAATATGTACATAAGTATATTGTCCCGCAGACTTTTCGACAATTGTGAAAAGTGAGAAGTAATAGACGAAGGGATTGTGTGGACATAGAAATTCATCGATTAGTATTTTTCAGTTTGCATTCCAGACAATAACTAAAAAATTAAAACGACTGAATAAATGGTTTAAAATTACAAAACATTTGTGCGCTTTGCGATCGCTTTTAAAGCGTCTAAAAATTAATGGCAGCGAAAGGGTTAAAGTGACACATGCTCTTTTTTATCCATCTCCGGTCAGGGTCGTTGAATCTCGCGCAGCAAGCGCACTGATTACTTAGGCTAATCACGTCGAGCAAACAAACTGCCAAGCGTACGTAAATATGTGCATTTAGGCAATCAACACACCATTTATAAGCTAAAATATTTTAACTTTGAACAAATTGGAATGACATAGCAAGCGATCCCTGCGAGGACATAAGTGTGTATATATGTATGTGATAAAGCCAAAAAACGGATGCAATGTAGCGGAATGCGACGGATTAGTAGTAATTAGGAGAAAAGCAGATAGCAAAGCAGCTTACACATAGATTTGTACATAAATTAGTATGACACACAATTAACGTTGGCAATAAAGACTACAACAAACCGCAACAGAAGAAAAAAAAACGAAAAACAAAAAAAAACGAAACAGAAACAAAAATTAAAAATTCAGAGAAACTACCTCGATATAGTGTAGTGCTAGTGCGGATTTGGACATTTGATTGTGTGATTGATTTAAAATAACTGAATTACTTTGTTGCTGCTGCAACAGCAGTTGTTGTTGATGCTGGTGGCCAGCACCAGATGCATGGATCGGGGCCAGAGGACGATGAGTGTCGCAGCACATGGCCGAAGTGGAGGCTGATTGGGTGAGGGGATTGACTTGAATTGGGGCTGCAATTGCGTTGGCAGAGCCAAAACCGTGATACGAAGCACCGCCTGTTGGCTGTCGTTGCAGTTGTTGTTGCGCTTGAGTGTTGAGCTGTGTTGAAAAAACACCGCCGCCACCGTTCTGTAGTTGCTGTTGGTGATGACGGAAGAGTTTGTGCTGTATATTTCCGAGAGAGTAGTTGCTGTGCTTCGGATATAAATAAGGATCGAAGTTCTGCAAGACTTGGCAATCCGCTTGTGCCGGCTGCGATTGTTGTTGTTGCTGCATCTTTGGTCCATTGAAGTATTGCCCGGGCGGCGGCTGGTGCTTAGCACCTAATAACTGGAATCCGCTTGGTCTCTGCACAGCGCTAAAAGAGGCCGAATGCGTCAAGACATTGCCATCGAGTTGCGGTTTTTGCGCGTTCATGAAATTGTATTTTGTTTGCTGTTTCTGCGTTTGCAGCTGCTGCTGCGACTGTTGTACTGGTAAGAAGCCAGTCGTAAACTGTGTGAGTTGTTGTTGCTGCAAGTTGTTATATTTATTCTCTTTGTTGGTATTATTCTTTATCAAAGGCGTCGCTAAACCTGTTGCAGCTTTAGGCTGAGCAATCTGCTGATAGTGTTGGTGCTGCTGCAGATGCTGTTGAGAGGTAACTGGTTGCAACTTCTTGCCTACATTCGATGCCGAAGCGGTGTGCTGCAACTTATGCGTTTGCTGATGTTGGCAGAAAGGGTCTGTTGATACACTCATGGCCGAGCACGCAAAGGAGTTCCAATTCAAAAAAGGGCGCTTCTGTTGCGGGTAGGCGTGTTGTTGTATGGGCGCGACTGTTTGTTGCTCCTGTTGCTGCTGTTGCAATGTCTGTGGTTTCCTTGGACGTAGAATATCGTGTTGCTGAATAAGTTGTTGATCATTCTTTTGTTGTGACGGCACTTGTGACTGCAAAATTGTGCGCTGGTAGCTACAGCTACCTAACGGTATTTGCGATGTAGAGCTCGACTTGCCAAGGGGAAAATTTTTCTTCGATAACTGTGGTAGTTGCTGTTGCATCCTCACGATTTTGCCTTGCTCTTCAGAAAATTGATTATCTGTGACGGCCGGAACAGCAATTTTGCTTGATAGCGTGGATGTTTGCAATAGTTCCGCGGTTAAACTGCTGGATTCAATTTTGCTGTTGCTATTGTTGCCAATTTTCAACAATTCGTTCAAGCACTTCTCAACCTTATTGTCTGTGTCCTTTTGACGTTTGATCAATTCTAAGTTGGCACTGCTTTGCGCCTTTGTGATTTTGTAGGCTTGCTCATGGCTTGACACCGTTGCACTGGTACCAGTGCTACCACCATTGCGAGGGGGTTGCTTCGTTGCAGGCGTCAGACGGCTGCCCTTGGCCTCTGCGGATGGTATGTGAAACGACGATGTAAATTTCGACAGTTGTGGCAAATGTGTACTGCAGCAGTTTGTTGTTGTTATACTACTCGTACTGATCGTGCTATTGCTCTTTTCAGATTTGCGATCAGATGAGGATGGTCCAACAACAACACCACTATCAACTGTCTTCGTGGCGCATATCAGAGGCGATCCGGATGTTTTAGCCGTCTCACCAGAAAAAGCCGAGGAATCGATATTACTCGTCACAATTTGCTTTTGTGGTCGCGTGGGTTGCCGTTGTTGTTTAGCCTCAGTCTGCGACTGCTCTTTTCTCTCCTGCTGCTGCTTTTGTAGTTGCGGCAATGTTTGCGATTGCTTTTGGCGTATCATCAGCTCGTCACTAAGGGCCGATTTTGGTTTCTCACTTGGAGTCACCAAAGAAGTTGCCATTGCAGGTGCACGCGACACAGCGGTGCTTGTTAATTGTGGCAGCGTATTCCCCGTAGCTACTAAAGTACTTTGAGGTGAGTCATCAACGATAGATCGCTGCATATAGAACGGACTATATTTAGCTGTCGCACTAACGCCGAAAACACTTGAGCTCGACGCACTCTTGAGTAAACCACCTATGGGATTCACTGTTCCTGTTGTCAGTGTAGCCGACGTCGTTGTCATGTTGCTCATCAACGCAGATGGCTGCTTATTTTGCTCTGCTATAGACGTGGGCATTAATATTGCTGTGTTGGAATTGCTGCGACTCAATGCGGGCAAGTGTTTCATATAGGACGGTATGTGTGTGCGGCTTGTTGAGCGCACCAGATTTTTCACTGGAGCTTTAGCAGCTTGTGTGTATGGCGTGGCATTGTCGAAATTTGTTGATGTTGAGATCAGCCCGGAGGGCACATGGGAAAGTGAAACGCTTTTATTCAAGGGTACCAACTCTGAATATTGTTGTTGCTCAGGCTTTAGCTGCTCCTGGGGATGATGCACCTGTGATGTTATTGGTTGAGCATTTATCTTTACAGGTAGCTTGCTGATGAAGTTTGTAGGCGCCAGCGGGACGGTGAGTGCATTTTCGTTGCACATAAGTTTATATAGTTCTTCTTTAGTAACGGCCTGCCGCACTTTCATATCCAAATGCGATAGAGATGCATTTTTTTGGAGTTTATTTGGCTTATGCAGTTCCTTTTGTGCCGCTTCAGCCACTGTCGGATCGAATATGGCAAGCTTCTTAGCTGTCTGGGCATCCACTTTGAGTGGTGCCCCTGCAGCGCCCACAGTGTTTACAGTGGGCGCGCAAATTTTCTCGTAGTTCCATATTGACCGCTTGGGTGTTTGACGTTTCTGTGAGGACATTAGATTTTCCGTCCAAAAATCGTTCATTAATTGCTTGTTGAGTGAAAGATTGGATCCGTTAGTAGTTGAGTCTTTCTGATCCGTTGATAATTGGGTGCACTGTGGTGTTATAATTCCTTGAACGCAACCATATTGCGGCGAGTTCGAACATGGCATACTGTTACTAGAAATACTACGTTGCAATTTCGGAGCAAGTTGTTGCTGTTGTCCGACTGAGGAAAATATGGAAGGGTATGCCAAGCGAGAGCGGTTCGTGACGATAGTTGATTGTGGATGCTCCACTGAAGTAAGAGGATTACCGAAATTTATCGATGATGACTTCGACAAGTTATGAACAGATACATTTGGACGGCTTGTCGTCTGTGAATTAATTGCCGCGGGCAATATAACACTTTTGCGGGAATTCGAGTTTGAAACTGGCGCCTGCCGACGTTTCAACCGGTCATACAAGTCCTCACACTCCTGAAACTCCTTATGCAGCTTTTTGTCCAATTCAGTGTAATCAGGTAGGCTTTTCAAATATTGATTCATCATTTCGATTTCCGCATCATAAATATTTGCATCCAATTTAACAGCCGCTGTTTGCTTTTCCAGCTCCTTCTGCTGCGCAACCAATTTATCCAAGTCAATGTCCATTCCAGGCTTGGCAGAGATGGATGTAAGTTCGGGTAAACGGTATATGGCATTGCCAATTCTGGTTTCCTGATGTTTTGGTAGTGCCAAGTCCATTTGACTACGAGGCGAACCACTTAAAGGCTTGTAACCGCGCCCATGAGGTGAACCTTTTGTATAGGCGTTAGAACCATCTTTTTGACACGTTTTTAAAGATCTTTGTACGATCCCAGTGGAACTGTATTTGGGTGCTCGTACAGGCACAGGCGGAGGAGGCGATGACGAAGGTGATGATGTCGACGAAGATAGCGATAATGATGATGCCGGACTCGATCCCATAGCCGACATCATGTGTGGCGGCACCGCAGGTATTGGGATTGGTGATGATATAGTACCAGTGGCAGTATTGTACGACAAATGATAATTTTTACGCGCTACTGGCGGGGTTGATTTAGGACTCAAAGTCACCAACGGCCGGCACTTTCGACCACTTAGAGGAGAAGAAACTGGCGAACACAAAGCGGTCCTAGTTTCGGTCTTACTTGAAGATAAGACCGCCGCAATTTGGGGGGATACCAAATGATAAGGTTGCTGTGACCCCGATTGGTTATTCGAAATGTTTGACGGCGAATCGCCAAACGTGGCGACGGTAATGGGCACCATTGGATCGGAGGTCTCCCTTTTAAAAGAGGTGTTCGATTCTATTGCTTTGGTCACGCCTTTCAGATTATAACCATTAGCTTTGGCCCCCTCAGTTTCAGGCAGAGTCGTAGTAATCACAGATCTCACGGTTGCTGTTCTAGAAAGGGATAGCGTCGGTGCTGATTCATCGCTGCCATTTGAGTGTTCTGTTTTGTTTGATGTTATTGTTTTTGTTTCAGAATTAGTATCCGCAGTTGAATGCTTAACATTTTCACTCATTTGTTTGGGAAAATAAACTAAGTGAATTGATTAAAAAAAAAACCTTCGCAAATTTGTAATACTTATGTAGGTTATATTCTGTAATTATAGGGATATGTTACGGTTACAGCTATTTAGCTTCGAATTTATTACCGTTTAACAATTGTTTACTATTCAACAATGCTATGTATAAATTCTCCCCCGACTACATACGGTGTACCAATAAATTAATTAAAATGTTGTAATGTAAATTGGATGTTCAGAAGACACTTTTGTATGCTTTGCAACATTGAACACTGTGACATCACAGAAAACAGCTTAACATTGACCTTGAAACGATCATGAACGTGTACAAATACACTGCATGAACGACACAACTCAAAATGCCAACACATAAACCAAAATCAAATGCAACACGAACGACCAACCAACCTTGAGATACTGCTCCGGTATTTTACCATTCTTTGGGATAACAAATTTCTTAATAATAATAATTTTATCGCCTTCGATCTTCTGAATAGTAATCGGCACACCAAGTTGCGGGCGTTGAGTCTGGGGTGGACGCTGCACCGGATTTGTAGGACGTGCGCCAACTCCCGTCTTCCCCTGTGGACCTGTTAGAATGCCACCCGGATTCGGTTTTGGCGGCACTGCAACCGTGGTCGCTGACTTTTGTAAACCAATTACAGGTTTCGGCTTTGGCTTAGGAGCTGCTGTTATCGGTTTTTGATCCTTCTTTTCACTACGTACTATGGAGAAGTGATAGAGTGGCTTGTCGTCATCAAGAATGCTTTTTTGTTGTATAGGTTTCTTTTCGACACGTCGCAATACTACTCCCAACATTGGTGCCTCATTCTTTTTGATTCCTATTTGAGTCCTCGGCGGCGAAACCTTTTTCAAATTGACACCTAATTTGACACCGACTGGTGGTGGCGTTTTAGTGCGATGTACCATTTTGCCGGCAGGGATATCTCGCTTGGAAGTATCTTCTTCTATATGGTGTGTCTCTTCTTCCTCAGCAGATACATTGTTCTTAGGCAATAAAGGATTAGTGTGCAAGACAGGCTCAGGTGCAACCAGTGGCGAAGGTCCTGGAAAGAGTGCAGACAAACTACTTCGGCGACGCTCCATATTCGGTGTTGAAGTAGTTTTTGATAAAGGAAAATTGGAGATCGGTGGTAATGCCACAGGTAAATTGATTGCCATTTCTTCAGCTGTGCTAACTGCACTGCCTCGCCTGCTTGTATTTTTGCTAGCATTTACTGATACAGACACACTGCCCGAAGCCGAAAGTGCTGAGCCAATGCTGCTCAAACTCGAACTGTGCAGACGGTCTGGCGCCGGACTGCGTTCGTGATGTAAACGCGGCGATGTAATTGAGAGCAAAGAGGGCCCGCCAGAAATGACTGGAGACAATGAACGCTCTGGTTCTACTTCGTGTGCTGCAGTGTCTAAGCCACGCTGACGGCGATGCATACGCAGTAATTCGATCGAATCAGATATCTTATGATGATTTTGTGTGGTTTCATACTCATCTGTGGACGATTTGGAAATGGAACGTTTGCTTGACTCGTTCTCCTCATAAACCGCACCACGACCTTTCGATAAATTATCGTCTAAATTAAGCTCCAATTGTGGTTTTGGTGAATTCACTCTCATTTTAGGGCCACGCAATGCGTCTGCCGCATCACCGCTACCGAGAGGTAAAAACTGCTTTTCTATGTCTTCGTCGAACACATTCGGCAAGGAGGTTACGCGTTCTAGAGGTGCGGCCGAGAGTGACTTAAGATGTTCGCCTCTTGGAGGCAACATACTGTGATCATAGGGGCTGGGCAAATGAGATGGTGCTATTATGATTTCATCACTCGATGGCGATCGTAGCATTGGTATATCTCCTACCGAATTATTCGCGCTCACCAAATTGGGAGGTGTTGCACTGTCACTTGAACGTTTGCTACCAGTGTTGACTGCCAATAAGCCCGGTTTGTTGATATCAACTGGCGTAGCAGGCGCCGATACCGACTGCGAGGCAGCTTTGATTTCATCGGAGGCTGCAGCGCGTATGGCAGCGAATTCTGTCGCCGTCATCTGTTTTACACTCAAACGGCGTTGGGAGTCAGTAATATGAATTTGGCCACCACCCCCTCCACTACTGGCATTGTTCGAGTGTAGATCGGGGCAATTAAGGGCGATCAATTCGCTAAATTCGTTGGACATTACTGCGACGTTGCAATTGATTTTTTTCTGTGTTGTAGCAATACGATTTTGTTGTTTTGTTGGCACTTAAATTATCTTGCAATTGAGGTCGTGCAGTGTGGTTTTTACATACGTCGTTCAATGTTACACTTCTTGTGGTTAATATTTTCGAAAATCGAAATTGATTTACTCTTATTTCAACACACAATACAAATTCAATTGAAAATTTAAAATTTTTTTGATAATATTACACTTGAATTGCTAAAAAACACACAAAAATTTGTGATTACTCAACACGAAATAGCGAAGACTGGTTGCGCCTCCGCTCGAGTTCTTAACGTGCTTGAACCTAACGACGAATATCACAAATGGTCTGACCGAGCGAAAAGAGCTTTTCAATTACTGCGAAATGCGTTTCAGCTGCAATGTGAAAGTAATCAACCGATACGAGGGATGTTAAGTACATCGAAACGGGTACTTGTGTATTTCGGTTTTCACGCACCTTTAAACAGGACCGAGGTAAATGCAATAATCTCTTGACATTTTTGGCAGACATTTGCATGCTTGTATGTAGCAAATCCTGTAAATTTCTTGGCGTGTCTTTTCTTGCTCTCTCGGGGTCAAATGAACCGAGCAATACTATAGATGAAGGTTTATTTTGCCATCAATCAATGTGCATACTTGGGTAGGTACATAAACATAATGACGTCAATTGGGAACAAGTTTAATCAAATGAGACTACAATTACTGAACAAAGAATCGCCTGGCAACCTTGCTCTTGCGAACAGATCAATCCCCCATTATTTAGAAGGAAGTTAATCAAAGTAATACCGAAATGATAAGATAACCTAAGGAATATATACCTAAAAGTAATAGTGAACCACACTTAAGTGGACCCTCAAAACAAATCACCTTTGTTTGCTCTTTCTTTCACTTTTATGTTGGGTTATTTACAACTATGGTGGGAACTATTCAACGCATATCTCCCAAGTTTTTTGCGAATCTTTATAAGATTCATAAGTATTTTAAAAGTTCATGGGCAACTTTGGGGATGCACGCATGTTAAAAATTAACTTAACTTAGCTTCGGGGCAAGAATCTATACAAGCATGTACGGTATCATCGTGTCTTCAGCGCGTATTCTTTAAACAGTACGTTTTATTTTTTTGCAACAAATATTATGTTTGTCAATTGTCCCTGTTATTCGGTTGCTCTACTTCACTTGTATTTTCGTTTTATTATCGGTTAACTACTAACTAACGAATGTATTCGGCACATGTCGGAACTGGAACTGTTCTTTTTTGGTTTATGGACAGAAATAATAGACTTCAGTTAATGTTAAATGGCACTTTCAATTCACAATTTTAATAACCGATATTTTTGTTACGCTTCGAACTTTAAAATTTTCTGCATGGGAAGCTGTTTCCTGTTATTGTCCATTCACCTCGTCCAACGACACAAAGCGGGAAGCAAAATGCAAACCATAAATGACTATTGCGGCTTATGCTTGCTTGAGTGTATGTGTATACCTGTACTGAAGCGTCGCATTTTACAGAAAATTACCAGTTCACAATTTGAAGTTCCTTTCGGAAATCCAACTACAGCGAAAAATTTATTTGACTTACACCAACTACAAACTGGTATGAGACTGTAATGTTTAGAGCCGAAAAGAGGCAATGTACTAGTAGTAAAGTAGTTTTTAACTAGTTGCGTTGACTACAGGATATGTATGTACATATATACGTATAAAGTGAATATAAAGACGAAATGGTATTGGAAAATGGGTGTATTTCCTGTTTTAATTTTTCTGGCGTATTTACTTAAAATAGAAAGATCTAAAAATAATCACAACAACAGCGATTGTAACCAATGGCAAACAAGGCAATAAACACTCAATTGAGTTGCGGTCGATACAAAAGCTGAAGATGACGTTTGCACAGTGTTGCCACAGAGACGGTTGATCGACGCTACTCTGTGCTGATCTGTGTGGCACAACAGCAACCTCACACGTGTCTAAACTGGTGCAGTGCGTGAATCAATGCAAAGTGGTGGCGGTGGGGCAAAGTCGCACAAATCACCCATGTGTTGAAATAGGTAAATACGCATAAAAGGCGGAATGGTGTGCTTGAAAGGGACCAAAGTACAAACAACGATTTTCAGAAAAGTTGAAATGTCATCAAGAAGCTATGTGACGAAGGTGGGTGTGCGCCGCAGTGCGAAATAAATGCGGAGTAAATAAAAATAAAAATACATAAGCATACACATACATACATACACGTTGTCTACATACAACTACAATGTTCGAATTGGGAGACCTAAGGAATGGTGCGAAATTTTTGCGTTTTGTCATTTTAAATTAGTTAGACTTGTCGAAATCTTTTTTGCTATTGTTGCTATTACTCAAGAAAGCTCTATTTAACAGATCAAAAGTCCGACACAAAATTATAATCATGTATCGAGTAGAAACGAAAAAATTAAAGGAAAGAGAACACGAAATCTAATGGATCTGTCGGAACTCTTTGGCAGACAAACCCATTTAATTTAATTTGAAAATATACAAAGAAGCCTTCAGTATTTTCTATTCATGTTTGGCTCCTTCGTTTCACTCACAAATATAACCCGCTGTTTTGTCAAGTTCTGCTATTTTATTTTTTGTATATTTCTTTTTTCTAGCCCCGTGTTTTGTCGTTGTATTTTTATCTTAAAAATGTATAATTCACTTTTTTCGTCACTTTTTATTTTTTCTGAACCATTTTCAAAGTTATGTCACTCTTTTTGGGCGATAACCGCGACAAACAATATATGTTTTCATATCAATTTCAATGTTGAATTTTTCATAGAGTGAAGAAATAGAAAAAAGCTCTTTACAACACTGAAGTTATATTAAAATGTTTGTTTTTTGGCCAATTAAGCTAAACGAACACTGAACCAAATATCACGCACGGCTCGTATGGTTATATTCTTGAATTGTATATACTTTTAATTATACTTGCACTCTCGCAGGCGCCGTACCGTCGACACAATTTTACATAAAGCCGTAATGTACCAAGAAAAAAATAAATTTAAATTTTGAAAAGTCTTGCTTTTTGTTGCGCGCACACAACCGTCTAATGAGGGTTTGGATTTTCTTCTGAATTAGTTTTTCGAACTTAAAACGAGTATAAGCAGTACCAACAGCAGCCTTCCGAAAGACAATATTTGCCAACAATTCGAAATAGCCGATCATTATATGTACATATATATATCTCACGTACAAATATCTTTGCGTACAAGTATATAATTTTAGTTATATATACAAACATACATTCATATAGTATGCCTGTAAGAACTTTGGAAAAGTCACATCTTCGTTTTCGAAAATATTTCACGTAAGTGTTGGTGTTGAAGAAAAATTTTGATGCGCGCGCATTGTTTTGAAAACAGGCTAACACGTCGGAATAAACAAACACATTCACAATTTCGATTTGATGCGCTCTTAAGGGACTTTCTCTTAAAGAATCGAAGCGAAGCGAAGAAGTAAAATATCTCAGAGCAAAGAGCGATGACGCAACTGCTCTTCCAACAAATTTTTCATTTGTTTATCTCGTAATGCTTAATTATTTCACGACATACATATGTTTACATACATACATACTATATATATGTGGTATACCCATGTAATAATATTATTTTTTAACAACTAATGTCCGAAATATAAAAAATTAAACAGTGCCTTACATAATCGCCACGGCAAATGCGTGCTAAGAAAAAGGATAAATTTGCGAGAAATCAAAAAAGAAACGCAAGTTGTCATAATTAAACTGTTTAAATTTAATAAAAAGAAAGTTATTACAAAATATATTTCCAGGACTAGGAAATATATTGGTAAGGCGATTAAATTTTAACCCAACCACAGCGTTCTTTTCCATAGAAGGCAATTATTAGGAGTGGACTGGTATTCTCTTCACTTGAAACCCTTTTCATTTTGAACGTAACGAATGGAATATATTTCTAAGAATAAGAAGATTCATAGTGAAAAGAAGGTTTTTCAAGGTAGCTCCACCCAATTTCAAAAATTCATCGTATAGATCCACACACAAATTCTCGTATAATAACTTAAAAGCATGCAGAATCATGCAATAGTTTACATATCATTAAAATTATTATAAAATATATAACGTTGTTTTTAACCGAGCGATTTCATTTCAACACACTTACAAGATAATCATTATCATGTTCAAGAAAATACTCATCCGTTATCCAATCGCCCAAAAACTTATCAAATAAAAAATCACATTCTACAACCAAATCGAAATTATTGCGACAACGATTGATCGTTTTGCGTAACGAGAGTGTGCCGTAAATGGCCGTCTTTTCCGACGAAGACCGCGATGACTTGAAAACATTTTGCTGTCGCCTAACAGCTGCTTTTTCTAATTTCCGAAAGAAATCAATCTTGAGAGACCGGTGATAACAGATTTGTAACAAAATGGGGAGAACACCAAAGCGGTGACACGTTATCGAAGACGTCAATAACACGACTAGTTTACGATTCGTATCATCCGCAGTTGCCAAATAGCAAACTAAACAATATATGCAAGCACAAATACTTATAGACCCCCACGACACTTCCCACAAACACTCACTCAGAAGAGTGCATTTTATTTCATTAAAATGGCGCTATTCAATGGTCACTGTGAATAACCAAACTAATTGAATTGACATGTACGCTTTCAATCCGAAATATGTTCGAAGTGTTTGTATGTACCATAAGTATGGACGAGGATGTACATAGGTGCACTAACTGACAAAACTCTAATGGACGAAAAACAAAAAAACATTTCACAGAGAATAGTTAAAGGCTCTCGAAATTCATCTACTGATACCAAAAACAATAAGTCCATCACCGTAACACTTCAGATGGGGATCAACAAAGCACGAATGGCCCGATACAATGGGAGCGTAATCGCTATTTCTGTAATTTGTTACAAATGATTTATGCACATGCGGTTGTGGCAGGCAAGCAATTTGAGTGCTACACATTTTCTGTGTCTAACTAACATTGGACACATCTATCAGAAAGTTCAGTACATTAAACATTGAGACCTTACAAGATAATCGCCGTCGTGATCCGCGAAATACTCATCCGCAATCCAGTCGCAGGTGTACACAGTGAAAAGCATTGCACATTGCGCCACTAGGTCGTGCACGCGTTCGATCTTCCTGGGAGCTGGCATCTCACGCATTTTCACATAAAAGGGTACACTTTTATTGGCCTTAATGAAATTCTGAGCAACCAGCTGAGACTTCTCCAGGTGTCGCTTGAACAATAGCATACTCATTTTGTATTAGAAATTTATGGGTTTAGGGATGGTTCACACGCAGTAGCAGACGCGCACAAAATCTCTAAATGCAAAAACTGCACTGACTAGCATGGATGCCATTGACAAGAGTAATGTGGGGATAAAAGCAGAATAGTTAAAACGCGTTAAAGTCTGAAAAAAAATGGATTTGGCAAGAAATTGGTTCAATTGCTATTTTTTTTTTTTTGCATTGATTTCAATTGATCTTGTAGCTCAAACCAATTACTCATTTGCTTCCGTATACTACGTAAATATGTATAGCATATGTATGAATATACATCTGTGTGTACATGAGCCATCGGATTTTAGGTGCAAAGTGTGAGACAATCGTTCTTGAAGGCGATGAAAAAAATAAAAGTAAAAAAGAAGCAAACGTAACGAAGAGAATGACCACGCCGTCCTGGCTTCCCATCAAGTATGTCCCCCCTACACATAAAGGCGAAAATAAACGGAAAATGTGGAGATGGAAAGTGGGGATGATCTTATACCATGACTGATCGTGAAGGCATATAAAAGCATAAAATTTAACTGATTTCATAAATTAATTATAAACTATGTGAATAAATGCCGGGTTTTCCAATAGGGATGACATGCTTTCTAAGGGTCGTTTCAGCCATTTTAATTGCATGATCTGTTCTTTTCTTTCATTGAATTCAATAATGTTTACTATTTCTTCTAATTATTCAAATATATGATTAAAATAATCGTTCTCCAATTGGAACTTTAAGTGCGCGAATTCTGAGAAAGGATATGGTCTGGCTTCCGTATAAAAATGTTGCCACCCAAGAAGTGAATCATTGCACCACCGTCAACGTTAAACTGACGGCTGATTTGCTAAGGAACAAGTAGAAAACGTAAACAATTTAAAAAAAAAAAAAATCATCTTCTCCGATGAGGCTCACTTCTCATCTGAGTGGTGCGGTAAATAAACAAAGCTCTCGATTCATTTGCGAAGAAAAATCGCTAATTATTCATTAAAAATCATTACATTACATTCACCTAAATTTACAGTTATCGGACAATCATCGGTCTGTACTTATTTCGAAATGAAGCTGGTGACACCGTTACTATCAATAGAGATTTGTCTTTTACAACAGAACAGACTCTCGTCAAGATTTAAAGCTTAATATTTAACAGGCTATTCATGACATACACCTTGATTTAGTGGAAATAGTACTCGAAAATTCTGTTCATCGAATTCGTTCCTTCAAAAGAAGTTGTGAAGGCCATTTGAATGATGCTATATTCAGAACTTAATTTTATCGACTATACCGGTCAACACGATTTTTGGGTCTAACATCTACATGTTAAATTTTAGTTTCTCCTATGATAAAAATAAGGACACATTTTTTTCCGGTTAAAGTTTGCTTTCGTAGAAATTAGAGCAATTTTTCGATGATTTTTTATATTTTTTCTACAATTTCACTATAGATTATAATTAGAAAACTTTTTTTTAGATACAAGAGCCGTTTTTATTCACGATGTGTGATAAACAATAATATATAAATGTAAAATAACAAGAAATTATTGTCTAAAAGTGAATATTTCTTGTATTTCTTTATGCTCATATGAGCTCTCTCGTATTAAACCCCAAATATACTTATCGATGTAGATTAGCCCAAAGCAAACTTAAAGAACTAAAGATTAATATTTAAGTGTTTTTCAATGTCTAGAATCAGAATTCAAGCATGAGAACAGAAACCCCAAAAAAAAAATTTTTTTTGTTAACCGGTGTTATAATTCACGTTAAATAAAAAACATTTAAATTTCCTTAACGATTTGTTTTTTTTTAAATCATATCACTCTTATTGGAAGACCCTGTATAAGGTATTATTAGTAAACACATGAGATAATCAAACGGATTCAAACAGAAATAGCGCAGAATACATATACATATACATATATATATAAATAAGTAAAATACCTTAATCATACAGTTTAGGTCATAATGGGAATAAAAAAATGGGAAATTGGAGAATTTACTACTTTTCTTTGTTAAAAACTCTATAAACACTCAATCTTGTTTTCAAGTTGCTACCAACACATTTGAAGAATGTGTAAACTAACTTTGTAGCTAAATTTTATTTTATTTGGAAATTTACGTTTCTTATAGTGTGAACCGTGTTTAATTAATTAAATTAGTAATAAGTTTTGCATTTCTTTCGATAATCAGTTTCTGTTTTTTTTTTTGATATTTCCCTGCATATAAAATGAAAAGTTTTTACCTTAGACGGTGAACGGCGATTATTACGTCCGGTTTCTCGATCGTCAACCACCTTGGCACGGTCCCGATGTCGTCTCCGTGAACTTGAATTGGATGTTTCATCCCTGTAACGATATTTATGAACACGTCTACCCGATGTGGGCGACTTACGGTGTGAACGTTTCGAGCGCTCCTTGCGACGGCGTGATGAACGATCAAAGCTGAAGAAGATTTGAATAAAAAGCGTTGTTATTAATAAAACTTGACTGCAGTTGTGAAAAAACAACAAACGATGCACAATATGACCTAAAATCATTAAAACTTAATATGCTGAAAAGCTTTTTCATGTGAGATATTTCGGCGACAAACGAACAAATCTGGCGGCGGCACAGCTTTTGGCAAACGAGATGGACAAAATACTTTTTATTTATTCTAAATTGCAAAGCAACAACAGCTTGTTTTTGCTCTTTTTATTATAGTATTGTTGGTGGGAAAGTTCGTGCTCTTCACTTTTTGCTTTGCTTTGCTTTCCTTTCCTTCAATTTTGTTTTCTGCCCGCCAGCATGTGCGCTGCTCTCAACTCTGTGCTTCTATTTGTTTTGATTTCATTTATTTGTTTAAAAGTCAAAATGAAAAATTTTCATTTGAATGAAGCAGAAAGCTTGTGTTGCGCGCCAAATAATTAAAAACAATAATAATAATTGAATCAATTCGGATACATGAATGTATGTGCTAGCACTTCTCAAATGTTTAAAGCGTAATAAAAGTTTCTTCAAAAATAATAACAGAATTCATTCAAACACTAATTTGCAATATTTTGACATTTTTGACGTTTGCAATTCTTTAAATCAAATAAATATAAAATACAAATATACGTCCCTCGGACCAATGCATGATTAAAAAAAGAAAATCCCTTAACCTTTATGTACAATATATTTTATTCTTTAAGAGCTTGCAATATAAAATTAAGGCCTCAGCTGTATTACTTTTTTGTTGTTTTCTGACAAATAAATTATAAAAAACAAAAGTACTAAAAAAATATGAAAAATTCAAAGTTTAGGTTAGGTAACACTGGGGATTTACTTATACGAGCTGAAATTTGTTGCGAACTTTAATGGGGACTTCTATTTTGTTCTGATACTTCATCCACATCTAAGCTTCATATATCTACATAAGGCCGGACATAAGCAGAGGAGGAATTTCAGTGTACTTCCATAAGTCGTTATAATGGCCATACGGCTCACATGTGATGCCAGTAAGTAGGCCAACAACCGTCTTGCAGTGTTTTCAAGACCGTGTAGGGGGAAAGCTTGTATGTTTTCCTTCCACTCCCTTGCACATGATCTTGGCAATCAAGCCCTTTCGGAAATTTCGTTGTGTATCGTTTTTAACGATTTGCGTATTTTTCCTGAGTTGGTTCGGTAGTCGACCTTTTGCAATTCATCAGCTATTTCGATTCCCCGACAGCCGTTGTGGCCTGGATTAATGCAGCTGCATTCTGGCAGCCACTATAACCACCCGATATAAATCAGGATTAATTGGGTATACAGCGGGTGGTCTCTGTATATGGGTTTCTTGCACATCACAATGATCGATTAGATATTGAATTCGATTCGCCAATGGCACAACTCACACAATTAGTAGATTTGCGACGTATGATTTTAAGTTCATCACACCATTTGATCGAAGCCCAAACGAGTAGGAATATTGCCAGCACATATTGCCTTCAACTTGCCCAATGTACCATTTATTCCCCATTCATCGCCCAGGCGTATAAAAATGTACTATATCTATCACATAAAATGTCTAACTGTAAAAATTTATAATTATTTCTTGTGAATTAATTATATTTTTAGCCGTTTTGCACTTGCACTACACTTGTCGGTAATATATGACAGTCCCTCTTGGAGGCTCAAATCGTACTAAATACTGAGATATAAGGCTGCCAATGAGCGCATGAAGGCTAATTTGGCTTTAGAGCACAACAATTGAAAAAGTTTATCATTAGGCGGACACAGCATCGTGCTGACAACGTGAGACACTCTAAAACGAAAGCGGCGGTCCACCTGCATACATACATCATTGATAGCATGGCCAGCCCAGCTGAAATATCGAAAAGTGCATATACTTTTGATACACAGCCCTGTGGCCGAAGAACGAACAGGTAGTGCTTTTGGCTTATATATGTAGATTTCAAACATTAAAATATACATACATGCACAGAAGCGAGTACAGTAAGATCCCACTTAACATGTCGAAATCTATTCATAATTTCGGTTATAGTGGTCAAACTAGTTTTTACAAATGCAATCGAACATTCTTTCTGCTCTTCTTCGAAATTACTACTATCAATATTTTTGTTTCTTCTTGCTAATTTGCTTTTTTCGATTGCACATTCAATTTCACACTAGTTGTAAACTAGTTTATAACTGAATGATAGCTCTGCAGTCTAAGATGCTCCACAAGCGCATTTGTTGCAAATAAAGCATCTTAAAAGCACACTAAACGGAAACTTTGCTCTGTGATATTGCCGAACCTAATTAGTCTAAATGGGTTGATTTGTACTGACAAATGTCAACTAGAAAATTATGATTCCATTAATTGACAACAAAATAGATCGCCGCCAAAGTAATAAAAATTAAGAAATCAATATAAATACTGTATAGTATTTGAATATAAAAACGAGAAAGACGAGAAAACACCTAGGAAACATTGTTCCAAATAACTAAAATTCATAGAATAGCCAAAATTGGCACTGGATGAAAATTTTTTTTAAATGAGTTGAATCCAAACTTCGAACTGTTTGAATATCTCCCTCAACTAATGTTACTGGCGGTCTAAACCAAAGGAAAGGGATATAACTCAGTACATACTATTGTAACTACTTTATCAAATCGAACAAGCGAGATAAATCCACAGTGAATAGGTTACACAAATAATGTATTTTACTATTATATATATTATTGCACTAAAAACATCTACAAAAGGCCAAAGGTCATTCTTCAATCCTAAATCCTTAAATTCATTTTATTCTTAAACTTACTTTCACTAGGTGGATTGCCCCCATTTATCGGATTTTTACCTAAACCTCAGTTGACCAAACGGTACAGATACAACACAATTACAGCATTTCATATTCAATTAATGCAAGAAAGAGGGGACAACTTAAAAACATCGACGAATTTGTTGACCTTAATACAGAGAAGATTAAAAGAAGCCAGCAAATTGCTACTGAAAATAAATGCGTAAATAAACAGATTTCATGTTTCATCTCCATTCGCATACGACTGCAAATCGTAAATAGATTGCCGTCTCAGACGACTTCAGAATGTCATTCGCTGTAACCTGTCTCATTTGGTTAGATTCGGTTAATGCTAAAAATACGTGCATTTATTTAGCTTGAAGGCACATTCAGTCTTAAGGGTATTAAAATGGAAATAAAGTGACTAATATGCATATCATATTTTGATATTCTCAGTACTAGAAGTCCAGATGGGAATTTTCAACACGAATGCAAGAACGGGTTGATCCTGAACAAATTCTCACTATTATACTATTATTATACAGATTTCCCAGTAAGTCCTCAATACGGTATATTAAGTATGTAATATTCAGAAGGAAACGTCGGAGATCATTTTAAGTATTTATATAAATGATCACGCTAGAGCTGCGTCGATTAAAGCGAGTCCGTGTATGAATTAATTTTTTTTTTTATATTTGACAAAATATATTCACGAATTTGGCATGAATTATTGTCTAAGACATTGTTCGAACAACTTGTTCGGATAGGATCACTATAGCATGCTCATGCCTCAGTTTATCGGATAACTATAGAATATAGTTGCCATAAAAACTGACCGATCAAAATCAATTTCTTGTAAGGAATCTCTTGTGTTTGTGAAAGGTATACAAGTTAAAGTTTTTTTGCTATCATTAACACTTAACATTTGATCTTAGAGTTGCTAACAAAAATTTACTAATTACAATTTAGATTTCAAAATTTTCCTTAACATTTACAAATCGGAGAGCAACATGTATGCACTGCAAACAGCAATCACACTTTAATATACATATGTATGCAAATATAGGTACAGGTGTCGTTGCGTAAGTGCAAATCCACACAACACAAATATTTCATGCGTCGGCATTAAAATGACGCCCCAACAGGGTTGCACTGTATCAGCAGTGGGCTGCTGTTGATTGTGTCACGTTAAGCAGGTTGAAGTACATACATATGTTCCAGTGAATAAATGTGAACCAATAAAAAAAGTAACAAGTTACAAATGATCGGAATATATTTACTAACAAATAAAAAATGAAATTCAGACTTGCTTGATGGTGAAAATCAGAATAATTATTGGTGTGAAAATTGTCTATTTTCTGCCATAAACTGTGCTATGTTGGCACCTGTAGAGACGAAGGTGATCAAGAGGAAGCAGCAAACTTTCACCTTCCCAACTGAAATCGATCAGTCGCAGCAGCAATGCCCTCTCATTGCGATATGGACGCATAATTTCAGTAATTTACTTATCGCGGCACGTGCTCGTTTGCGGTACACTGCTTGAATAGCAGCATAAGATAGAAAGGTAACACGAATGTCTTAAGCATTATCAACCGATCTCTAGAAGTACATAGCACGGATTGCATAATATGGATTTAACAGGTCAAATGAAAAGTCACCGGCCTGACACATAGATCGCACTTCATTCACGAATATTTGGGTATGAGAAAGCTCTGTTAAACCGTAATGAAAACCGTAAAAAACAAAACATTATCGCTGAAAACGGTCGCATTTGAAGAAAAAGAGCACTTTCTTTTTTTACCAAAACAACGCACCGTGTCACAAGTACCATATGTGAAATCAATGACAAAAATCCATGAATTGGGCTCATCCAACATAATCTCCAGATCTGACCCCCACCGACTACTTCCTGCCCTCTGATCTCAAAAGAATGTCCCTGGAAGGAAATTTTCGACGAATGAAGAGGTGAAACTGTTGCATATTTTGAAACAAAGGACAAATATGCAAAGGCTTGAAAAAAACGAAATTTTGTCAAAAAAAATGGTAGGCCGGGAACTTTTCAATTGACCTGTTATATATGTACGAACAAAGGGGTATAGGATATTTAAATGCATCACTGGCATAGCGCACTATAAATTTTATTAGAACAAATTGAAACGCACGCTAGCGGAATTCCAAACGGGAGCACATAAGCCTATACAGGGTGAGTTTAGTTGAGTAAGCTATGGAAAGCGCAGCCAAGCATTTCATGAACACAAACAAACTTTCTGTTCTCTGACATTGCTTACTTCATTGCAGATTATTTTCAATGGCATTCACAATATTAATAGATATTTAACGAAAAACACACATGTATTTAGCTCAAATAAAAGAACAGCTTGTCAAAACTAGAACTAGAACTCAAATATTGTTTTGTGCTCAAACCATTTTTTCAGATATCACGTTTCACCGAATCGATGGATGATCTTTTTTTGCAAGAACTGGATAGACAGCAATGGCTGAGTTTTTGACCGTTGTTATTTAAGAATGCTAGTTCAGGCCCAAACATAAATGGTTTGGAAACGCGAAATGTCAGCAACTTGAGATGATAACAAACAAAGGTAAACAAATTAAAACAACAAAACGTTAAAGTCGAGTGATTCCAAGGTGATGTATCAGCAAATCAGAATGAAATGTATAAGAGAGCGCTCTAGAATTAAATTACTATTTAAATGTCACTGCTTTTCAACAATTTGTTCGCGAAATATCGCCTTTTCATTGATGCAAGCTAGAATAAATATGAATTTTTGGTTTTGGACCACAACAGAGTTTTGGCAGAAAACAAATTTAGCCATAAAGAGATAATCGGCGACGCTGAGCTCTATTTTGACACAATGGACAAATCGTCCAAACAAATTGTACGATATTGGAAAGTTGGGAAACCACTTGATGGCTATTGTGCTGAATAATTAAATTGAATTTTCCTAAAGAAAGGAACTTTTCAGACCACTTTGTTCATAAGAGAAAAAAGTACGAAGTTTCAATAGGCAATCAAAGTTTATAATGGGCGATGAATTTGTATCTTAAACAGAAACCTATTACAATAGTGGATTTTAAGTACTGCGAGTGTAATAAAAATATCAACAAATGTATTAAATTGTTTTAACCGAGAAACCCGTTCACCCGTCCATGTCAATCTTCTGACGTCATGACATTGCAAGTTACAGTTGCAGCTACAGTTATTAGCGCGTCTAGCGGACCATACTTGGTAAAAATCGGAAAACTGGTGTACAAATTCGTCTTTAGAATAATTGTTAAACTAGTTATATACATATTTACATATGTACATACATACATTAGAGCGGATCGATTTATTTTATTATTTTTTTTCTTTTGTTGAAATATCGCGTATGCGGGATATTTTCTACAGATCATTCTGAACAACTGTGCCTAGGGGAAAAAGGGCCTAACCGAAGTTAAATTTTTATGGATCATACAAATTTCCTCGGCACTTGTACAATTTAACATTATATTGATCATTTGTCGTAATCGGAAATTTTGGACAACGAGCTAAGAGCTTCCTTAACATATGTATAATTAACAATGACAGTGAAAATAAAGAAAATCGGGTAACGATAATGGAAAACGTTTTTTCATGAAACTTTACGAGGTTTATTTCCGAATAACGTTTTAAGATCGTGCGTTCCAAAGTAAACAGGACTTTTTGAATCTAGCGCCATCTATATGTCGACTGGTGCGTTAGAATCTGTTATCTTTATCGTTTGTCCAGTGACATTGATTGTTTCATGACATTTCAGCGATTGGAAGTGAAGTTGATGTGTTTTAAGTGTCAGTATGTTTGTGTTATCGGTGCGAACATTAAATTTTGTTTTAAAATTGGTGAAACTTTTACCGAAACGTTTCAATTGATGAAACAAGTTTATGGCGATGATTGCCTATCCCGTAGCAGAGTACACGAGTGGTTTCAGCGCTTTCAAAGTGGTCGTGAGGACATAAATGACAATCAACATGTGGGCCAATCAAAATCCGTGATCACCGGAAATGCCATCGAAACTGTGCGTGAATTCATCAAAAATCAGCCGAAATCATCATTGAAATTCATGGAAACGGAATTGAAGATCTCCAAAACATCGATTTATCGGATTTTGACCGTGTGTGCACGGTTTGTTCCGCACAAAGTGACTGACGACCAAAAATTGTTCAGAATCCAACCAAATCAATGAAAAACATGATAAAGTGATAATCGAGATTTCATTATCCGTCATTTACATATTTTTCAAATACCGTATTTGTGTAAAGTTTTATTCCGCTATCATCATTGCTTATATGATAATGTATGTATGTATATATTACACAGAGAAGGCATCGGATGGAATTCAAAATAGCCTTATATTGGAAGAAGGCGTGGTTGTGAACCGATTTCACCCATATTTCGTACATGTCATCAGGGTGTTAAGAAAGTATTATATACCGAATTTCATTGAAATCGGTATTGTAGTTCCTGAGATATGGTTTTTGGTCCATAAGTGGGCGACGCCACGCCCATTTTAAATTTTTGAAAAAAGTCTGGGTGCAGCTTCCTTCTGCCATTTCTTCCGTAAAATTTAGTGTTTCTGACATTTTTTGTTAGTCGGTTAACGCACTTTTAGTGATTTTCAACATAACCTTCGTATGGGAGGTGGGCGTGGTTATTATCCGATTTCTTCCATTTTTGAACTGTATATGGAAATGCCTGAAGGAAACGACTCTGTAGAGTTTGGTTGACCTGGCTGTAGTAGTTTCCAAGATATGTACAAAAAACTTAGTAGGGGGCGGGGCACCGCCCACTTTTCCAAAAAAAAATTACGCCCAAATATGCCCCTCCCTAATGTGATCCTTTGTGCCAAATTTCACTTTAATATCGGTATTTATGGCTTAGTTATGACACTTTATAGGTTTTCGGTTTTCGCCATTTTGTGGGCGTGGCAGTGGGCCGATTTTGCCCATCTTCGAACTTAACCTTCTTATGGAGCCAAGAAATACGTGTACCAAGTTTCATCATGATATCTTTTTACAGCTTGCAAGGACGGACGGACAGACGGACGGACGGACAGACAGACATCCGGATTTCAACTCTACTCGTCACCCTGATCACTTTGGTATATATAACCCTATATCTGACTCATTTAGTTTTAGGACTTACAAACAAGCGTTATGTGAACAAAACTATAATACTCTCCTTAGCAACTTTGTTGCGAGTGTATAAAAATAACCAAAAATCACATTTTAACCATTAGCCACTCCCCGTATTCACCTGATATGGCACCGTGCGACTTCTTCCTTTTCGGAAAAATGCATTTGCCCATGAAAGGAAAGCGTTATGCAGACGTAGAAGCCATTCAAAAGGCTTGCACCGGCATACTGGCGGCCATACCGGCCAACGGCTAAAACACTCGTTCGACATGCTTTTGAACCGTGCAAAAAGGATACTATTTTGAATAAAATAAGTTGATTTTGCCGAAAAAACCATTTGTTGTTTTTTTTTTAAGTCCTGTTTACTTTGGAGCGCACCTTCATACCCCGTTCCGCAGTGAAAATACGACTACGACTAGTTTTGAATATTATGTATTCAATAACACATAACCACAAGAAAAATTATTACTTCTATTATTTGTCAGACAGAATACTGTATACAAACAGCTGCTAAAAAGCTCCCACCATATATGGACAAATATACGTGTACACATAGACGTCATTGCTATCGCGTGTGGTGCAAAATACTTCCGAAAAAAGAAGATATTCAACTAAACAAGCAATTTAAGCGATTTTGTGTGTCGCACACGCATTTGCCATAATTAATGAAATAGACGCCACTAACATTTCCGTCAGTTGCGTGACAGCAATGGGAGAGAGCCTACGCTCTCTGTAGTGTAAGATCACAATTGAGTTAGTCAACAACAAAAGCATGCATGAAGTGCACTGACAAACAGCAGAGGTGGGCAAACAACCGAACCCCTGACAGCTAAACAAACGAATGCAAAGCATCTGTTGACAACACCGACTGACTGCCATACTCTTGCTGCCGTACATCGAAGTGATGCGCGCCAAGCAGGTTAGGCTATCAATCCAATATCGAATGGAATATCGTCTTAGAGCGAATAAACCTCTCGACAACAAGCACACTCTTACGCATTGTAATTAAATATGAGAGTTATTTAATTGTGTTAACTAATTTATGAATTATGTAATATTTAATATGCAAGTATATAATATGTATTGTCTCCGCTATACGAGAGGCCGCCGGCTCCAATGTCATCGATCACCGCAATGAGAAGTTTTGCATACCCAGACCAAATATAGTAATTGGCAACGTGTTGGGTAATTTGTCGCTTGGAAGACATTTACACATTTACAAACACCTGCACGCACAAATAATAAAAGTATGTATGCATGTGTGTGTTTGTATTCCTTCTGCCATATTCTTATTAGTTTTCTGCTATGCATGCTAAATTTATGCAATGTTAATTTGTTATAACACACTGGTATTCGCACATACAAGATTGTACGTATGTAGGTATGCTTTGTAGTGTTACGTTATTTTATACGATACGTTCATATAGTACTGATCTATCTGCACTGCAACTACTGAAAGCAAACTAGTTCTACGGAAACATGACTTGTACCAATCATCTACGACTGGACTAGCCTATTTAGGTAAACAAGAAAAATCGTAACTATTTATGCCGTTATATGAATTCGGAAATTATAGATATGAAACTTGAAATTCGAAACATATTTGTGATTTCAGCTTTAGTACATAGCAGGATTGCAAATAATGCATTAACATTTAAATTAAATTATTTAATTTTTTTTTTTTCATTTTGTACCAGCAACTTTTGAATTAAAAAAACACTAGTTTAACCCCAAGCATATAATGAAGAATTAAAGCAAATTGTGTAGAATTAAGATTTTTACGCGTTTTCACACTCCGTTTTCTACTATTTTAAACTAGAGCTCGCACAGAGCCATCATCTTCAATCCATTATAGAGCACTGCTCGGCAATCTTGCATATTGAAATTAAAGTACATTTTTAAATTAAATTTTTAACCGTTTGGATAAAAAAATAAAAATCTAATTTATAGTCCTAACATCGAAGTTAAAAAACGAAAATGTAATTAAAAATTGAAAGCCTAAAATTTAATCCATGTTTTGACTTTTTCATTTCGATGTTGGGATTAAAAACTTAATTTTTAAACGAATTTGAATGTATGTATATTTCTGACAACATCCGACAATAAAAAAAAACAAATTGCACAAAAGTCACCAGGCTTACCAGTTGCTTGTAACTAATTGCCTGCACTACTCAATATTTATGTTAGTGAGTATTTTCGTATGTATGTACATATGTATGTACATAAGTAACAACTGAGAGCCAGTTTACAACGCACGTGGGCACGAACGAAATGTCAAAAAAGTTAGTTAATAAAACAAAATAAGAAGATAGAGAAAATGTGAAGTGGAAGTGCAATAGAATATATTGAATCGTGCAATAAGCTATAAAAATTTGCACCATTGATGTCAGAATAAGAAGTATAAAATAAATAAATATTAAAATATATATGTATGTATGTATGCCCGTGTACTGCACAACATAAAAAAGCAATAAAATAAAAGCAATGAAAAGCAATGCTTGTAAGTATTTATGTACATATGTACATGCACAAATAAATAAAATAATAACAACCAATTTTGGGTTTCAAATGTCATTATGTGAAGGCTCAGGAAACAAGTTTGTGTAAGCCATGGAGTTAAAAGTTCAACTGAAATAAAATGAAAACACTCAAAAAAAAGACCTCAAACTTCATACATACGTATGTATATAACACATTCATGAGTGTACACACACATATGTGTTTCCGTTGGAAAGAGATCTGCTTTAGATATTTAAAAAAAAATCGAAATAAAATATTTCTGTGGCTTATATTTACACTTACTACAATAATTTTCAAAAAATATGAAGTCATTTCGATAAAATCACGCGGTGGTGGCACAATGAAGAAACGAAATCAAGCTCAATGTCAGCCCCACTTGAGTGCCTTAGCACGACGTCTGCGGTCTGGACGCAGGGCGTATTGCTCGTGTTATATTTTTGATGGCGCGATGAAAATCTGACAATAATCCGGCACACAAATCCCAGCGTTCTTTGCCGTTAGAAATGTATGAATATAAAAAGTACATACATACATATATGTATGTATGACCACATGTAAGCGTGGTTTTTTTTTTTCTTTTTTTTTTCGTAGGCTATTATGTAATCCTATAAAATTGATTGAAATCGAGTTGGTGTGCTTTTGTACATGTGTGTGGGACTTAACATTGCTTCCCACCGCTGCTAGCATATGGTTGTATGCATTCAAAATTTTTCGGAGTCTTGCCGACCTTGCCGACCTTGCCGAAACACCCAAAGCAATTCCGCCTTTAACGCTTCAATTTGCTTTAACCAAAGTTGGCGATTGCAGTTTGAACGGGCCACTGTGTGGCAAACTCTTTGTTTGCGTCTCATTTTTATTCGACTCTGACTTTGTTTCAATGGCGTATAATTCTTTACTGAGGCAGTGAGCTGTGGCAGTCTTTTTTAAATGTACTTTGCTGCTCACACTAATTACACAACAGCACACACAAAGGCCAAAGCAAACAAAATACAGCAGCTCTGCCTGAAGCTTGGCCCACGAGCGCGGCGAAGAAGTGGAGGTCCGTTTGGTTATTACTCATTTCATCTGATTTTAAATCTGCTTCTGGCATTGGCATTGCCTTTATATTATTATATGTACATACATCCCACATAATTCGGTGGATATGCTGAATGGCAAAATATAACATTATAGATTGATAAAACAGCTTTGAAATGCCCATAATAATTTGATTTAAAACAAACAGGGCTTACAAATAAATTATATAAAAATACAAAATAAACAATTTTATAAACTTACAATTCTTAATAGAAGGCGCTTAAAAAAAGTAAGTAAAAATATTTCGATTGAAATCATATAATTCGGTATTAACAACTAGTATATATCGGGTGATTTTTTAAGAGCTTGATAACTTTTTTTTAAAAAAAAACGCATAAAATTTGCAAAATCTCATCGGTTCTTTATTTGAAACGTTAGATTGGTTCATGACATTTACTTTTGAAGATAATTTCATTTAAATGTTGACCGCGGCTGCGTCTTAGGTGGTCCATTCGGAAAGTCAATTTTGGGCAACTTTTTCGAGCATTTCGGCCGGAATAGCCCGAATTTCTTCGGAAATGTTGTCTTCCAAAGCTGGAATAGTTGCTGGCTTATTTCTGTAGACTTTAGACTTGACGTAGCCCCACAAAAAATAGTCTGAAGGCATTAAATCGCATGATCTTGGTGGCCAACTGCCCATGCATCCCGAAAAATGCACTGTTTGGTGTGGTTTGTACGCTGGTGGAATCATTGGACCGTATTTTTTCAAAGATGCTGTTGGACGCAACGTTACGGTGAATGGCGATCGCTATCGTTCGATGCTAACAAACTTTTTGTTGCCAAAAATGGAAGAACTGAACTTGGTTGACATGTGGTTTCAACAAGATGGCGCTACATGCCACACAGCTCCGATTCTATGGCCATTTTGAGGGAAAACTTCGGAGAACAATTCATCTCAAGAAATGGACCCGTAAGTTGGCCACCAAGATCATGCGATTTAACGCCTTTAGACTATTTTTTGTGGGGCTACGTCAAGTCTAAAGTCTACAGAAATAAGCCAGCAACTATTCCAGCTTTGGAAGACAACATTTCCGAAGAAATTCGGGCTATTCCGGCCGAAATGCTCGAAAAAAATGCCCAAAATTGGACTTTCCGAATGGACCACCTAAGACGCAGCCGCGGTCAACATTTAAATGAAATTATCTTCAAAAAGTAAATGTCATGAACCAATCTAACGTTTCAAATAAAGAACCGATGAGATTTTGCAAATTTTATGCGTTTTTTTTTAAAAAAAAGTTATCAAGCTCTTAAAAAATCACCCGATATATTGATGGTTTCTCCGAATAACGAATATTCTAATTATTTGCGATATTTTTTAGTATCCTTGCTAATGTATGAAGTGTTCGCTTTCACGCTTTCAGTGGTGGCCATAACATACATGATTTTAGAACAAGTATACATATACATATGTATGTATATATTAACATTAAACTTTGCAGACTCTTCATTGAACATGGAATTATTCAGGGGTGTTGTGGAATCTGATAGTTGTCGGAATCAGAATTGAAACCGATCAAAAAAAGCAGTAGGTGTCATGAATTCAGACATTATTGGTTTGATATTCGAAACAGAATTTATATCGGTTTTGGGTGTCACGGAGACCAATTTTATCGGTTTTGCTGTCAGAAGCAAAGCAGGAAGATATTCGCACACAGATTTGAAATGTAAGTTTCTTAAATTCATGTTATTTTATTGTTACGAATTAATTTATCTTTATTTCTATAGGAGAAAACATAAGAATAAAACACGAAATGTCTTAATTATTGAGTTTTGAAAAAAAATGCGGATATTTAAGGAGGAGCCTGCTTTAGAGGCTTAAAAAATCTATTTTTTTTTTTTTTTGGGGAGGGAAAGAAATAATTGATTAAAGCGAAATTTCTAGGGTTTATAGTTATATATTTAAACATCATTCGAAAATTTTTTGGATACGAATTCTTTGATATTCTTCCTTAGGGAAGCAGTTGCCCTATGCATCTCGCATGCGCATTTGTCGGACGGCGGGCAGTATGCAGGTCGCAATTTCTATCGGAAACAAAAAATTCAAAAGATTTTCATATTTGTTAATAACTTTGTTCAAGTTAAACTACGAAAATTTCAAAAAATAAGTGTTAAATTCTAAAAAATTTTAAATTTTGAAGAAACAAGTGGTTTTTGACCAAAAAAATTTTACGTATGTATGTTCAAACTTAACTTTTCTTACCTTTTTTTGTTTAAATATAAGATAATTTAATGCCAAAGATAATAAACTTTGCCCCAATTCCATACGTTTAGTTTTTTCTATCCTGTCCGCCAATTAAGAAAAATCGTAAGAATGAAAACCGAGAAATCGCGCGTCAAAGTTTTCGCTTTCTGCCCAAGCGCTCATATACATATCTACCAGTGCTCGGTCACTATTTCCCTTTTAGCTTCGACAATATTTCAAATTCCCATATATAACATTGGGGTATATTCTTAGATATTTTTTAAAGAGATTTAAGCAAAAAAAAATTCCTCCCTTAAAGAAGATTTACAAAACGTATTAAACGTAACTCAACACCCAAATGCGTCTATATTTATTCGATAAATGTTGTCTCTTAAATCTTTCTTTAATTCGGAACTCATTAAAACTTTAATAGGATTGCTTCCAAATGTATTCATTTGCAAGTTTTGTCACATTAGTAAACAGCTGATTCGAATATTGGTTTTGCGTATGTTCGAAAAGACGAAAATCCAATCAGATTCTGTGACACCATTGAAAATCAGAATTGGTTTGCAATTCTGACAGCTAAGCAATTCTGTCTTGGATTCCACAACACCCCTGATTATAATTTGGTATTTTTACTTTTATCTAATGTTTTTAAACAAAAAAAAAAATTCCATTTTGATTTCAACTCTTACAAATGTGCAAATGCGCTTGATATCTACTCCCACCAGTTCGGTAGGATGTCTGAAGGTATGTGCCCCCAAGTGTCTAAGTCTTAACCTCCCGAACGCGGGACAGTCAAGAAGGAAGTACTGGCTAGTTTCTGCCGCATCTTCTTCTAAGCAGCTTTTACAAGCGGCATCCGGTAAGATTCCTAATCTTACAGCATGCGTGCCAATAAGGCAATGGCCTGTCACGAGCCCCAGCACTAAAGAGAGACTAGCCTTACTGAGGGCGAAGAGATCGCTAGATCTTCTGTGATCTATCTTGGGCCAGAATGCTTTTGCGACCGCGCAAGTACCAGTGCTGGCCCAGCGTTGACCAAGCATCCGCGGGGCCCAGCCCTCCAGTAGTAGGACACAAGAGGACACCGGAGCACTGACCCGTTGCCATTCTACCGACAGAGACTCTAGGGTACCCTTCCTTGCTAGCTCATCAGCTTTGCAATTACCCGCTATTCTGCTGTGGCCCGGCACCCATACAAGCCTTTATAGTAAATACTGTCGCCGCCAGGGACAGTGCCGCCAGACGCTCCTCAACCAGCCCTAAACGCACTGTGAATGAATTCAGGGCTAGTATCGCTGCTCTACTATCTGAGTGAATGGTCACTTCCCTGAAGGTGGATACCCTCCGGAGTAGCAGATCTGCTGCTACCTTGATGGCTGCAACCTCAGCCTGGAAGACACTGCAGTAGTCAGGAAGTCTGAAACTAGAGCTGATGGAGAGCTCCCGACAGTAAACCCCTCCACCAACCTTCCCCCCAAGCTTTGACCCATCCGTAAAGAAGCTTACCGCCCCTTTCCTCCAACGGCTTCTTCCCACCCATAACTCCCTCTTCGGTATATGGGTAGAGAAGAAACCGCGGGAGTTTGATATGGCGACTCCATGATCCAGATGATCCGGTATGCAGTCAAAGCTTGTAAGGATGTCTGAGTGTTCAGAAACACGCTCCTTTAGGAACGCAGATTCCCTGAGCCTAATAGCCACTTTTGCGGCCATACACCTCCCGGCAATGTCCACGGGCGTTATGTTCAGAATTGCATTAAGAGCCATGGGTGGGGTGGACCTTAATGCACCGCACATGCTGATAAGCGCAGCCCGTTGAACGCTTTCGAGTTTCTTAGCAAGTGTGGTCTTCTGTAAAGCCCTCCTTTACTATGGTATCATAGAGGCAGGGGACCACCTTCGGTGAGAGGCCCCACCTTTTGCCAATAGCTTCTCTACAGCAGTAAAGGGCAATCGATGCCTTTTTGGCTCTCTCCTCAATGTTCGGCTTCCATGAAAGCTTCTTATCCAGGATGAGCCCTAGATACTTCACTGTATCCGCCGGTTGCAGGCGAATACCTCCCATTTGTGGCAACGGTGCCACTGGGATCTTATATCTTCTACTGAATAAAACCATTTCTGTTTTATTCGGGTTGATGGCGAGTCCACTTCCGACCGCCTATTTTGTTACAACGCCGAGATATCCCTGCGTCAGCACTTATCAATAAGTGCTACATCGTCTGTATAGGCAATCACCCGGCAGCTCAGATCCTCTAGTTTCTTAAGAAGGTCGTTAACGACTAGAATCCATAGAAGAGGAGAACGAACCCCGCCCTGAGGGGTTCCCTTGCTCACATTGTGCCGCGCGCTCGCGCTGTCCCATTCTGTTTCGCCCACTCTGTCACAAAGAAGACTGAAGATGAGGTGCTTGAGGTTAGATTCAACCCCCAAGACCCTCTAGAGCAGTTATGACTGCCTCCGGCAAGACATTGTTGAAAGCTCCCTTAATATCAAGGAAGGTCCCAACAGCGAAATCTTTAGCCTCGATGGCTTCCTCCAGCCACGACACGATAGTGTGCAGGGCAGTGTCCACCGACCTGCCTTTACGATACGCATGTTGCGCTCCTGATAGGTAGTCTCTCGGAATGCGACTCCTTAAATACCAGTCCATCAGTCTCTCCAAAGTTTTAAGTAAAAAAGAGGAGAGGCTAATGGGTCTGAAATCCTTGGCCGAGACATGGGAGCCCTTGCCAGCCTTCGGGATGAACGTAACTTTGACTCGTCTCCAGGCCCCCGGGATGTAACCTAATCTTATGCAGTTCGCATAGATCAGTAGCAAGCAGCTGCATGACAGCTTAACAGCCTGCTGCAGCTGCGATGGTATGATGCCGTCCCGGGGACTTGAACGGTTTGAACGAATTAATCGCCCATGCCAAGTGTTGCTCATCCAGAAGGTCGGCAAAGGACGTGCAGTCAGCATGCAACTCTCCGAGAGATGCCACTATAGAGGACGTGCCGTTAGCGAAGTGAGCATCAAGGAGCAACTAACCACTTCCCGTTTACATCCTTGAGATAAAGCTTCTTGGAGTCTATAAAAAAGTTCTTCGCCATTTTTAAGGTCATCCCTGTCTATGCGCCTGTCTTAAAGTCAAAGTTTAATTGTAATATATATGTACATATATACTTTTTCTAAAATAACGTATTAATGACGGAAATTTCAAAATTGACTCAGCTCGTCACGCTGATTATTTAAATATATATTTTATATGATCTCCAACGTTTACTTCGGGGTGTTGGAAACTTCGTGCCGAACTTACCCCATATTAAGTTTATAAAAAATGTGATAAAACAATGTCAAGATCTATTGTAGGCTGAATGAGTATTAAACCACTGTTGCTGACATTATTTGATCACATTTGGTACAATAGTAAAATATGCTAAATTATGGCGATTT